>NC_051853.1:44877743-45194527 GCF_905115235.1 Hermetia illucens
CTCAAGTTATAGCGCGTCAAAGATGGAGTCCACCAAGGAAGAAATACGTCATATTTTACATTTTTACTACGTGAGAGGTAAAAATGCAACCAAGGCGGCCAAAAAAATTTGTGAAGTTTATGGGTCTGATACTGTAGCGATTCACACAGCACAGCGTTGCTTCGATCGATTTCATTCTGGTGTAGTGGATGTCGAAGATACACCCCGTACTGGTAATCCAACTGTCGTAGAAACCGATAAAATCGTCGAAATCATCCAAGTAGACCGGCATGTGAGCATTCACTCGTTTGGCCAGGAACTGGGTAAGGACCTTAAAACCGTTTGGAACCATTTGCAGAAGATTGAATTCCAAAGAAAGCTGGGTGTTTGGGTGCCACACGAGTTGACGCAAAAAATCTCTTGAACCGAAATAACGCCTGCGATGCACTGCTGAAACGGAAGGAATTCGACTCATTTTTGAAGCGGATGGTGACTGGTGATGAAAAGTGGATCACGTACGAAAATCTCAAGCGAAGAAGATCATGGTCGAAGCACGGCGAGCCGGCCCAAACCATCGCCAAGCTCGGATTGACGGCTAGGAAGGTTTTGCTGTGTGTTTGGTGGGATTGGAAGGGAACCATCCACTATGAGCTGCTCAACTATGGCCAGACCCTCAATTTGGTCCTCTACTGTGAGCAAATCGACCGTTTGAAGCAGGTCCAGACCGTATAGCATCGTTAATCTGTTGTCAGCGTTACCCAACCCCCAACTTGCAGGACCTATTTGTCCCACTTTTAACCGTGGGAGGTTCGCCTTCATCCTTCTCTGTATGCAACTTTTCATTAAGAAAGAGCTCTTAGCAGTCACTACGTGTAGGTGGAGATAGGATTTGGTAGTAGAACTGTTGGTGTTGGTTCAGCAGGCGTTTAGCAAATTTTAAACTACATCGTGGGTACTAATCCACGTTTTGCCCTGGGACCTATTCTTCCCCTTGACGACCTGTAGGCCTTGCCAAACCTGGTCGTGCAGCAGCACTCAAGAAGTTCCGCGTTGCTTTGCTCTTCCATAGGCTTGTAGTTTTCTGGGTTCTTGGTACGCATGCATCTATTTCAACATTATGGTATGCGTTGGTAAGGATAGAAGAGAAGTTCCTCATAGGCAAGATTTAGTCTATAATCCCCTTTAATAGCCAAATATTCTTCTGATGAGCCCCTTCTTTCGCTTTCTGGATGATTTAGTCAATAGTGCCTCGGACGGACCGGGCATTGTTGGGTTTTCAATTTCTCTTTCTGTAGTTTACTGCGCCCTAGGTACTTAGTACAGACTTTCCAATGAAGTGGAAACATGATTTTATTGAAGCCTCCACAATTCGCATCTTGACCAGGATTTTATGACTCACAATCGCGGATGAAATCAAAGTCTGTGATTTCTTTTCACTTAGAGAGGTAACATCCCCAGGTTCCATATTCATGCTTGGACACTCTTATCGTACTAGCGACTACTGCAGTCAACAGCAACACGTCAAGGTAGTTTCCGAGGGGATATCCCACCTTACAGTGTTGGTAATCTCTTTTTAATTGCCTTCAAGAATGTCAATCATGTACAACCTAATAGCTATAATTTTATGTAGATTAACACTTTTGTGTAACCCAGTCTCCAATCACCAGATGTACACAAAGCGACGAATATGGATTAAGAGTCCAGATACTCTTTATATTTCTTGAGATACATGCAAATTAGTGAATGATGGAAGAAGATATGAAAACATTTGGAAAAGCACCAGTTTCTCGATACAATACTCTTGACAAATGTACAGGTAGTGAAGGACAGGGAACTTTTGCATGATTTCCCATGGACCGATCTGGATTTCTCTCAGCAACAAACCTTGTCTTATTAAATATATTATAAATAATTACATTAAGCAAATATCTCAGCCGCTCCAGCTAACTTAATTGAATGGAATTTTTGCTAATGATTTTTTGGAGTTATATTTAAAATCTTGGGAAAAAGTAAAGTTCTCTCACTGATTCTAGCAAATATAGGCTTCCTGCTGCGCAACTGCGTAAAGGTAATATCGCCTCGTTGTCTTCCTGACGCTGTATTGTGTAGGCTGGAAATAACATTTTTTCTTAAGTTCTTGATGCCATCCGTAAAAAGTTTATGCATTTATGCGAATGTTTAATTAGCCTGAAATCCGCATTTTCGGCTCGAGCGTAATTCAACTTCTTATAAATTGTTCCATCTTTTGCTTTGTATATCTTTAGATGGTTAGTGCATTTCATCCCACTAGGAAAGTGTCTCATTCATGTTCTTGTAAATTTACCACCAAATTCCAGTAGACATGAAAGAATTGGAAGCAAAGTAAGGAAGCTTCCACTACCAATCAAAGGACCTAGTAATTTGTGGTAATTGCCAGAATCTTTAGATTTTAGATACTTTCTAAGGCGTTTACCTAACTATTAGAATTCAATACCACTGAGTGGTGTCAACAGGATTGTGAAAGGGTAGCAGTCTTTGTATTATTCAAATCTCTTCTAGAAAAGACATTTTTGTGTAGCTTAGATATCAGTATCCTCCTCGTTTGTAGCACATAAGATAACGCACATGCAAAATATACGTGCGTGAGTATCTCCGAAGAAATCTCATTCTATCCATAATTATCTTTCCCCACAGAATCTCCACAAATGTTTAAAGACTTGAACTTCTTCCTCATGGGAGTGTTCTTCGGAGGTAATTTTTGGGAATTTCCTATGCATTATTTGCAATCGCCAGATTGCAATTTGCATTGTTTTTTCGAAGGTGTTGATTCTACGTGTATCCCAAATGCAGTCGAATACTGGGTTGCATGGCATCGTTTCGTCGGACGCATATACGTTCTGATCTTTGTTTACCCCCAGTGTCGGCTACTTGATGCTTTTGGTTTACAATAACTCCAGATTCTGATAGCGTCTTTGATATTTATCGTCGTTTCTTTGGAGGGATTGGATCTCTCTGAATAGTTGCTTTTCGCTCGCATTCAAATTTTTGAGTTATTTCATGTGGAAAGGAAATACGTCGGGGTCATTGCATTCTAAAATGTTGATATGGAAGAAATTTGTAAATTAAAGCTATTTATAGTGAATACAATGAAAAGACGAAAACAGTTTTCAGAAACTGGATTAAAGCGCTTTATTGAATATATTTATGTGGACTATTTTAGATGAAGCATGAATGACATAGATGCAAATATGTACATAAATGTACATATAAGTGTCAAAGATATCCAAATCCCATCTCTTCTACTTTATGCTAGCTATATAGTATGTATGGATCCAAGTACAGTTACCTGGATAAAAGAAAGTTTCGATAGGAATTCTTGAGTCCAAATATGTGAGAAAGCATGTGACAGGTAATGCTGAAAAATTCGGATCTTTTAAAAAAATATGATAAAAAGAGTTCTACTCGGTACCTTTTCTAGGTTCAGCTATAATAATACGTACATAAGTTTACACCCTCTTTATTTAATCAAAAAACACGTGTAATGGAAATTCGGTCTCAATGGGATTTGCGGAATTTTAATCAACAAGTAAATTACTAACCATGAAAAGTGAAGTTGGCTAGGAAAATCCACACTTATTCCTTAAACAAGCCTTTATTCACTGCAACATATCTTATTAATGGGAGCAAATTCGCAGAGGTTTTTTTATTTGTGTTCTGTCCTGTAAAAGATGAGTTTCGCTAATTTGCTGGTATAACTTTAGTTACTAACCATAAAGCAGTATGTAGGGTGCTAGAAATAGGATGACCCCACGTCAGTGTTGTTGAAAATAGGGATGGTCTAAGTGACCCTTTGAGTTCAACATGGTCAACTACGAGTACAGAGTTATCCCAAAACCTAAAAACAAAGTTAGCGATAGTTGACCGCGCAGGCTCGCTAATACCTAAGTGCTCCTCTGTGCCAACTAGGTTCGGGAAGGTTCATGACTCCTCTTGGATACTTCGTCCTTTTCTTATGTCGTTACCAAAATTTCACATGCCATGTATCCAGTGCCCTAAGACTGAATCAGAACCTGAACTACGAAAATGTACCGATAAGAAGCTAAATCGGAAATAAAAATAAAGCTTGATCCTGGGGCGGTGGAACCGATGACTCATGAGCCGAATACCGCGATAGAAAGGGAAAATTCACAACGGATCGAATCCTTAAACGATACCTCTTCGCGGAGACCTTAATGAGATGCGGCTTTGGGGATCCATACCCTGCCTGGGCATCTTCCAACCATATATACTGAAGGTGGCCCTCCAACGTCCTTTATCGTAAATTCACTTAGTTACGCACTGTCTTATTAGTTCGTAACGACGATAGGCAGTCTTGTCTCTGGATTCTCGGCCAGAAAACCTAGGAAGCTTCTTCAACTTTTCCATGGCTAACGGCTCCTCTTTCAAACACCATCCAAAATTCCAGGCCATCAATTTACTTTTACCATTTCCTATTCCGAAATACCGTCCACAAAAAAACAATCAATTCATTAATTCTCATTTCATCTAATCCATGACTTTCGTTTTAACTCTGCTGAGATCAATAGAGAATTTTAAATTTAACAATGTTCCTTCTGAAAATATACTTTTTACTATTTACAATGAATAAAAAGTATTTTTCATTCAAAAGTGGTCCTTTCATGTTGCCCCAGGAATTCCCTTCCCCCTGCTATTGCAGACTGTTTTTCCTCGTTTCGATGTGTCACGTAGTCGCACCCTAGCTACTTGAATCGTCAGAGCAACAAACAGTTGACCTTGCATCTGCAATTTTACAGCATTGCCGCATACGTATCTCCGTATTGTTTGAGGAGAATGCTTGGACGAAGTGCATGTAATTGCATTTTAGCAGACAGCTAAAATACATGATTATATAATTTTTAAAAACAATTTAGGGTTGCGGGAAATTCTGAAGTTGAGGGATTCTAGACTTCCTAGCAAAGGTTATTTGCGAATTTAGAATGAATAATCCAGAAACTTTTGATAGTAAGGAGCTTCCATGGAAAATTGAGGGTGATAAACATGCTATTTAATAGGAAAATCAATCAAAAGAATTTCTACCACAGCTCGAATCAAGGCAATGGTTTGGAGGTCATGAACCCGCATGTTACAATGGGCTTTTCACGACTACGAAGAGTAAAGTGGTAAAATGCCGATTCTTTGGGAATGTATCCTGTCAAACTTCGAACTACCCTAGCCTACTTCTTTCTTCAACGAAAAATCTTCTCTATCTCTGGAGAAGTTTATCACATTCGTATAACCCTGCGAACGCCGTAGGCGAGAGTTGAATAGGCGATCTTCGGGTATAGTACAATGGGCCTAACAAAGAACTGAGTGCTTGGAGCTGCGGTTCCACCCTCTAAATTAACCCATGTACTATGCACCTTGATGTAAAAGAAAAAGGAGGATTGAAAAGATCACCAAGAAATGCACATGAAATCAGATCGTGCTGTATTCCAGTTGTAGACCATAGTTAATTATTTAATTCAGGAATCTGATTAATTAATCCGTTAATTAGGGAACCCAGGAAAGTATGAGATAATTTAATTATAATTTTGAGGTCTAAATCTCTAATTATTGGCCAGCATTCAGTATTATAATCATAGTAGGATACGTTAATATCAAATTGACATCACCTTCAACTATAAAAATACCAAGGGAATCAATAGTTTAGATTCGATATTGAAAGATTTTAAGGAAACACCATGGAATTCACTTCTACACAGAGTATCGTCATCACCAAAGAAATGTTGGAGAAGTGTCTGGAAGCAAAGGAGGAACTGGAAAATTTAGTTGAATGTTCAATTCCCGGCTACTACGTCAAACAGGATAAGTTCTTTTTGAAAAATCTGGAGATTTTATCGGAAAATGATATTCAGCGATGCAAAACTGCGTTGGACCGAGTAATCAGCAAGTTGACGAAAGAGCTTTGCGATATGGAAACTGAAATCTGGGAAACATCCACAGCTTCACGGTATGGAGACATTTTATTCGCAGAATCTTTCCCTGCATTTATTTCAGGGAGAGATCCTTCCATTAAATTCGTTCCCGTCCCATTTTTCTCAAAAGAACATAATTCCATAATGTTTCATCTTGTCAGCCCCGACGGTGGATCTTACGTTAGTAACGCTGAGAAGTATAATTGCTGCGAGGTTGGTACTATTTCCGAAAAGTCACTATAAATCATAAGAAGGAGGCGATGCACAGCTGATTGGTAAATTTTGTAAATTGTAACTTCTCTTAATAAATTTTAAGTTAAATATACATAGTTTTCGGTTTTATTAATTTGCTTGAGAAATGTATTCTCAGTTGGCTTATAGAAAAGTGTCTACGGATGCATGCAGAGATACTTTTCAATTTTCTGTAGCACAACTTGTCGTTTCCTTCTTTTCCATGAGAGCATCTGTTCCCCTTAAATAAAACCATGCATTCCGTAAAGATTCCACTGAAATACAAAAATCTAGAAGTAAAAGGAATCTTACGCGGAATCTTGCGGATGCATTTCCGTGACACAAAGTCAAACAAATCAATCAAAAAAAGTAATGTAGAAGGGAATGCCACAGTTCTTGACAAACATGCCTTGGTAAATGATAATTTCAACATAGTCTTGAATAAGTTTGTTAACAATGCCTTCCCAAATCATCATATCGTATTCTGCAAATCAGATGTTATTCAATGCTTACCAACCAAGCGATTGAAAAACTCATTGAACCAAGATATTAGGTTTCAGCACTTGACTTTCCAGAGGCCAGCTGCAATGTCTTCAGGTCCTGTCGCTTTCCCCATTCTTCATTCTATAGGCGGAATTGCTACAGTGCTTCCATAAACTATAGATGAGCAAATTCTTTCGTTGACATCTGCTCGAAGTAATGACATTATCTACCTGTTGAAGCTGGCCGATCGGTAAGGGTCGTACTTTCGATTAACATAGAAGGAACGACCAATATCCTTTGTGCTAGTGGCGGCTTTTGATAAGTTGATGCAAATCTTTCTCAGGTATTGAATGTCTCCTTTGCTTGACTAGGGCAGGTGATAATTTGTAGTGCGGGCTGCTTCACCACCGGCAGACTCGATAGCAACTAGAAATACTAGAAATACAACTCAAATCAACAGGAAGGGTTCACAGTTTTTGCAAGAAAGACAATAATTATGACAGTTTGTCGTTAGTAGTTCACTGAGCTGGGGCATAAAAAGAAGCTCAAAGTATTTTCGGGTGTTTGTAATCGGCGACTTAATTAAATAGAAATTTGGGGGCCAGAAACCTGGAAAATACGTAATTTTATTGCTATCGAAATTTCAATCATGTCTGGCTAAAAAAGCTGATGATTCGTTTCTGGAACGCGCGTGCTTCTGGACGGCAGTATCGGAATGATCGTTTTCCTCAACGCGATGGAAAGTTCTTAGGATATAAAACTGGATATTCTGAGCGTAAGCGAATTTTGAGCAATACTCCTCTCCCTCTTGCAGCAAGGGCTTGAAATCAAACTAGTAGCAGGCACAAATGGGATGCCCGACTGCTGCTTGCGACTACGGCGAGGCGCACTTTCTTGACCTGAGAACTGATTTCTAACAGAATCTTGGAGCCTTTCGTGATTAACCCCGCGGTACTGGTTTATACTGAGTGCAGGTTCAGTTCATTTCAATGAATACGAGGCCTATCTAACAACTATGCTCCGCAGAGGATGCTTTCAATGTGCAATTATGCACACTTCAGGGGTGGGTTTCTAAGGATGACATTGTGGTTGTGAAGGACGATTTGAATGCCAACGTGAAGTTTGGCAGCACTTTGTTCGGACATATGATGAGAAGGGATAGGCTTGGTGACCACAACAACAACGTTGAAACGTTTGTAGACTTTATCAACTTTCACCGCCTCGTCGTCAACATCACAGTGTTCAAGAACTTCTAGCAAGAAAAGTTGAATTTCAACTGGTAGAGAGCATTTAGGAGTTGTCTTCCAATTGTAAGTAACAAAAGGATCACCTCGCCCATCATGTGATGGTCGCCTATCTTCGTTTTTGTATTTCCTGTAAATTCAATATACGCCCACTACGCGAATCAGCTATCCTCCAATATTGAGAAAACTTCCTTTCAATATAAACGACATAAAGTTTAAGCAACCCGCCCAGGAATATTGATCGCTCAAGTGCAGATAAAGCTGGCCGCTCCCAAGACGATATTAAAAGGCCTCGCTGACTGGAGGAACACTGAGGCGGATCGACGAGCGTAAGGAACTGAGGGCTGTATTTTTGGCTTCGGACGATTGTAAACGCGACACGCTGGCGCCCCATGATCTTGGAAAAATACGAGAAGTTCAGGGTATTGCGCGCTGGGACAAAAGAAATTCTATGTTTGCTCTCCTGAGGGCAGTAGGAGCAATTGCAAACAGCAACGGTTTCGTCACGGTATACTGCACCATGAAAGAGTTTGCAGGTAGCCATAAGCTTTTCGGTGGTCCTAGGGAGCCGTTAACGGTAGGCTTCTCATCCACAGTGATGTGCAACTCAATACACGATTCTGAATCGTATAACACCGAGGAAATTTTACCTTTTGTGGATGATATTAGCAAACCACCGTAATATGCGGGTTGATTACATACTAAGGTCCAACCAGGTGAACTCTAAACTGGTACTGAAATGCCTTGAGAGACTTGAGATTGCTTGGCCCTCACAATAAGGTCTGTAAACTCTGGGTTCCAGATCATTTTGGGTTGAAAGGCTATGAGGCAGCAGACGAACTGGCCAAGCAGGGAAGAGGAATGCCCCCACAGGGACCAGAACTCGTCTATAGAACCGGAAACAGGTTCGTGACTATGACATTAAGAAATAAAGAGGAACGGCTGAGACATCTGGAATTCTGGAATAGAATTGTTACAGTGCTTGTCAAAAATTGACTAGAACACATTTCTAGCTAGCGGAAAAGTGGCCGTTCACCAATCAATGATTAATGAGGGGCGACAGGAAGGGGGAAGAAATAGTTGCAAAGCAGTTTTTCGGGATAATGGTTGGGATTTTATCAAGCCCGGTCGACTATTTTCGCCGTTTTTGCTCCGCTTAATGGAATTTACAACCGTTACGGGTTTGACAAACTTGATTAGTGAAATCGTCTGCTGGGAAGGAGTATGCGCAGAAATAATCCAACTTGGTTGGTTGTTTGGGAGCACGATAGGTTGGCTATAAGGGAGACGATTGATGCATTGATTTTGGCTTCGAAGTTTTGGTCAAGTATGTGAATGTGCTTTGAGAAATTGGTTGGAAAGAGCATTTACTTATTCGGGAGGGGAAATGTTTTGGAGTGAGATGTCACTGCAGTTGGTAGTTTTATCAAACCTTGGGGTAATTTTACACATTTCCCTTTTAGATATTTTATGTTGGACAGGTGGTTATGGAGATGGGTTAGATTCAGCGGAAGGTTTCGTTCGCATATTGGAGTATCGAGATTTTGAGGCTTGTTCCTCAGGAGGAGTATTGCGAAGAGTAAGTAGTGTCCGCAGTAGGGTTTTGTTGTAGGAAGAATGTCGTTCTGGAGGGAAATGGGGTTTCGGTAATTAAGGGTGCATTTCCCCATTAGCTCGTCACATACTTTCTGAGTCGCTTCGATGTGTTGATGAACTCGATAGTCTTATACGATACGCGGCAGCTCAGAGGAAGTCGAATTTAGGATAATCAGGGCCTAAGTAGGTATTTCTGTAGTCAGGCAATGTAAGTGGTGGGCAAATGGCCCGAGCTGGTTGTTGTATGTCAAGGATGGTAGCATCATGGACACTGATGCCAGAGATGGTGTTTAGGAATGAGAAAATATTTCATTTTGGATTTATGCTAAAGTTCCTAATGGTCAGGATGCGGTCAAGGTAGGAGTTACAGTTCCGTAATTTGTATGCAGGTAGTGTCGGACTGAAATTGGGAATTGTACGCGCAGCAGGATTTGTTGTCAACCAGCAGTGTGATCATTATTGTTGACATAGGAGTTAAACTTGGAGGTATACCTGGCATTTAAGTCGCACCCTAAAATTAGAGCCCACGATTTGCGTGCAGAAGGAGCTGATGATGGGGAGGTCATTTGGATCGTAGTTTTGTTTAGGATAATAAACGGAAACGATATATGTGTACCCAAATGTGACTCCGGTTGACATGATGATCACCTCCAAGGATTTAATGACGTTAGTGGGAAGGAAGAGTTTTGTAGTGTGGAACTTGTCGTCGACGAGGATTGCTGTGCCTCCGGCAAGAGATATGAGGGCTTAAAATGGATAGTATCTGCCGGTTTAGAAAACGTTGAAGTTGAAGGACCCATGGCGGTAGGGCAACCTAGTTTCACACAGAGTCACTGTTTGCACCGAGGAACAATTTGTTCCCGTCCCTATGAGTCCGACTCATCTCGCTTAAAGTGGAGATGCCTAGATCCTTGAGAGGATAGTATCAGGAATATAAGCAAGTTCTAACAACAGATGTTCTAATTTGACATTATTTTTTAAAAAAAAAAAATAGTGTCATTCGATTTCAACTTTTAAGACTGTGATCGTAAATCATTACATGGTATTCTCCGTCGTCCAGTCTACCAGTATGAGATCTGACCGAAAGCATATTCCATCCCAAATTGCGCTATTATTGTTGTTTGACGATCCCTAATTTTTATTATAAATCAGCCCTACAGGCAAACACAAAGGCATACAAACTCCTTTAATCGAACAAGGACTTGGACTTAAGATCAACTTTTGCTCACCGTACGGTTGTGTGCACGTGAAGTATGCGTAAACCGTATGTGGAGCAAAAAATCTTAAGACTAAAGTACAGAAAATGGTTCTCTAAAAGTTTCTTAAACATCAGTTTATTTTCTATTTCTAACTCTGATGACTAACTTTTATTGTCCATGTTAAAATTAACAAATTTTCCATCCAAACAAGCCAAAACACATTCACCACCACCATAAATGCGCTAAATGAATGCGCATGCGAAAATCATCACAATTCATGGTGACGTCTCCTTTTTACAATTAAAAATCACTTAAAAATTTAAATGACACTAATTAGGGGCAGTAAACGCTTGCAGTTTTTCAATTCGTTACTGCAAATGATTCCATCTCGTTGCGTCTGCCCGGTCGTCTGTTCTGGTGCCGCTTTCGTTCTTTTTTATGGCAGAAGATACTTATTTGGTCACTGTGACTGAAGAATGGTATCCAAGTCGAACGCTACAAGATATACAGCAATTGTAAGTACGCCGAAGTACGAGCGGAATTCATTTCGATTTTTTAGTAGAATTACTTACATGTGTATCTCGGGCAGTTGATAGAACTCTGAATAGATTGCTGGCGTTTGTATTTAGCGGAACGTGAATAAGGCGGTACGACATTAGTGATTCAGAAGGCAAATCGCTGGCAGTCAAATGCATAGTAGGCGAATGGGCAAACATACAATTAAGAGCCAAACAACTAGCGAAACACGGTAGAATTAGCTGGAAATATTTTAATTTCTCCATAAAACAGTGGACTATATTTTGAGCATTTTAGAAGGCATGAGCTGCATAATAAATACAAGTTAGTCTGTCAAATTTACCTGTTTAGAGGAAATGATAACGAGGCTAGATATACTTGAATCTCTAAAGGTGGCTAGGACGGCTCAGTAATCAATTCCCAACATATCTTTCACTTCGTTTCGTTTTAGGTAGAAAAAAATAATTAAAATCGGTTCACTATTTACCTTGCTATCAAACATACTTTCCTCCGAGGTAGAGAGGGATTGGGGAAGAGAGGGCTGAAAGTAAAGGCAGAAAACTGAAAACATGATGATGATGTCCCTATATGATAACTTAACCTCAAAATACTTCTCATACCGATATCTGCACAAATAAAGCTGATAATAGTACACTTTATTGTGGAACTTTATTGGAAATCCCCTTCGGTGCATCCTGGAATTATGTGGTTGCGATTCATTCCTTGCTGGGGTATAGTGCGCCAACCACGCCTATGCGCCATCGGGCATGTCCGTCGGGATACGTTTCCAACACGTCTCGACACGCCAACAATCCTCCCTCACTGCACTGCTCCAAGTGCTTTTGGAGCGACCTACACGCTCGTCAGGGTATTTCCATCTTCTCATCGGAGCATCCACGGGTAGCTGGCTTTTCTACCGACCAAGTTTTGCTTTCGAAATTACTTAAGGCCAGCGTACACCAATGACACATCAGAGACAAGTGTTAACGAAGGGTTGATGCTTTTCAGTAACAAGTGAGCACTTTCCATGTACTACTCATAGAGTAACACAGAAAGAACATTAGCACAGAAAAGTTCCAGCTTGATCTTGATGTTGAGATAACTGAGGTTCCAGAGAAAGCAGCGAAAGCATATCTAGCGCTGTTAACACTTCGAGTGACATTCAGTTCGGTGCCAAAAACAGCAGAAATCGCGCTTCCTGGATATAAGAATAAATCAACGCCTTCGTTGCTCAGTCTCTTAATGCAGTTAGGGAGAATGCGATGACCCGTCAGATTGAAAGCGTGGGGTTTGTTTGCGCTTATGAATTCTACTTGCCTCTCTATCAAAATCCAGAGCCATTTAGCTAAAGTCCAGGACTCGGTGAGAGTGGTGGAAGAGCAAACAGATGTCATCATCGTAGTCGACGTATTTGAGGAAAGATATCATCGGCCATTGAATTTCCCAACTTCCTCGGGACAAGGTAGCGTGAAAAGCGTCACCGATAACATCAAGAAACAATATCGGTTACAAAATGCATCCCTACCGGGTTCGCTTTGGACCTCGAACCCCTCTGGAATGTTACCTCGATACAGCATATGACGTTTTGCGCCATCATATGCCGCTCTAATAGCTATTAGTTTCATCAGACGACCCTCCTTCGTAGAGCGCGCCAGAAGCACTCCCTCTGATTACGCCTTCCTAAAATCAAAGCAGACAAAGCGAAAATTCAAACTCCGTACAATACTTCAAAATTATCTGTCGTGGGTTGATGTGGTCAATGCAGAAGGATGGGGAATGAAATGAAGCTGCTTTCTATCGATCAAGCTTTCGAGATGTCCTTTGATGCGTTTCAGGATTGAAGGTATTCAATTTCCGCAGTCAAATCGGGTGCCCTTCTTTGGAATCTTTAATCATGCCCTATTTATACTCTCTAGGAATGATCTCGAATTTCCAAGATTTCTGTACGAGTGGGGGGAGACCACAAGTGGCGGAACTTCACCTAATGGGATACAGTTAAGAATGCTAGTGAACCGCCTTCTACCTCACAGGGACAACAAAAGATCTGCGACAGCATGCAGGTTCTTTTGCAAAGAGCTATACACTTCCAAAATCCTGCGATCTGCGGCAACTTCTGCTTCCCTGACTAGCGCAAGAAAAAATTGCCATTTGTCACGGCGCACAATTCGTCGCACTTCCTGAGATTTCGTACAGTATCTGAGTTCGAGTGCGTCACGCTCGCGACCACACACAGCGGTCAATAGAGCCTTCTGCAGAAATCTACATCTCCTATCATTATCGTTACGATCGCAAAGACTGCATTGCCGCATCACATGTCGGAGCAAGCTGTTGTCAGAACCCACTTTTTACCATTCCGATCACTCATCACCTTTGGGAAGCATTTACTAAACTGCGCATAATGACTTGTAGAAAGTATCCTTCGCCACTCCGTCGGTAATATCCGTTGCTATTGTGATGCCTTCAACCTGAACGGGACTCTTGCAGTGAGAATCCTGTCAAAGACCAGCTCCCAGGTTAAAACCGCGTGCATTACGGTAGCTGTTAAAAACTATCGGACACCAAATATTCGCTTCTATTTCCACTCGGATTAGCAGAGTCTCCAGAATCCAACCATCTAGCTTCGCTTTGACCTAAAATATGCAGCTTATATCCCCGAAATTTTCGCTCGAACATTCTAGGGCCCCTCGATCCTGGAGTCGAGGAGTGCGTGCGCACATTCCAGTTACCAATCAGTAACCTATGCCCAGATAGCTCAGTGGCAAGAGCACTAGGTTACCGTACGGAAGAGCGCGGCTCAAATCTCTCAATCAGGGCTGGTCTGTGAAAAAGTTTGAAGAGGATGCATTAATAAAGATGACATTGGGAAACAACAAAATGATGAAACAACAAATGATAAAATGCATAATGAGAACATGCGATGCTGTTATGCCGAGGACAACAAGGTGGTCAAACTATAAGTGGAATGAAGAGATCGCTGAGTTGCGGGCTGCATGTTTCAAGCTAGAAGGATCTGCTGACGATTTAGAGGAAGGCCGGAGTTTGACGATAAACAGCAACATCCCCCACCCCCCCCCCCCCCGGGTTGGGTCCCTTCCTGTGGGTCGTGAAGTATGATATAATGAGATCCTTCCCGTGCCTTGATAATCGGAATCACAGATTATCTAGCTGTGGTTGTCGTCATGAAACAACCTAAAGAAGTTGAAGTGTGCGCCAACGAAACCATTATCGCCATAAGAGCATGGCTGGTGATGGTTTAGTTTGACCTTGCGTTACAAAAGGCAGAGGCGGTCTTGGTTACCAATCGTAGGAAGAAGAACACTATTAGTAGTCGTGTACCATGTACCTGCATTATGCCTGTGAAAAGGCAAATACCAGCGTTGTATTAGCGCGGATGATGCCTAACATTGGAAGTCTAAGATACAGTCGCAGATTAGCTGTCACCGGAGCGGTTTGCTCTACACTATTATACACGACACCATAGGAAGGAAGCGTGTGTATAGTGGAGGAGAAGCTACAGCTTCTGAGCACTCAGGCCGTGTTGGCCTGGAAGCACTAGCGTGTGAAAGTAATCGGAGTAGAGTAAACACGACTTACCGATTAGGGGCGCTAAGGGTGTGCGACACCTTCAGAACAAACTCAGGCGAGGCGGCGTGCGTTATAGCGGGGCTTGCAAGGAAGGCGCGAATAACAGAAGGTTTGGTAGCTTAAAGCACAGTCCTCCCCGAAGTAATGCTTTTTGGCGGGGAAGAGAAAAGGAGAATGTGGGGGTGGTTTTTGTGGGTGAGAATCCTATACACTGCTGCAATCTGGGGCGTCAGAGTATTTCTTAGATTCCCTCCCCCATCCACAAAAAAAAAGACAGACAGACGGACAGAAAGCCAGACAGACATTGAATCGAATTTAAACCTTAAAAATAATTTTGAAGCCTGCCTCATGCAACAACAGAAACCTATGGGTTGGATCCAACCGAAGATATAAGCCGCCTTTATTCTATTCTTCTTCAGGAGTGTAATATTAAGATCAACTTCAAATTTCGTAGGAGTCCCCAAGACCTTCCCTTAAATCATCATTTCTAGCATTGAAACCCCATCTATGAGGTTGTACTTTACTCACCTTATCTGTACACTTAATGCTGTGCAAGTGATAAGCTTACATCTGGAAGAAACACCTCGTATTGCAGGCTAATTTCCGATTTGAATTTCCTTGTACAAACCAGAGAAAAGTCGGGGGTGAAAGCTTCTCGGAAAGTCTTAAGTGAAGCTGGAATTAATGAAAGCGTGTTGGCACGGTTATTAGTCAGGCTCGATTCCCCTCCGTCTAGAAGCTTCGCCTTTCTTCGGAAGGTTTACCGGTATTTCATCGATTATGGATTCTTTGTTTTATTTTTGTGCTCGCAGAACTTCCTATACTTTACCAGCTCCCCGCCTCGTTAGCTCGCGCAGCGATTGCCTTCGTAGAGATACATAAATATGAAATGAAATATTACGTTTCAATAGATCTATCAACTAGTAAATCCTCGTCAGTATATTGTTACCAACATTTAACGTAGACGAAAAGCTTGTCAATTTCCAGCCAAAAATTCTAATAGTTACATTATTGAACCGTCCGTTTTGGCTATAAGCTCAAGTTGTTTAAGGATACTCGGTGGCTTCAGAGGAGACTGCACCATTTGAAGTGATGCTAATGTAATCTAGCAATTAAGCGCCTTTATTCCGGGAAATGCTCAATGAATCTTTGACGAATCTTAGGTTCCCTTTAGCTTGGCCTCGCCTTTATCTGTTTTAGCTCCCCTCCTTCAAAAATGTTTACCTTAGAGCAAATTGTTTTCCTTCGATTCCAAAAGAAAGTAGACCCATTTGCAGATAAAGTAAAATGGTCGCTTACCAGCACCGGGTCTACTTTTAAGGTTTTGTGTAAAACAAATCCTTATTAAAATCGGTTTACTGTCAGTCTGTCTGTCAGTCACACGCATTTTTCTCGGAGACTATAGCAGCGATTGGCACCAAATTTGGTGGAAAGGTGGAAACTGCAAACGCTCACGTATACAGTGAGTTACATCCTTTTATGTCGAATTTAAGGGGGGTCCCCATTATGCAAAAGGGGGGTGTATTTTTTTTTTGTTCACCAAATATAATCATATGGGGTATCAAATGAAACGTCTCGGTTAGCACTTTCCAAAGCTGGCCCTTAGTTATTTGTTGGAAAGGCCAAAAGTTCAGGTGGTCGAAAACCGAAACATCTGAAGAAAATCGAAATGCCGCCACTATGTGGTGGCTAGGCTCCGAAATACCTTCCATACCGATATTCTTTCAAATAAAGTTAATAATAGTATATTACTATCTCCTCTGAATAATAGGATATAATATAGAGCTTAATCCTACTAATTTTGATGGAAATCACACTATTACTCACAAAGTTATAATAAGTCAAAGTTGTCGCTTCTTTGCAAATTCAAGATTTTGAATGTCAATATCACCCGAAAGTGTATATTCTCACATAATATATGCGTATATTACGTGTTACGTACTAATGGGAAAATTCACACTCAAATATCTTTATAAAAGAAATACACAAAACCTTTCATACCTAAAGTGACCAGCTTCCGGTTTCTCGACTTGTTACTATTGCAGTGCGGTAAGGTGTGCACAAAAAAATAAGTATCGACGTTGCAGATTTTTCATGGAAATATCATTTGAAATTGAAAAATCTGCACGGTAAAACAGACACGAAACTTCGTAACTCCTGAAAGTGACCACCGGACCACAAAGTACCACCTCCAATTTAATTCTTCCCGTTTTAAAAGCTCAACTTTGTGCACACACACTGAAGAGGCAAAAAGTCCACTTCTCGTTGTTTCGTATACGCAGCCATCGAACGATCAGCTGCAACAAAGAATAGGGTGGTGCGCACCTCCCTTTACCTCTGCTATCGGTTGTCCTTGACTAGCAGAGCAATTACCGGCGACCTTCATGGACTTGAAAAGTGCATGCAATTACACGCAGGCATTAGCAGGTAAATAGCATTAGTTACTGTTCAAAAAGTATTTTGCGGCTTTGTTTTACATATTGATATAGTACGTTTTAGGGTTTCCGAAAATTTTATAATGATAGGGTTCTGTGTACAAATGCTCAAATAAAATGGCTGTTTATCATTTTCACTAATGTGTCATCAAGGCAATATAAGAAATTAGTAATGGAGGCAGCTCAACTCTAGACAATAAGGAAACAATATGACTTGCGCGTAGAAAATGGATATGACAACTGCTTCAATTTTACTTTCAATAAACTTACAGTAGGAGGACAAGCACAAAGCCAAATACCAAACGTTGACCAATATTAGCAGAGTGATGCCTTAACAATCCAATCACCGATCAGTCCATTGATGGTCACAAAATGGTTGTGCATTTTCAGATTAGAAGAATTAATTCATTTAGGAAAGCTTTTGTTGCTTGAAGCCAGAATTTCTGTAAAAGAGAATGGAGCTGTTACGGGAGCATTGTTCTCATTTCTTATGATGGAGATTGGAACACACTAACAAGGCTTCTAAAAAAGGTGGGAGCTATAGACTCGTAGAGAAAGATATTTTTAAATTACCTACATTGTTCCGAAAAAAATACTGAGTAAATAAATAAGTATAAATAAGTAAATTTCTGCTAAATGATGAAGCGCTGCCTGTGCGATAATTTGAATAAAGATAAGCCCGACAGGGACTTTTTTTATGTAATTCTATTTCAGGCTATATTTTTCGAATGAATATTAACCAATCCACAATCATAAATCACCCTGCGAGCTCTCTAGTGAATTAATAGAAATACTGACCCCAGACCGAAATAAATGCCTTTCAAATATGTGCATTGAAACGTTATTTAAAATGTATGGCGTGAATAAATAAATCATTATTTAGAAACTGTCTGTTTTAGGTTAACACCTGTTGGGGTTCCTTATTGGCGGACTAAGGGTGTAGTTATGAATGTGACGTTAGTAAAGTCCATAGTCACTAATTTAAAGGTGAAAAGGACCCTGTAAACCTGGAAAAATTGCTCAAAATGGAGAAGTCTTTTGAAAAATTTTAAATGTTGATATTTCCGTCAATCTAAAGAATTTGGAGAAAAGGAGCGAAAATTGTGGTATATAGGTTGTAGGGTGTACAAGATTGAAAAATGACCGACAAATGGGAGAATTTTTCAAAAGTTGTTAAGTACTGATACCTCAGTTAATATTGCGCGAAAAGGAGCGAAGCTTGAGGTCATCAGTTTAGAGGAGGGATAGATCGCCAAAACGGTATAGTTTAAGCGGCTTAAAAGGTGGAAAATGTCTAAAAAATGGAGAAATCATTTGAAAATTTTTAAAGACAGATATCTGATTTAATATTGAGAATTTAGTGAAAAAAGTGAAATTAGTGATCATAAGTTAATAGGGGAAAGAATTTGTAGAATGTCATAGAGAACAGGGACCAACAAAGTGAAAACTGGTGAGAAATAGGCGAATCTCTTTCAATTTCAATTTCAATAGTTGCATTAGACATTATTCAGTTCGCAAGCAAATAGAAATCCTTAATCTGGGGGGTTGAAGGCTAAAAAAAAAGAGTCGAGAAATGGAAAGCTGGACGCTTCAGACATGAAAGGTGTTGTGTATTTCTTATATCGAAATATTTGAGTGAACATTTAATGTAACATATATGCATAAATTATGTCAGAATAATCACTTTAGCGAGATATTGACATTCAAAGTCTTAGAATTTACACTGAAATAACAATTCTGACCTACAATAACTTAGTTAGTAATAACGTGATTTTCACCAAACTTAGCAGAATTATGCCTTTTATTTCAGCCTACGTTATCATGATTCTAAGAGGCACTTAAGAAGGGCTTTGCAGTAAATTACTAAAAATTACAGTAATATAATATTATTAGCTTTATTTGAATAGATACCGGTAATCAATATATTTCAAAGCCTACGCACATACTGTGGCAGCTTCATGACTTTTTGCAAATTTTTCGGTTGAGTAAGTTCTGAGAATGGGCCCCTGAAAGAAATTATCATCTAATAACCCTCTCTTTTTTGTATTGAACCTCAAAATTAAGCACAACATTGAAATGAACAAATGGAGACCTTTCCTTTGATACCCCACATAACTACATTTGGTGAAAAAAGACTGCACCCTCCTTTTGAATATATGGAGATTCTCCTTAAGTTACATGTAGGGCGATGTAACTCACTGCATGCGTGGGGGTTTACGCTTTCCACCTTCTCACAAATTTCATATCAATCAGTGCAATCGTTTCTGAGAAAAATGTGTGTGAAAGATAGGCAGACAGTCGGAGGTATATAGTCAACACAGAAGACTGATCAACACGCAAATTGCGTTGATAAATCTACCTCTTGAAGCGGCGAAAAGAGCTATCATTTCCAGCAAAGTCTGGATTGGTTGCGTCATTTGCCGGCTACGAGAGCAGATTACATTGAAAATAAGCTTTAGGTGTCTGGAGTATGGGCATATAGCCAATAACTGTACAAGAGTACATGCCAGGTCCGAGCTGTGCCGTAAATGGGGGAAAAAAGGTCACATCGCTAAGGATTGTGATAAAAGATGTAGGTTCTGAAGGCAAATCACATCACAGACATGTTCCTTGTTTATAAAAATGATCAACACTAAATTTGACCATTGCCAAACAGGTCAGAACCTGGTTTCCCAAACAATTATTGAAAGTAAAATCGACGTCACCATTGTCTGCGAACAGTACAAATACCTACAGAGTGGAATTTGGGTTGCGAACAAGAGCGGAAAAACGACAATATGTTCATGCGGAAACCGTGCTATAAACCATGAAGGTCCTCGAGAGTGGGTTCGCTCGAGTGGAAGTAGGTGGTATATCCGTCTACAGCTGCTATGCGGCAACAAGTCTTACGAGAGAGGAGTTTGTGGCTAGCGAGCGATGTAAGTGACCGTAACCCTAAAAATAAAGCCGGTGACTTTACCACATGGGCTGAAGAACGAGGGAGCCGAGAAACGAACGCAAGAGGGTATTACTTGACCTGAATGTTGTTCTAGCAAACGCTGCATATGTCAACACTTTCCGAGGAAGGAAAATGGGCTCGTTGATGGATGTCACATTTATTAGTGACACTTTAACGAAGGACCTTCAGTGTTTCGTTAGTGAAAGTTACACATACAGTCCATCATTTTTAAAATCAAGCAACTTACAAAAATAAATTGGGTCCGGAAAACAATTGCAAAACGGGCAGTCAGCAAGTTCGACGAAGAAACTTTCAAAGAGATATTGCTACAATATACAACGGTAAAGGGAGACGCAATTGATAAAGCTTCCCAGATTGACGAAAAGTAACGACGAGCATACGACGCGTCTATGAAAACGTGTACTGGTTCCTAGAAACGAGCACCAAACTTCTGGTGTAATGCCGCAAAACATGCCTCAAAGCCGAAATCGAAACCGATGTGGACATGAGCAGCTAAATGGACAATACACAGAAGCGTGGAAAAAATTGCGTGTTGCTATAGTAAGAAGTAAAAGCGAACATTTCAAGCGGTTTTGTGAGGAACTTGATCTGGATCCCTGATGGGTGAAGTTTGAATACCGCTAATCGTCCTATTGTCCAAGTAGATCCTGTCGAAATTACAATTGCAAGCAAGAAAAGATCTTGCAGGATGCGAAGAAAATAGCAGAAAATAAAGCTACTGGTTTGGATAATATCCCCAAGAAAACCCTAAGGGAGCAGTGAATATAGCACCAAATAACTCAAGCCAGACAAAGCTCTTCATCATAGAGACCAATGCCTTCTAAATAATGCTGGTAAATTATTTGAACAATTGCCGGAACGATTGCCGGATTACAAAAGAAAAGGTCTACGACCGTTTCGGTTAACCTTGTGGCTAGCTTAGCTTCAGCTGCTCTCGAAAAGGACGAATGCTGTACACTGATAACACTTGACGTGAAGAATGCCTTCAACTCCGCTAGATGAAGCAAAATACTAGAAGCTCTAATTA
This sequence comes from Hermetia illucens, assembly GCF_905115235.1. NCBI lineage: Eukaryota > Metazoa > Arthropoda > Insecta > Diptera > Stratiomyidae > Hermetia > Hermetia illucens. The sequence goes on from NC_051853.1 coordinate 44,898,952, forward strand.
AATTGGGAAGACCGATGTAACTGGCGCGAATTATTGGAGACTTTTTAATTGAGCGGTTTCTGGGCTGCGCTTCAGATGATGGAGTTAATTGATACCAAATAATATGCGGAGCTCGAAGGGTCCGTCCTAGGACCGCTCTTATGAATAATTATACAATATATAGCGAAGTGCTGACGTTAAATCTCCTTACCAGCGTGGCCACCGTCGGATTTGCGGACAACACTGGGCTGACAATTGTCGCACGCCTCCTCGAAGAAGTCGAGGTTTACGTCAATGAAACAGTCTACGATATTAAGTCCTGGCATGAGAACGAAGGAAAGTAGTACGTATCATTAAGTAAAGGAAGAGCATGTCTATGAAGATCAAATTTGGGACACAGATAATGCATTTCCAGCCTGAGCTTAAGTATTAGGTTGTTGCACATGAAATGGCCGATTTGCCAATCAAGTGAAGTTAGTTGCGATTTTGCTGTATCAAACCACCAAGTATAAATTCTCCTGCATTTAATCAAGGAGTCATTTCAGTTTTGACCATCGTTGTGATAACAGTGATTAGAAAGGAGAAAAGGATGGAAAAGAGAACGTATACTTTTTCTCTATGAGTTCAAACTCGGTCATAAAGCACCAGAGGCGACCAGGAGCATTAACGGCGCATTTGGAACTGATACAGTAAGCGAACGAACCACACGGCGGTGGTTTGAATTTTGGTCAGGCGGCGTAGACCTTCAAAGTGAACCACGTAGACATCCAGGACCATCGATTGAGAAAGACGAGCTGCGTTTGCTAGTCGAATCCGGCACACGTCAGTCTGTTAGAGACATTACGGAGAAACTGGACGTATACTATTTAACAGTTTTCCAGCACTTTCAACAGCTTGGAAAAGTGAAAAAAAATGGCGCTTCGAATGGAAAATGCAGTTCTTTACTCACCCGCAACAGGAGCGATCCCTTTTTGCACAGAATAGTGACACTTGATGAAAAGTGCATATTATACGACAATCGTCGCCGATCAGCACAATGGCAGAAATACTGTGCGCAACTCGAGGAAATACACAAAAAATTGAGTTTCAACGGCCAAGAGATCAACAGAGATGGTGTGATACTCCCTCATGACAATGCACGACCTCATGTATGCAGAACAACGGTTCAAAAGTTGAACGAATTGCAGTATGAGACTCTGCTTCATCCACCATATTCACCGGACCTTTCGCGAACCGACTACCAGTTTTTTAAGCATTTGGATCATTTTTTGGCGGAAAAACAATTTGGGAAAGAAGAGGCTGTCAAAATTGCCTTCGACGAATTTATCAACACCCGACAGTTGGACTTTTACGAAACTGGCATAAATGCGCTTGAATTTCGCTGGGAGAAATGTTTTGAATCGAGTGGCACCTATTCTGATTAAATAAATAAATTTCTGTTAGCTTTACAGTCGTTTCAAATTTTAGTACCAAAACGGCATTTCATTTGCCGCAACCTAATAGTTAGACGTTATGACCGACCAGTGGCTAAATTTAAAATTACTTGTGGAGGTTGCAGCAACTAGCGTATATAACACCACAGCACTGCTGGCGAGAATGCTACCGGATATATAAGTGACTCAAGGCCGACACGTGGCCTCCTTGTTTCAAGGGGAGTGGGGGGCGCGGTTCGATCATACTATATGAAGCCCCAGTGTGGGTGGATGCACTGGAAAACAAAGTAAATGAAAGCAAAATGGAAGCTGCATATCGCTCAACTGCATTTCGAACATGTTATATATAGTATGGATGATCAAACTTGGCATTCTAGCAAAAGAAGGACAACGCCGTATCTCATCAGAGAACCTTCTACCCGTCGGCGGCAGTCCACGCGAGGTGAAACTATTGCTGAATGACAGGAGAGATGGAACGAGGCAGAGAAAGGCCGAGGACGCACAGAATCATATGGGATATTCGGAGAAGAATCGTGCAACCCCACGGTCAAGTAAGTTACAGCCTAACCCAAGTTTTAAGCGGAAACGGAGCTTATCAAGTATAACTCCATTGATTTAGGCATGACGTTTTGTCATTTTATCGCATGGCTATTGCAGAGGACGCAGAACACGTGTTATTTCAATGCCCGAGGTTCGCACATAAGGGAGGAAGCCAAATTAGGAGGTTTTTATTGGATAGATCGATAGCCTAGCTATCCTAGAATGCACCGCAGAAATTTCATAGCGAAATTCGTGGTCCTTGAGATTTTATGGGGGTAGAAGCGAGCGATTATCGAATACAGGCTCAGGGTCCACCGCCCCCCTTATGTTCTTATGAAATTTCGCAGCGTCCTGTAAATGTGTATTTATAAATACTTGGCGTCAGTCCCTTGTACGAGTGCATTTGTTCTAAGTGTATGTTGTTCGTAATTAAGAATGAGCGAATGAGTAAGTGATAAATGTCTTCATATTCAAAAGCAGGTTTTTCCAAAAAAAATTTCTTTTAGAGGCGTTTTTCTCGAAACGACTTTTGTCACATTTGCGAGATTTCTAGCTCATAAAGTAATAAATAGATAGCTATGGAATTTGAAAACATGATTCTTTACAAAATTACCAAGAATATGAACCAACCAAATTACATTTTTAAGGATGCCTTTTTTCGTTTGGTGAAAATCGAAATATTAGTTTAAACCCCTGCAAAATTTTACATTTTGATCATTTTTAGCTACATTGAGGTTCATATTCTTAAAAAATAAGTTGGTGGTGAAAAATAAAAAGCTTTTTGGTTTCACATAAAAATTAGAGCCGCTACACGTCTCGCAATTGGAGAACTCCTGTTTACGACTTTCAGTAGATTATTCTAGCGGAACTCTTTTATTTTTAGTTTGAACTTTTCAAACAAATTCTCTAAAGTTGTTCGGAATATCTCAACTTGCATAAGTCTGAAAAAAAGTGTGTGAAAAAAGGAAGGGGATATGGACCGCAGTCGAAAAAGTGATTGAAGCTATTCTTAGGAAGGGCGAAGTCAGCCGAAAGAAGGAACGAGTGAGGAGTACGAGCGCCAACATGATTGCAAGATAAATTCTGATCCAGCCCCGCGATGTAATACCATATGCGTGGTTGGAAGAAGAAGGTGGTGATTTTAGTGGGTAGGAGTCCAACATAACCGTCTGGCAGAAGTCTACGGTAGCTTTTGAAGTTCCTCACCTTCCAACGGAGTATAAAGACACACAGAAAAACAGTAAATCGATTTTAGTAAGGTTTTGTTTTACACAGAACCTTAAAAACGGCTAATAAGTTTTATTAAAAGTGGCGCCTAACGTGGGGTTGAAAATCGAATGAACTATCGACATATCTATGTTCATGTAAATGGGAATACTTACTTTAATAACGCTATGAGAATGGAAGAATACAAAATATTTAGTTCACCATCCGCTAGCAACCAATTTATCTCATCAGTCGCGTATCCAAGGGCAAAGATTATGCTGTTCTGCGTGAATCATATTCATTGCTCCGTCAAAATTATACAAACGATAAGCGGTCATTTCGGGAAATTACAATCTACACCTTTACCAATTTTAAGTTAGGGAAAGGAGGGGGGGGGGGGGGGGTTTACAGAAAACTGCCAAATCAACTTTTGGCTCTACCTTTGTTATTTGGATCAGCGTAGAACAATGAAAACCACATATGTACAGTATGCAAAATTCGTATTCGTACACCCTATATTTTGCGGGTTTTTGGGTTATTTCTGAGAAATGATAGAAAATTCGTTCAATCTTATATAACAATTTTTTACATAAATATGTATGTAGTTGTTGTGAACATTAATCTTAAATTTTATTTACATCCGTTTGTTCAAGAGAACAATTTCCAAATTCAATCGAAGCAAAATTCGTATTCGTACACCCCGACTAGCGGTTTGAACTCAATCCCTGTACGATATTAATCATTTTGCACTGTAAAATTCTAACGGTAAATTCTTGAAAAAGTGTGGTTGACAGTTCGAGCTAAAGTGTTTTGGGAATTACAAATAAAGAGTTAATTCTTTAACAAATTTTCCAAATGAGTCGAAAAGGTAGTGAATTTTCGAACAGTGATCGTAAGATAGTGATACAGCTATACAAGGATGGTAAATCCTTGAGACAAATTGCAAAAATTATGCATAGGAGTCACTCGACAATTCAATCTGTAGTAAAGATTTACAATTCGTCTGGTAGAATCGAGAAGAAAAAAAGAAATGGAAACAGATTAATTTTGTCAAGGAGACACCAATCCTTTGTTCGGCGTGTTGTTCGACAGGATAACACGATAAGTGCAGTGAAATTAGCAGGACTTTTGCAAAACCAGTTCCAAATTAAAATTACACCCCAAAGTGTTCGGAATTATTTGCGTAGATTCGGTATACAGAGCCGGACTCCCGCTTCTAAGCCATTTATCAATAATGTCAATAGAAGAAAACGGTTAAACTTTGCAAAAAGATATCTAAACAAGGATTTTCGTTATTGGAAACGAGTAATTTTTTCAGACGAGTGCAAAATTAATCTAAAGTTGTCGGACGGACGGGTTCGTATATGGCGAGAAAAAAATACGAGGCTATATCCAAAAAACATGCTTCCTACATTTAAGCACGGAGGTGGTTCGTTGATGATTTGGGGATGTTTTGCAGCTTCTGGTTTTGGAAACTTGCATTTTATTGATGGAATAATGAACGCGAAGCAATATGTGCAAATTCTTAAAACTAATTTACATCAGAGTGCACAAAATTTAGGAATTCGTAGGAAGTATATATTTCAACAGGACAATGATCCGAAGTATACGGCACTTCACACGCGGCTTTGGCTACTCTACAATTGTCGAAAGTGTTTAAACACGCCTCCACAGAGTCCTGACGTTAACCCAATAGAAAATTTATGGTCTATTTTCAAGAAGAATCTAAAAAATTACAGTATTAGGAATAAAGAAGACCTGAAAACTGCCTTGCAGACCGAATGGCAAAATATTTCACCGAACTTAACCCAAAAATTTGTTCAATCAATGCCAAATAGGCTTAGAGCAATAATAAAACAAAAAGGATTTCCCACGAAGTACTAACACTATATTTCTAGCACATTTTTTTAAGTCTGTAGGTATACGAATACGAATTTTGTTTTGAGTTTTACATGAATTACTGTTTTTATTATTAAGTTTAAAATATATTTTATACTTGTTATTATGTACATGAATTAACCTCTTCATTTGCTATACTAATATACAATTTATTTATCTCTTAATGTTATATTTGACTTAAAAATAACAAATAATAGGTAAAAAAATGGGTGTACGAATACGAATTTTGCATACTGTATATATTATTGGTCCGGAAAACTTCCAATAACGTTTCCTACCTCCCTTGTTCCAGCTGATGGTTGCTCATCTCTCATATCAATACCAACCGTGATACCAATTACTATGTTAGTACCAAATAAATTCTTTATTTGTTTTTCCTATTAGACTCATAAATCATTACCAAATTAAAATCAGTTACGAACCACCTCTCTATAAATAGAAACAGAAATAGTAATTCTAATTCCATCAAACATCTTCTAATAAATTCCCAACATCACGCAAGAAAAGGAAAGTCCTAAAATATATTAATCAACAAGAATAGATAAAATTAGCGGACTACACGCATTTTCAATTCAAAACTTAGCCTACTTCCAATTTTTAGCATTCTGATAAAGAAATCTCGTTTCCGATAAAAGTAAAAGTTAGTTTTCGATTCGAATCTACTTTCCGTTTCACTGTTTAGTCTACAGCCTAGACTAAACCTAGCCTAAAAAATTCCCGAATTATCCACTGAGCCAGCAGCCTAGAAAAAACGTTGTTAACATTTCTAAATTCAAGGTTAAATGCGAATCGACTCCAAAACAAAAACATGGATTAGTTCTTAGCCGGCCAGACAGTCCTAGAGAGCCAGACTTAGAAACTTGTTGCATTAGCACATCAATGGCCCAGACTTCTTGAATTTTTTCAGCATTAGACGCAACAGAGCCTCTCCACAACGCATAAAAAATTAGCGTCTAAGATCTGCTGATGACCGTCCACAGCGGCCGGCGGTCCATCGACCTCGCCGCGCCGGCCGGACAAACACACCTGAATTTTTTAATGGCCTCAATGACTAGACCGCTATTGATTATCTGCGTCTAATCCGCAGCAAGTAGTGGTGATGCGATGCACAAATGACTTTCTAGCATTTCTTGGTCGGAACCATCTATTGACATAGCACGCCTGCAGATCAACTTTTCAAGGGGCCAAGAAGTTCATTCTAAGTTGCTTTTGGGTCTGAGATTGTGTAATCCCCCCAAAAAAACTCTGCCTCCCAGAGCAAAACAGGAAAGAACATTTCGCATAGTCTGGAGTGGGTAAGCTACTAGCGGGATTACGTGCACTGATGTCTTGCAATCGATACATTCCTCAGACGATACTTTAAGAAAAGTACTTAGTACTGCTAATAATCGAGCTATGGATGCAATTAGATGTGAAAAAAGTTCATTAGTACACCAAATGTGAGTAAATTTTGCAGAATTAATCTTTAATCTATTCTGATCTCCTTGTAACAATGCTTTTAGCTCCTTACATCCTTATAAAGTTAATAAGTTGACATTTGAAATTGAGCCACGTAAAACTTTTCTAAACCAGTGATTGGAACTTCATATTACGTATATTCCCCTTAATCAGAAACTTCCAGGAATTTTGCGACCTTATCCACTTCAAAATGATCTCCATCGATTGGAACGTACCTATACTACCGCTGAAACATTTTTCATACTCAGTGCTTGATATGTCCAATAGAGACATCCTCGATGTTTCCATACCTCTTGCCGGTTGGGGAGACATATTCCCCATAGTCGTCTCTGGGTTCGATTAACCAGAGGAAAAGGGTACGGTATTCGTTGCGAGTTTTAGCCAAAAATTGGCGATAATGATGACATTGTGTGGCTATGCAGTCTGATGATGCAAATCCGACGAGAGTACTCGAGCAATGACTCGCGAGATGACTAAACTATGCCTTTTCAGAAAACTCCATGAAGACTGCATACTAGATTCACGGCGAAGGGGAAGATGCCGTTTGTGATGTGGGACTGAATTACCATAGGAAATTGAAAAGAAGCGACCTAAATTGATCGATACGGCCTTACCTTAGTGACCCATCAGATGTAGCGATCGATTGGTTTTGCCTATAATAGAAATTATACTTTGAATCGAGAATAGATCTGGCAGAATCTCATATAAACATATTACATTATATACCGGAAAATCGAACAGGTGATTTCCGAAATACAGTATCTACAAATAATAAAAATTATTTTGACCAAAAACAGAACTTTTTTATTTTTCTCAATCGAGTCATACGGTCTCCCAGGATTCGCCAGTATATTCCAGGCAAAAATACTGGCAATACAAAAAGCCAGTCGATAGCTGGGGCGTAACATAGGCATTCTGGCCGACGTCCAAGCAGTAATTAGTTCAGTCAGGGTGGCATACTCAAAGTCATCCTCCCCTGGGTTTCCGGTCAGAGGAACATAAAGCGGAATTACCATGCTGACGGACTGGAACGCTACTTAGCAGCTGGCGATGTCAGATGTCGAGAGCTCAGCACGTGCGCCAAGTCAAAGAGGATTTGGCCCACTTATAACATGACCCAATCGCAAGAGCTTTTGGACCCGACTGGTAGAAATGCATTCAGGATAACGGCGGTCCTATAAGAGACCATGCCGCCAAATTCGGCATACACTAGAATTCGCATTCCCGAACTTGCTCAGAGAAGGGCCTCGGTCACTTATTTTACGATTACCCAACTCTAGCTAGAGTCAGCTAAGTAAACCAAGTTTTGAGCACCTCAAGGAGATCAATAGTCGCAGAGCGCGAACCTTACACCTGGCCACCTGGACTCTGCTTCCTTGCTCTTACCACAACAGTCACGGACTTTGTAACAAATTTGCAACATTAAAACGGCGCTTATTGGGCTCCTCGAAGAAACTACTGCTTCCTACCTATCTCCCTTCAACTACAATCCAAGGTGAGCTTGTAGTGCACAAAAGCAGATAGAATGTGGAGCACCTATCCCTAAACAGCAACTGCCTTCTACAAATATCTACTTTCCTGCGAACTCTACGTTTTACAAATGTAATTCCAATCTTTTTGCCAAAGAGTCGAATGCACCAACTTCGATTTTTTCATAGAAAGGCTGTCCCATGTTTGTTGCTCGAAAAATCTCAAGTGAAATGATTTTGAATGAAGGTCACTCATCAACCTCATCTCTGCTATTCGATACACTTCTATTTGCTTTCCGATGGTGTACTGACTACAGCTAATGGTATACTCCCGTCTATGTCTCATCCATCTTTAGCTATACCTTTTTTCCCCTCAAATCGTCATCAACGGCGCAACAACCGGTATCCGGTCTAATCCTGCCTTTAAAAGACGACTTTTATCCATAACCTGACGGTCATGGTCAAAAATTCCCCGGAGGATTCTTCTCTCGAACGCGGCCAAGAGTTCGCATTTTTTCTTGCTAAGAGCCAACATCTCCGAGGAATACGTGAGGACTAGGAAAATCATTGTCTTGTACAGTAAGAGCTTTGATCCTATCGTGAGATGTTACGAGCGTCAACAACCGTGCGCGGATTTCATCGCCGTAGCTGTTAGAGGCTATTATTTTCGACCTTAGATGGAACAAATTATCAACGTTTTAAGTTTAGTTTTCTCCTCCTTAAAACTTGTGAATATTTCCTTGACTATGCCATTCAGAGGAACATCAAACGCTGAAGTATCTACATATATGGTATTAACTGAAGGCGTACAGCAATTTAATCTCTCATCCGGTCAGGCCACTTCCACTGGGCATATTTATCAAAAAGGAAAAAAACTCACTCTGGAAAGTTTAGCAGGACTCGCTTATGAAAAATACACAATTGTGTTACCCAAAATTTCCTTTATTCCTTCTACCCAACTGACAGATTGCACGCAGAATTGTAAGGAGAACGAAGGGAGTTCTCATTTTAAGTCTGATGAAGTCGAACAGTTACATATCACATGCAGTAACCCCTCCCATTGTTCATCGCATCGACAATAGATGTTTAAAGCGATTATCTTCATTTTTTCCAGGTAATACACACATACAGCCGGCACTGAAGAAGGGAACAGGTTGTTCCCGAAATATCTATATATGTCGAATAAAAAATCACTACTTGCGACGGAGGCGGATTAGAATTTTAATTCCTAAAAACTGTGTGATAGAAACACCGCCAACACGATGATTATTAATGATACCCATAACCTATTTTCTGAGAGCCAGTTAGAATGCCGCTTATAAGGATATTTGCAAGTTGGCAGGAGCTAAAAAATACTCTATTGACTTGCCTGAAACCCTGTTCTCTAGAACAGTTTTTACATCTGAAGGGCATGACGCTGACACCCGGCTCTACTTATTACCAATCAGGGTTCAGTGCCTTCATCCTGCAGCACTTCGTTGAATGATTTTAATTTCCTGTATCTCTTTAGTGTTAATAGCGTTATGTCCATTGAAAGGTGTAAATCCCTATTTGTAATATGGTTTTTTTTTGAGAATATAGGCCAATTTCATTCCTGAATTTTCCAAAAACACCCATTAGCCTGACGGGAAGTCGCCGAATTCCATTGTCTTGCAAACTTCCACTTTTCAACTGACCAATCTACGCTCTGGCCCGAACAGCGGTATAATTTACCACTTGATATTGTCATTCGAGTATATCAGAGTACTTCGGTGACATTGCGTAGAAATGTGTTGTCGAAAACTTAAAGACTTCGAGTAACCATTGCGGTCGCTTTCCGTGTGCTGCTCCATGTTAAGAACCGAGGAGAACTTTGGCAAGCAACAGCTACAGAAACGGATCTAGCGCTACTAGTGCGTGCAGTAACTGTTCGGTACCGGCGTCAGTAAAACAACATTATCGAAGTCTATGAATTGATCAATACTCTGCTCATTTAAGTAAATGAGACGAATTCCGCCCGTTCACTAGTCAAGGTACCAAGATGGATGACACCGATAACAGGTTGAAAAGACATCGGTGATAGGATGTAGCACTGAAAGACTTCGCTTAGCACTTCCAATTCCTCCAAAACTTTACTTCAATAGAGCGCATGGCCCTTCTGCTGCTATTGACCCTAATGAAAATGTTCGATTTTTGACATCCATGGCAAGCAGGCAATACGGAGACATAACAACCACGGATAGAACTCTGCAATGCTCCGAACGGTATCAATGTCAATGCCTATAAGATTTTAGAGGTTCGATGTGTTCTAGAAATATTTTAAAATTCTTTCAATTGTCGCATTTTAGATGTTATCGGTTATCCCCTTTCCCATTCCCTGGGAAGTATCTCAGATCACCAGAACTTTCAAATAATCGGAAGCATGGCGACCTTATCCAGTATGAATGAACTGATGCCAGACATAATTTGGCTTCTGACTAGACTAGACTAGACTAGACTGATTAGTCCATATTCGCATGTTGTGTGAATACATATTCGCACAACATATTATTGATTTTTTGGATAAGAGGTAGATTCCTAATCGTGAGAGTGTCTTTAACCGCAACTTTCAGCGTAAGTAGGACATCGGATTAACTTCTACTATCGCTCAGCTTATACCTAGAATATCCTGCCGAAATGACCGAAATTTTCACTAAAAATTGGAGAAAATGCGCCATCTTGGAGGCGCAATTGATAACTAACTAACCCATATTTGATAACTAAAGGTCACTTTCGAGGCATACGTAACGTCAGAGAAGCAAGTTAGCCTGGATATTTACGCATTGCAAGCTCGCAAATTTCCATCTCTCTGAGGCTCCTTTTAACAAGTCGGAATATCGGAAGCTGGGCGCTTCGGATATAAAGGTTTTGCGCTCATCTTATGTGGGAAACTTTCTATGCACATTTTTCAATTTGTATATGGTTAAAAACCCAAAATATTATTTCACATTTTTCAAACTACAAGAAATACGTACATACTACAGACGTAAATATTATTGCTCACGCTAAACAAACAAACATTTTCCATTACCGAATATTGTATTCTATATGAATGTATACAAATTGATCGTACACCTATTTTCTATTTACTTCATGCATAGAAGTATCATATATGTACATATAAAGTACGTATATTGAATACTTGGGTCTAGGGTCGAAAATCATAACCGATAACAGCTACGATGATGAAATCCGCGCACGGTTGTTGTCAGCCAGCAGAGTCTATTTCAGCTTACAAAAACTGTTCCGCTCGAAACCTCTCACCATAGGGTCAACGCTTTTACTGTACATACAAGACAATGATCTTGCCAGTCCTTATATACTCCTCGGAGACTTGGGTTCTTAGCAAGAAGAATTGCGAACTCATGACCGCGTTGGATAGAAGAATCCTCCGAAGAATTATTGGCCCCCTACATGAGGATGGACGACTTCGTAGCCTACATAACGACGAAATCTATTAGCGATACCATGACCGTCCGGTTGTGGATAAAATCCGGTTCAATAGGTTACGGTGGCGGGTCACTTAATCCGTATGGATGAGGGTGATCCCACCCGGAAAGTCTATAAGGGCAATCTATGGTAGGAAAAGAAGACGAGGCAGACCCTGCCTAAGATGGAGCGATGGTGTAGGTCAGGACGCCAGACAGCTTTTAGGGATATCGAATTGGTGGACCTCGGCACAAAACCGAGATGTCTGGAGTTCCTTATTAAGGTAGCCCTAGATCGGATACCGATTGTTGCGCCGTTGATGATGATGATGATGATACTGAATACCGCTTGTTCAGTGTACAAATATATCTATCTGAATTAGCCACTACTCAAAAGCTTCATTTACATAAACAAATAAATACACACATATGTCTGTCTGGAGTAATTGATATTGATATATAAATGATAAAAAAAATACAAGGGAATGTTTCCCTGCGATCTCCCATTCACGTGAGCTCACTCTGTTGTGGTATTGGCGAATTGATATCTTATGATGACTTCATACACCTTTTAGAATGCACGAAATTCATACAAAATGTAAAAGTTTTACCTTCTGTAACTCTGTTAATAACAGTTAGATTTTCTTCAAACTTCCCAAAGTTGTGCCTTATGTTATCCCTTATACCGATGGAAGATGTGTTCTTCGCTGGGTTTGTTACGGTTAACCCCCTTGTAAGGTTTTCATGGTGGTTATGATCGTGCTCACATTGCAGGCAGTGCCCTTTGTAGGCTCAAGGGTAGAGTTGTCCTGTACAACTCAGGCGCCGTACCTCTTAGTTGCTGCAGCGCTTTTAGACAGGCCTCGCATCCACTGGTATGAATCCTGAGCCTGTACTGTAGAAAACAGTACCGCTGTGCCAGACACGGCGGGACTCTGATTGTGATCTCTAAATCAATCGTTCATGGAAGATCGTGGGGCTTAGCCTACATGGTAGGTACCCACGTTAAAACCCGAGCACTTTCGTCCCTTACAATCGTGTTTAGTCTATCATAAAATACTAAAAGCAGTCATCGAAAGAGCGAGGGAAGTGTATAATCCATATAAATTAATGTCGTAATTAAGAATGTACATCAGGTTTACCACGGAAAGTGTAAGTAAGTGTAATGAAGTGTCGTAAATCAGTTTGGCCACAATCATACTTGACTGCTGCCCCTTCTCCTTTTAGACCCAGTGAATAGAATAGGGTACTTTTGACAGTGAGTCTTGAAAACACCGTATAATTGCGGTAACGTTCTAATCGTGACAGAAACTAATAGTTCCCATTTCGATAGCCAATGAAAACCTCGAGGTATCAACAAACAAATTACCAACCAGCAGAGAGCCGCTCTTAAATAGGTAAATAGGCAGACAGGTAGTTGCCACATCTCCCATCAGGCGCATCTCTTCGTGCGTGTAAAGGAATGTTTGGGTGCGTATGAACATCAACATATGTATATGCACTGGAAGAAGTGCGTGCATGGATATATTTATATGCAGATCAGATAGATGGGAGGAACACCCGTTCTTCGAAAAAAATGGCCAACGGAAGGATACTCTGCCCAGAGTACTTGTATAAGGGAATGAGAAGCACGGGGACTGAAACTTACCATGCAGGGAACTCCAGAGAATCACAGGAAACTCAGCGCAAGCAAATTTTGGGGGCGTTCAAGTCGATTCCGGTCGCCTGTGGTAGATTACTTGGTCACCGTTGCATATAATATTACAAGTAGTCTGAAAGAGATATTTCGAAGAAATACATCGCTCTGAAGACATGCGTTGCAAGCACGCATTTCTCACAGTAGAGAGACACACGCATTCCTTACAGCAGAGAGACTGCGTCTAGTAAGGAAATATGGTTGTAACTATTTAAACAAAAGTTCGACCAACTGATGCCAAAGTTGGTAAAAGATGAAAGTCAGGAAAGCTCTCGGAAAACTATATCAATACAGAAGTGCACAGACAAAAAATCTAGTAGAGTTGCAGTATCCGAATACGAACCAATCATCTTTCGCCCTGCTCGAAAAGAAAATAAAAAAGTTGTTTGAAGTCATAAAGAACAAATTCAATGTATACCAGTCGATAAAAACATGATCAGAACTATTAGAGTTCTCTAGCCTACGTCATTCAGTCCACAAAAGTAGCGCCTTTTCAGAAAGTAAAGGGTCGCATTCGAAAAGATGAGTAAGGAGAGAGCGGACGACCGCAAGAGAAAGCTGAAGAAAATTACCAAAGTAACTAAGCGGTATCGAGATATGCAAACAGCTTCTATTAGTTTGTTGGTTGAAGTACCGCTCAAACTGCTGGGAGTTGATCAAGTGAAAATATAGTAGGCCTGGCTGTTTATCGACTCAGAGAGTAGGTAGGTAGAACTAAACCCAGAGATGCGCGCAAGGTTATTATAAGGAAGATGAGAGGGCGACCTGCCAGAATCTTCTTCTCGATATAATGACGAAGCTCTTCCTAAAGGAGACCGTTAAAATAAAACGTAAACGATATATTGTAGTGACATTGGATGTAACAAAAAAACCGCTCCATTCAGCAAGCTGCAAATGTCATGGATAAAAATGGTGTCTCTAGTTACTCCAAACCGAAAGTTACATTTAGAAAAGGATGCTTTAATTCGTTATGGATGAGGAGTGTCACCTAAGAATGCCATGATATGATATGGCCTTTCCCGTACAGAAAGAGGCCATTATCGCCGTCGCAAAACAATTTGAAGATGTTGAAGTATACGCTAATGAAAACAACGGCTCTACAAAAATCGGACTTGACATAGCATAACAGAAGGCCGAGGCTGTTTTCATTGCAAATTAAAATAGAAGGAATACGGTGAATATGGGGGCTAGTACCCGAATACGGGTGATGATTGGCCCGCAGATCAACTTCAAGAGACATCTGGACCATACCTGCCAGTCAATCATAGACACTAGTGAATCGCTGGCATGGATGATGGTTAACATTACGCGCCGCACCGGTCTGGGAGAAAGCACTAACATATGAAGGCAAACGGAGGAGGATAAACATGACGCAACACTTAGTGATCCTAAAGGTGTATAGCGCCATTAGATTATCAGGCAGGGTGTGATATTTCGGAAATGGTCTCAATAGGTCTTTTGACAAATGAGGCGCACTCTTTGGGGGAGAAATGAAGAATAAATTTGCCTGAAAAGTATACAAAATACAAGAGCCATTGGACCCATACATTGATTCCCCATGTTGAGGATTGAGGAATTAACTACCACCGGAAACAATTTATAATAAGGCATAATAGTTGCAGGAAAGATCTGCATCGATACAGATCGGATGATTCTTCCTTTCATCTTGAATGCTATTCCACACTTGGTGGCCTAGAGCACGTAACCTTCTACTGTATGCGATTTAGCTGAGGATGAAGAAGTTTAAAAGACTCTTTGAAAGTCAGCCTAAATCTGCAGAACATTGTCAGGGAAATACTGAAATGAGAGGAAAACTACTACGGGTGATCTCCATAATAAGGAGAATTCAGATGGATCATTAAATGTAGCATGTACATGTAAAATTACCTCTTTCACATTCAGAAGCTTCCACTTTAAAATGATATACCATACTTGCATGAAGTGATCCATCATATGTACTATCAAAAGTACCAAAAGGTCAATTAAAAGTAAATAATTTTCAATTATGGTAGGTCACAGGTTGTGACCAGACCTCGTTAGATCTGCAACGACTGTACACAGGAAACATGGAAATTGATTTGATATTTCCAAACAATTGGCCATTCCTATTTTTGGACAATCTTTAGAACCAACGCAGTGCAGACAAGCTATAAAAGTGCAGATGACCTCAACTAGCCACTAATGCGATAGTTCTAGACTTGTATCTCAAAAATATATTTCTTCGTTTTATAGACTAGACAATCTTAAATGGCGGCTGTTACGAAAAAATTAGCAAAAAATGATAAAAATAGTAGTCGTGAAATGCTTATGTGCATTTCTTTTTTTGGTATTTTTGCATGTCGGGTAGGTACAGTTTGCTATATACACAAATTGATCAGACATCGCCAGGTAGCCGTTAGAATTTAACTTCTCTGAAGTCTTGTTATTTGCTTGCTATTTTAACGAGGGAATCTGCATCTCGTCCACTAGTAAAAGCTACATTATTATTCTGGCTGGAAAAATCAAAAAGCTGCTGCTGCGATGAATTAATTTGCATGGATATGAGCTTAGATCCGAATAGTAATTATGTTTGAACTAGCCACAATAGGGAAATAAGGTGATGATTAAGTAGCAAGAATTAGAGCGTGCTACCCAAAACTGCAATCTTTCTTTTTCAGGTAAATGTCTTTCCCAGCCTTGAATTCCTTAAAATTGTAGCTGAAGCTCTACTTCAAATCCATTATTCTTGTTTTCCTAGCTATAGATAAACAATTGATGACCGTAATTATGTTAGATATAAGAGCAAATTTGCTGACTACGTTGCAACAATAAAGTCGAATAATTTTGGCTACTTTAATGACCAAGCATATCCAAGGTCTCTGCATCTATCGATGGTAAATGCCGTGCTGTAACGATATGTATGGTGTATCTTCTCTAATTCATCTCTAGACAGTCTAATGAATTCGTTAATTGGAAAGGCAGGTTCGAATGGGAGTTCAATGCTTGATGGTCCTTTATTTTGATTGTTTCGACCGAATAACATCGCGTCTAATACCATATGCACTTCAATCAAATGTGCCGCTTTCTAATCTATAGGAATTTAGGTACAAAATCCAATCGAAAATTCTGCATGTTTCCGGTTGAAAGCTTAAAAAGTAAGATATTTATCTGTTAGAAACGACAATCTAACTGTACTGACTCGGTCAGATGTGCAAGGTGCTAACTGGGATTTTAATTCGAAGTAACTCCAATGCATGTTGGAGTTTTTTATGTGACCTCCATAATATAATGTGTGAAAACCATAGTACGAGACATATAATAAATAACCTAAATCATGAAACTTGAATTAACCGAATATTCATATATAACAACTTTTTAAGGTTTTGTGTAAAACAAAACCTTATTAAAATCAGTTTACGGTCTGCCTGTCTGTCTCTTGGTTACACGTATTTTTCTCGGATATGGTTATGACGATTGACATCGAATTTGATAAAAAGGTAGTGTGGGTCACGCATACAGTGAGCTGCATCATTCTACTTCGAACTTAAGGGGGTCCCGATATATGCAAAAGAGGCCTGTACATATTTTTCACCGAATATAGCCATGTGGGGTATCAAATGGAAGATCTCGGTAAGTATTTTTCGATGCTGTCTTAGGTTTGACATCTGTTGGAAAGGTGGGGAGTGCGGGAGGTCGAAAGTGATCATTTCCTCCACGGACCCATTCTCAAAAACTACCCTACCGAAAAATCTGAAAAAATCAAGAGGCTGCCACTATATAGTGTCTAGGCTTAGGAATACCTTCCATGTCGATATCTGTTTACATAAAGTTAATAATAGTATTTTACTATATTTTTAGTAATTGACTGCAAAGCCTCCCTTAGGTTCATCCAAGAATTACGAAATTGCACGAAATGCAGCAGTGTAGGATATAAGACGAAGGATGACCCCCAAATTTGGTGGGAATCTCACTGTTACTAACAAAGTTACAAGAGGTCAAATTTGTCGCCTCTGTGTAGATTAAGGATTGAATATCAGTATCACGCGAAAGGAGATATTCTCACATAATATACGCATGTATTACGTGTTAGGTTCTAATGGGACAAATTGCCACTCAAATATTTATATATAAGAAATACACAGCTTCCGGTTTTCCGACTTGTTTATGATTTGAGATAATAGTTCCTTAACACACAGAATATTAATTAAAATGTGACATTCATTGATTATTCCACATGTAAGTGCACGTTATAGTTACTAGTTGCCTTTTTCCAATCGTAGTGTATAACCTTTGTGTAAAATAAAACCATATTAACTTCAATTCGGTGTCAGGGCATCTATTATCAGAAGCGACCTCATTGCTAGAAAACGATTAGCCGAAGTAAATGCATTTCGCATATCAAGGGTAATCACTGTACAATATTTGCTGGTGCTACTCTCTGCGGTGATGCTAGTAACCAATTAGATGACATCTGTATTATCTAGTTTCATGATTCGCACATCATCATTTACTTGCAGGCAGAATTCTTCCTTTGTCCATTGCATGGAATTTTTATCATTTTCATCATCCTTTTCCCAACTTCGCGCGTCATATTCCCCCTTTATGATATTAAAAATTAAAGCCACTAAATTATTCATTCTAAATTTTTAAAATATTTTTTACTTTTACCTAAAAGACCTTAGGTTTTAAATTTCCTGCTACTAAATCGTATTTAATTATTATACAATTGTAAATTATCATAATCACCTTATATACGTTTGCCATCATAATGCTATGTATCTGCCCGTACTAGAGTGCAATTGCATTCATCTTAACTAGGCATTTTCCCTCAAGCAATATAAATATAATCAATCAATTCATAATTTATTTGCTCTGCGAGTCAATTCCAGCAAAGAATCAACCCGCATTTTGAGATGCTGATGCAAGTAAAAGTTGGAATTTCATCCGGTCGTCATTGAGAAGAAACGGTTGATGTCTCTGGCTGTCTCTGGTAAACTGTGGATCGCTGGGCTGAAATTTGTGAGAGAAGCACTACCTTCTAATCAGCCATGGAGAAACTCAATCTTTTTTGAACCGAATCGATAATAATAAATTTATTCTGTAAACAATTAATATCGTAATCATCATCATGAACGGCGCAACAACCGGTATCCGATCTAGGCCTGCCTTAATACGGAACTCGTAGATATTGCCCTTATAGTCTTTCCGAGCTGGGTCATCCTCATCCATACGGATTAAGTGACCTGCTCACCGCAACTTGCTGAGCCGAATTTTATCCGAAACCTAGTGGTCATGGTATCGTCTATCGCATGTAGGAGGTAAAAATTCTTCGGAGGATTCCTCTTTCGAACGCGAGAGTTCGTAATTTGATTGGCCTCAGTCTCCGAGGATCATTATCTTGTACAGTAAGAGCTTTGACTTTATGTTAAGACGTTGTGAATGGAACAGTTTTTGTGAGTTGGAATACGCTCTGTTGGCTGCCAACAACCGTGCGCGGATTTCATCATCATAGCTGTTATCGGTTGTGATTTTCGACCCTAAATAGGAGAAATTATCAACGGTCTCAAAGTTGTAGTCTCTTATCTTTATTTTTCCCATTTGACCAGTGTAGTTTGATAGCGGAGCCAACGTTCAGCCCCAAGATAGCCCAGATAAACCTCCACCATGAGAAAGCAACATCTGCAGTAATTGCGAGGGCAAGTTCCAAGGAGACCATTGGAATAGTGCTGGCTCAGGAGCGCTGGGTGTACCGGAGCAGATTCGTAGTTTGCAAGGAGGAAGCATGCAGTTAATTTGTGAATCCTCTTATGAAAAACTAAGAGTTTGCATAATTCTTAAAAGTAATTTAAAATATATATGTCTTTTAGAGTTCATGACTGTAGCTAGCCTCTAAACTGGTGCAGTATTGTGAGAAGAGGGCTTACCAGTCTCCTCGGCTGCTGGCTCGTGGGGTAGCAGCGATATCAGTCGTAAAGGTGGACACTTTCCTGAATTTATCCATATCAATAAGTTAGAAATATATAGGCTACGGAACACTCCAACATTTGTGACCAGGACTAGACAAGAGATACTAGACATAACTCTAGGAAATAGGGCTGGTCAGAAATTGGAGGGTGACGGATTAGCGTTCTATGTCTGATCACAGAATAATCAGAATCAGAGAGTGGGAAACGCCCTGGATTTCTGGATGGGTAAAATGCTAAAGAGTGAGTAAATAGAAGTACCGACAGGTACCAATTCTACTGTCATGAATGCTACTCAAGGTTACTCACCGGGCGGGGTATTATCACCGCTTATGTGGAGTATGGTAGTGCACAAACTCCTGGACGTGCTAACAAATACTGGAATACAGGTGCAGGGTTAGGCAGACGACATTGTTTTAGTCTATAGGGGCAAATATGAGTATACCCTACGTGATAGAATCCAAACTGGATTAAGGGTTATTAGCGCCTGGCGGAAGAAGGTGGGACTGCGTATCAATCCAGCCAAAATCATCATGATATCATACACTAGTAAAAGTAAACTTAATCTCCTGAGATCCATAAGGTTGCATGAGATGGAGGTGGAACGAGAAACAGAGGTCAGATATTCGGGAATTACGCTAGCCAAAACCCGATGCAACACGTCCATAGCAGAAAAAAATTGGGTTGCAGCCCGAAGATACGACTTGAATACGCCCGGGTCCTTCAATAAGGTCTGGATACTCTGGGCTCCAGGCCATGTTGGGTTGGGCTATAACCAGTAAAAGGAGCATAATAGTTCTTCAAGGACGCGGTGCGTTTTCCCCTTAACAGAATAATAATAATAATAGGTTGTGAATTGAAATTATTAGAGAAGAATGGAATAGTCGAGAAGTGGAGAAAGTCGAGTTCTTCTGAGAGATTCATTCTGATAAAGAGAATCAAGGATTTATCTGTGCGAGTCCTTATGAAAGAAACATGCACGAAAAATAAGCCTATTTATTGAGCCAAGAAAAGGCAACGACTTATATTTTTTTTGGCATCCATTCTTTGCATATTGCTTCATATCAGCACCCACGTAACATGATCAACATGATAAAGCTTTTTCGGAGAAATTATGACTTCACTCCTTAAACTGAATTGAATTTGATCTTTCACAATGCGTCATCAAGAAACCAAATCCTACCCCCTCTAATCCACTAAGTAAAATGATTCTAGTCCTTGGCAGAACTACCAAACAAGCGAACACGTAATCATTCCTTTCACGGATAGCATTTGTAATAATTACTACTGTCAAATGTTAATTTAAATCTACATAGCAGATCCACTGGTAATATCAATTACTTGCATTGTTCTGCCTATTAAACAAGTTACCTTTGATCCAGTCACTTGCATGCTTTTGTCGTTTTGCATCCAATCGACTGTATCCTTCCTTAATCGCACACATAGATCTCCACTGGAAAAATCTATTTCAGGCAGCCGTGTTTTTGCTCCTTGGGCAGCGATCGTATATTGTCAAAACGCGAGTATTATACCCTTGCGCCGTTATCAAATTGGAAATCTATTATCCCTGGACCTGGCCCTACTGCAATAGCATTTATAAATCTAATCTATTGTCACCCAACTGATATGTGCAATTAAATTGGTCTGTTATTGCTTCTGGTTCAATGCGAGATGAGATATCACCTGGACTGAGTGATATGCGACTAGGGTTGTGAGTTTTGTATCGAATGGGGAGGATATGATTGTTAGTATTACGCTTGCGTTCAACTATTAGGAATGCGTACTTTTCCATTTCTAGAGCAGATATTGCCGTTGCCATTTCTGGCGAATAGTCGTAAAAATGCAGATAAACACATACTACAATATAATAAAATTAAAGAAGCTGTGAAGGTCAGATGTATATTGGAACAGGCGACCCCATCTATGATTTGCTTATTCTTTAAGCAGGTCCTTCCATGATGTTGGTAGCAAAACACGGCCGAAACTTAAACTTCATGTTTAGTTGAGTAATTGTGGCACTAAAACTAATCAATCAATCAATATACTTAATGATCAGTAAGCTACTCCCTTCAACGCTTGGAAGTCGACGGAAGAGAGCGAAAGGAGAACCACTACAAAGTTCGCGAGAATTCCCAGTTTGTACGCGAGTCTCTTAGGCTCATCAATCAACGACAAAGAAAGGAAAGAAGGAACTCTAGAAAAAGTAAACCTAATTTTGGAGGCAGAGGTACTGATAACCAATGGAATCCAAGCTCAAGCTGAATTACCCTTAAGCCAAGCTAGCCGGATCACAGTAGAGAGGAGAAGGAGACAGAAACGAGGATTAGTTCAATAAGCTTGGTGAAAAATCCAATTCCAACCTATGCCAAGGCGCTTACAAAGTAAGGAGAGCCAAAGCAACAATAGTTTCCTCTGTTACTCATCCTAAATTGCTTTCGCTACATTATAACGATATTGATTCCTATAAGTCAGGTCATTACACACACAGCGAAAAGAGATCGTGAGTCGATGTGGCAAAAATGTGTAAATACTGTCCCCAAAACCAAACAAGTCATTTAATGGATCATCTTCATCCTTCAGGCGGAGATACACCTTATTGAGTGGATGCCCTTCAAAAGAACTTCATTTCGTCAAAGGCTAGGAGTGCATCATTCATATTCATATGCCCGGGCGAGCCATTTTTTCCATTTCGACTTTTGCCAGTTCAGCCATTAATGACACTTGGATTTCAAAGTTGTTAGGAATCCAGATACGCTTTGTGGAACACCACTTGAAACTTTCGACTGAATTTAGCTACGAACAGATTTTAACAATAATCCACTTAGACGGTCGTCCGGTCATTCTAAAACTTAAACGATAGATAATATTCAAGTAGATTATCAGACAGGGACCGTTACATTTTGCACAGTATATTTTCCGGAAAGCTTTGTCCACTGTTGGCACTGGAAAAGTTTTGCAAAATATAGCCAAAAAACGTCGATAAATGGAAACCCTGTTTATTAGTCACAGTGGATATCCAGAATGCCTTCAACTCTGCATGGTCATTACAGCAAAAAACTCCAAAAAAAATCCCAGAGCATTATGATGATCTGGCGCAGTTTCCGTCGTCAGAGAAAACTGTATTACACTTCAGATAAAAGATCAGATACTTATAACATAAGGATCGGCCAGTTTCACCCGATTCTGCTTGAGTCTCTACTATCTAATATAGTGTTTGATGATATCTAACTAGTTGATGCCCAGGTTGACATATGGAAATATCTCGTGAATTGAATGACATCACGCAAGTTATCTGGATAATTCTTAACTTAAAAACGGACGGATGCTGCTCATTACAAGAAACGAAAATCAAAAGATAGCGCATGTCCGCTTCGACAAACATTATTATCTTGGAGTAATGCACCACTCTTGAATATCCTTGGAAGGACCTTTCAAAGATGTGTTCAAAGTAGTTACGCTTAGATCCCCATAATAATGACAAACTTAATGAATGCAAAGTATAGAGAGGAATTAACTTTTTAGGAGTTAGTGGGCAAGTTTGGTTCTTTGATACCCTGCACCAACATAGGTTCAGACACTCAGCACCATAAAATGACTTAGCGCACTGGTAATCTGCTATATCTACAGAAAAATATCGTAAGAGGCGCATAGATGTGGTTGACCAAGGACTGAATGGCAATCATATCTAACCCTGCTTCATGGCACAGATGGTTCCGATAGGTATTATTTAATGTAAAAAGTCGATTATATAGTGTAGCAAATAATATAGGAGCAGATGGAGACCATACAGTGAGCCTTACAGCCGGTGAAGACGGTAAAGACATTTATGGCAACTGATGATATTCTGCTGTAATGAGCAGAAGGTTATCCTGGTACATTAATATTCGATGTCGGATGTAAGCATGAACACTTTTCTCCATCAGCCGTTACATGGTCTGAAGTGGATTGCAGAAACAACAGCGAAAAGCCAATCAAACGTTTGAGTGCAAGCATGCTGATGAAATACTTGGAGAAAAGAATCTTATTTGTATTCGGAATCGCTGAATCGACAAGTTCCAACAAAACGGCGAAACTAAGCTCAGAAGAAGTTTTCAGAATCGGGACGATTCACTACGAATTGGTGAGCACGGACGACCGACCTCAGCAAGTGGCGAAAATACAGCTGCCCAAAAGCTTTTGTTTATACCGATTTGTTACCTCCACCATATGAGAAAGTGGAACCAGCCACCGGTGTAATGTCTGAAACATTTTAGGCTAGCTTGAGCGAGGGGCACCGGCGTAGATAACCATGGGATTCAATCCCAGAAACCGCCTGTGATACTTTGGCCTAGAGATGCGCCATCTTTTCGGGTTAACTTTCGTCGGAACTGCCGTCAGGCATTACTTTAAGGGGTAGGTAAAAAAACTAATAGGTGAACTCCCCTCAATATTTGTCCCAGTATCGAAAATCACTTTGCGGAATGAGTACAAACACCATAAATTCCACTTCTATTATAGAATTGCCTCTCTCAGTTCATTAGGAATGCAGTTGATTATTCATTACATCCTGTACTTCCTCTGATAGCAGCAATTCAGTCTTCAATGCACCGGTCAACGCTCACTGCATTCCTACTTTCTTCGAAAATTCGAACAAATTCGTTCACCGTCCACTCTACATCCTTCTTGTGTTTCGCGGCAATCAAAGTTGCTAGCCGTCCCCAGTAATGATGCATTTATCTGTCTGTCTATCGAACACATTTTGCTTGGAAGTGATTATTTTGACACACGTGCATTGATGGGCGTTATTTTTCGTTGGATTAAGAGACCTTTGTTATAAAGTGAGGGAGTAGGAAGTTGAAAAGTAGGTTATGTTTTTAAAATAAAACCTTATTAGAATCGGCTCAATATCTGTCTGTCTGTCTCTGTTTTTTGCGGAAGTGAAAGTTTTGAAAAGAGTATGGCCTAGATACGCCACAGTGTGGCATTTTTACCCACTCAAACCACCTCAACTCTCCCTTTGTCCCGTGGAATCACCATTAGGTATTACAATACGAGGTTGAGTTATCTCACTAGCTAGATCTCATTTCTTCTAGCCGTGGCGTTCGTAACTGCTCCTTCCTCACTTCTTCCGCTTTTCGCAGTTTATCCTGGATTGCTGCCATCGTGGGGTTGATCGATGATAGCATTTCACTAGATTTTCCTCTAAGCTCCTTGTTTCTTCCACGAATTTCGGGCATTGGAAGAATGATTGCGCTGTTTTCTCCAAGATCCCATCGTAGTTTGGACAATCAGAGTGATATGTCCAATTTAAACCTATACAGGTATTCGCGGTATCCTTCGTAGCCGCTGAGAATCTGGATGAGGTTATAATCGATCGCACCATGCTTTCTCTCCAGCCGTTGCCTGATAGTAAGGATCAACCTGTAAGTCCAACGGCTCTTTTCTGACTGGACCCATCGCTGTTGACATCTGCTATTGGTCTCTCCCTTTCAGTTTTTTTTTACCTTCAATATAAGAGGAAATGCAGCTGGCATTGTCCATGCCTATCATCTCGTCTGACAGGATGTTGGTCAGCATCATTTATGAGATGACGAACAGGCAGAACACTCTCTTAGGACTATTCTTCTGAAAGTCGCACTCAATTAATGTACGTTATGTAAAACATGCAGCGCTGTTCCCGGAACTTAGACTACATGCAGCAAGATGGAATTCATCCCCTTAGCTATGAACAGCCTGCAAGTATGCCGCGGCCCTCCTACATTTGGCACCATCTTTGCTAGAGCCATACTCGTGGAGGATGCTTTTTCGCAAGTATACCCTATGTTTTGCTTAAAACTCAGTCTTCCTCATTACTCCCAAGTATTTGATAGCCGGGTTGGAGGTTATGATATGATTCCCAACTACCAACACGGATGTAATTTCTCTACGCGTCTTTTTCTCTGCGAGTGTTACTCCAGCACTCTCTACCTAAGCCTTATCAGCATTGATTGCTTTGCTTGAGTATAATTAAGCATCTTCGAAATGGCTTACGACCGCAATCAGCGCTATTTCGTCGGCGTAACCCACTACCGTGATCTCCTCCAGAACCGAAAGTTTAAGTGTATCATTGTACATACTGTTCCACAGTAGTGGACCCAGTATGGAGCACTGTGGGACACCCGCGAGGTACTCCTTGGGTTGCTCATCGGTTTCATACCTTAGCATTCGTTCTTGCACGTAGCTATCGACAATAGCAGCGAGATAGGCGGGAACACGTATAAGATTCCAATTGGCCGAATTAAATGCATTCCTGGCGACTAGGGTCACCACCACACAATATTTGCTGGTACAACCCCTTCCGTGAATTACATTTTCGGCCAAAACAGTAACCATTTTGATGGCATTAATGATTGATCTAGCTTTGCGGAACCCATACTGTCGATCAGTAAAGCTTTCTTGACTCTTGATGATCGGGAGTAATCTATTGTAAATTACCCGCTTCAACACTTTCCTCATAGTATCTAGAAGACATATCGGCCTATACGAGAATAATTCACTTAAAGGTTTATAAGATAAACCATCCTCTGTCTCCGCTGTCTATCACATGTCTGTCTGGCTGTGTGCAAGCACGGCTATACCGATTGACAAGAAATTTGATGAGAAGGTGGGAACTGTGAACATCCACACATGTAGTTAGCTACATCTTTCTACGTCAACAAACACGCAAAAGAAGGAGTATAACATATTTTTCACCGAATTTAGAATTTAGTCATATTGAATATGAAATGAAAGATCTTGATTAGTACTTTTCGAAGCCGGTCTTAGGGTCTGACAGTTTTGACATTTGTTGGGAAGGCGAAGAGCGCGAGGTGTCGAAAGTGGTTATTCCTTTAATGGACCCGTTCTCAGAAAGGACCCAACAGAAAAAGCTGCAAAAAAAAAAAACATGAAGCTGCCTTTGTATGGTGTTCTTCCAAACACTCTCTATGTCGATATCTCCTCAAATTAAGTTAATAATAGTATATCTCTGTAGACTATGGTATGAAGAATGATATCCCCAAGTTTGATCAAAATCGTACTATTACGGATTAACTTACAGTAGCTATCTCTTCCGTGTAGATTTACTGCAACTCAAAATAATATCAATAACAAACTAAAGTGAATAGTTCGAAATGCTAAATATACACACCCATTACGGACTACGTAGAATTGGAGTAGTTCTACACTCACCTATACTTATATATGAAGCATACAAAATCTTTCATACCTGAAGAGTCGAGGTTCCGGTTTCCAACTTGTTTTCGCTTTTTTGGGATTTGTCATCTTTACGAGATCTCGGTAAATTTTCGGTACTTTGTAAAACTTTTTTTTTATAAATGTTGGTGTCTCTCACTCCTTCTTTAGTGTATAAAAAACTGGCCAGAGAAATGACAATTATCCTTGTTTTCATCGTGCAGTTTCGAGAATAACTCATTTAGAAATTAAAATGTGATTATTAAAAATAAAAAGTTTACTAACCATTAATTTGCTATGCCGGGTGCATAAACCTTCAGTTTCTTCAAAAAATCATGTAAAGCCGATTGCTTCTCTTTGGCTTCAATTATCGCCCTTTTATCAAAGTCATTAGTGCGACGCTCAGACCGGTAAATTCGCCCTTCATTGCGGCAATCGACATCAACCTGAACGAGAACGAGAAAACACTTCATCGAAATATTCTACACTAGATCTGAATACAAATGATGGCAAAAAGTCGATTTCTCAAACCCAACGCATGAGATGACCCCCTTAAACCAAAAACCCATTATCACAAACTATCTACCTAAAAAATCTGATGGTATATTACTGTATTGGAAAATGTTGTTGAGAATCTCTCTTTTACCATTGAAATAGAAAATAATATCGTTCGTAACATGATGCGTGATCCTAGCAAGTTTGGTTGAAATCCTATTATTGTTAAGAAAGTTACTTTAGATCAAAATTACTTGTACGCGCAAACCCTGAGGCATCACATGTACATATAATATCAGCATCACATTTACATGGATAATCTAACATACTTAATATATTTATATATATAGTACGAGCTACGTTTAAATGGAGCCGTTACACATCCACATGTTCCTAGATAAAAAAAAACATAAAACCTTTCACATCTGAAGCGCAGAAGAAAGAACTGTTTTTGCTTAATCATCCTTTGATTTAAGGACTTAGACTAGTTTAAAAAAAACATCAAAATTCATTTGAGCTATGAGATGCGAGAGGTGTGAGGAACCCCCACGTTATGGTTCATGCCCAGCTGAGGATTGAAAAATGTGTTAAACGAGGTTCCTGTGTTCGGCTCCATACATGCAAATGAGTCTTTGAGTTTATAACTCCCTTCCGTTGGTGTCCACACAGCAGTCATTTTGAAAAGATGCAGGTGAATTTTTTTAAGACCGAAACCCGGAGCGTATATGTTGGCGGATACTTCAGTAAAGCTGCACTGGAAATTTTCTGAAATTTTTGGCAACTCTACTTATGTAGTAAATAGTAATCAACTCGGATATTAATTTCTAGTCTCCCTCCGTTTAAAGATGGAAAATTTGGCAGACTATATGCTAGCACCAGATACAGGCTGAATTGCAAATAATTTTGCGAAAGGCAGCAACAATTAAAGTCTTGCGAGGTGCACAGGAATTAAAAGAAGCAGTGGAAGACTGAACTTCCCTTACGTGAGGCTATATCAAAACGGAAGCAGGCCGCTTGGACGCTGCAGGTTTCAACACCGGGCAATAATGTTTTATCTGGGTTCATGCCGTTCACCCATATTTCGACCGAAGAATATGGTTAAGATGCTAGTACAGCGTGATGTGCGTGAGTGGACGCATACGGCGATGTCGGTTAGACATATCGTAGACATTAAAAATTCAATTAAATCCATGGTAGCAGAGAAAACCATAATAACTTCAAAGCCAGAAAATCCAGAAAAAAAGTTTTTTTCCTTTATAGAAAAAATAAGACAGTAGCCATACTCAATTTTTAGTTTCAGTCCGATATATTTGCACTAAGAGAGCCGTTGCCTATTTGTATCCAAATAAACCAACCTTTAGTTTTCGAAGATATTTCATGTCACATACTTGATCGTGAGAGACTTACCCTTCGTTTTGCAATTCTTTCATATATTATCCCGATTATGACTCCTAAATTTTGAAATGGAATCCGAGTTTTTCACCACCTAAATTCTATGTAACCTTTCCTACACGCATTATTCGGACACAGTCTTAACATCCTCTCCTTACGCTCAGGAGTTTTTTCTAAGACCCAGAATAGATAGATAGATAACAAAATCGGATCGACTATGCAACTTAATTTGGAAAGATAAAATCCAAATTCTGATTCTACTTTCAAATATTCATTTAACATCGAATCTAAAGATCGAAACAAACCCTGCGCCTAGCATCCATATTTGCGATCGAAACTAAAATGATCGGACGATATCATATTTTATCTCAAGCGGTTTTTTCAAGTGGAGCTAAAATAGGCGACGATTGCATCTAGCGATTGCCTACTGTGCTGGCGAGTATGTGTAAATAGGAGACGATTACTTGGGAGGTGCAATGGCAAAAAATTCTAGTTAATCGCCAAGTCACATAATTCAAACGTTGCAGAATGCCCTATCTGCGCTCAGGATCAGCCGCGCACCTTCAGATAATGCCCAACTGTCACCGACATAATAAATTTCTCCGCTGGACTAGAGCATCTAAAAGATCCGTAATATGCGCTAAGGATTCACTGAAGCGAATGGGTGAGAGCTCTGCGGCCGGGATGCGATGCCCTTGTTGCTTCCACTGCTCTCATATATTTAATAATGACGAAAATAATAGCAACAATCGGGCCCTTGTTATGGTGTATATTGCTGCTTAGAAGAACAGGAGTTAAGTGGATTAAGCGAAAGAGAATCCGAAATCTGAGGGAGTGTTGCCGATTTGGAACCTTCCCAGAACTATTGCCACTATTTGCGGGACCATGTTGCTTCTGGTCCACTTAGGATGTTCCTTTCAACCCGTTCTGTTCATACCTTATCCACCTTTAACTTTCATCGGATCGCCTAATTCTTTGAGATTCATGCTTTCTAAACTCAGACCTTGTAGATAATAACTTAAACTGATTGGGAAGTTCCATAAATTGATATTCAGCATAATGAGATCCATACACCTATCAGTGGACATGAAGCCTATTCATATATACTCGTAGAGATGCCCAGTTTCACCAAGTTCTGCTGTTTAGATCAATCTGAAATTTTTATAGCAAAGAGGCAGCACCTGATCCTTATGAAACGGCTACACCTCGAACAATAGTAAGTACATAGTACGTACTTTGGGAACACAGATTTTGCGTAAGTGTTCTTGTTGCGAATAAAATCGTATCGCGAAACCGCACACGGAGTGGTAGTCAAGAATCAACGGTGCGCGATCGCAGATAAGGTAATTGGTCCATTATGTCTAAGGAGATCGTAAAGCAGCCATTCTTTACGGTGACAGTTGTATTTCAAAATATTGCGTCCGATGCCATTCGTCTTGTGCTAAATGGTGGCCGACAGAAGCCACTGTAACAATGGTAAGTGGCAGGAAGAGTTACCGAAAAGATGGCTCTAAGGTACTTGAAGATCGTGGATTGAGAACCACCTTTGAGTGCGGACATTCATCATATGAGTATTATTATCCGGAATTATCGCGGTTACGATCAGTTTTCAATTTCATTCCTAACCATTTCATTCTCTATAGGGATGGTGAGTGTTTCTAATAAAATCGGTTTTGTACAAAATCATAAAGGATACCTACTTAATGCATTCATATACTGAAGGAAACTTCAAGTTGAATCAAATATTTCTAACTATAAAGTCTGTCAATAAATTTGCTGTCGCAGGTATTCAATTTAATACCTCATCAGTGGATATCGACACGGTTGGTTCACACAAGCCTCATAGAAACTAACGAAATATCAGGATTAACAGCAAGTGGTATACTAATCGCTGACTCACCGGGAGATTGATAACCCCTGGTTGCACAATGTACGAAAAAATACTATTCAGGTCATCCAGCTGTCAGTTGTACACTTGTGAGTAAACAGTAAGTATCTGATCTTACTTTTCACTAACCTTTCTGATAGGACTCCCGCCTTCATGCGGCTGATCTTTACTTAGTTTAATTCGTACTATGCGCATGCGTCCAAAAAAGATTTAAAGTAAAAAAGCGGTACCACATATGTCATTCCTTCCTTATTCCCATATCGAAACTTGAACTGCTTCCGGAGACCACTCAAGGTTCATGGATACAGAGGTGCCACAAGATAAAGCTATGATTGCACTGTACCCTAGATAATTTTTCCGACGTTACTGCTACTCCCAAAGTTAAAGAAATTTATACAGAGCTTCAAAACAGAAACAGCGATGCATCATCATCATCAATAGCACAACAATTGGTGTCCCGTCTAGACCAGTTTTAGTAAGGAGTTCCAGACATTCCGTTTTTCCGCCAAGGTCCACCAATTCCACATCCCTGCCTCTGTCTGGTGCCCTGGCCTAAGCAATCGCTCGATCTGAAACAGGGTCTGCCAGGTTTTATTTTTCTACCATAGCCTTTATAGGCTTTAACTCCGCTATGTTGTTTGCATATCATGCTGGTCTCAAGCCAGGGCAAAAGGGGAAGGTTTGAGGCAACGTTCTTTGTACTATCCTCAGTAGGACATAAAACAAAAATAAAATGCTGATATCAAGGAAAGAGATAAATAAAGTAGAGTTGAATTTACTCCACTTTGCTAAATCCTGCCTGATCTCTTGGTGATTGGTCCTGCTATATGCCGACCAAGAAAATATCAATAAAAATAAAATTATCGTTTTGAGAGATCCTAACCATTCATTCATTTTAGTCGACGCGGTGAGACGTGCCCCGGCCCTGTCGAGAGATGGGCAAGGGTTCTAGATGCATGGACCCTATTATGATGTTAATAAATTATTCCGAGCAAAACACGTAGTAGGTGTACGATAAATATTGGCATCCTCACGGGAAAGATCGATGCGCTCTAGAAGAAACCCAAAGTTCGGGTGCCGAAAGCTATGACATAAAATGCAAACATGGTAAAAATTTTGGTAGCCCACCCTATACGGCGTTGGCATTGCCATTTCAGAGAGTTTGCGAGATGCCACAAAAGAAGTCGAACGAAATGATGAAACTGATGAAACACACCATTATATCAGCTGATTGCACAATTCTTTTCTTCACCGCATACGTATCACAGACAGGTCGACCGATTCAAAGACCTGTAACGTGCCTACTGACGACTATATCATCACTGCAGGCGACCTTAATGCTCATGTGGGTGAAAAGGTACATGGCAACAGGTACCATGGAGGAAAAGGGTTTGGGGCAGGCAGTGAGTATGGTGAGCGTGTAATCGATTTATGTACATTCACCTTGTACTCGCGAAGACATAGTTCACCAATCGATTGCCTCATTTTCCTACATTTTATAGTGGAAACAGTAAAACGCAAATGGACTATATTCCCGTCAGGCGTCGAGATCCTACTACCGTCAGTGACTACAAAGCCGTTCGCTATGAGACCATAGCACCTCAACATCGACCATTGATTGCCGTCCTGCGAATTAAGCCACCAACAAAACAGCGTGAGGAACGTATTGGCCCGCCATGCATTAAATGGTGGCGGTTTCATGAGAAGCAAGAAGAAATGATCTCAGTTACGCGATAACCGCCCATTAGGAATGTGGAAGAATTGACGGACTAATTTTTATTTGGGATATGAGAGATCCTAAGTCCACATCAACTTGATATTGAAACGGATCAAATGGAGAGTAAGAGTAACGCTTGGGGCATAGCACCCAAGTGTATGAAAAAGAGACGACTAACGGTTTCGTCCAGGGCAGAGGCAACATTAGACGCTGCCTCACCTCTTCCCTGAAAGAAGCGTGACCGAAACTCGCAACATGTGGAAAACGTTCCTTTATATATTCCCGAAAACACGGCAAGGATGCGATCATATCCAAGTTTAGACCGCCAATAGTTTGAGACAGCGTCTGATGAGTTGTCTCTGCCATAGATGAAACCGTTGGTCGTTTCTTTTTTGTCGAACCAAAGTTAAAGACACGATCCATAAAGCGGCCTATGTAACCCTAAGAATCACCAAGCCAGTTAAGGGGTTTATTAACCGAGATACTTGGCTGTGGAATGAAGATATTCAAATGAAGGTCCTTGAAAAGAAACGCCTCTGCTACAAGTTTCTCGACGGTAAAACACTAGCCAATTGGCAAATTTCTTAGAATGCCAACCGGCAAGCAAAGAAAGCGATCGTTGTTACCCGAGCGACCCACTACAAATGGCGTTAATGGCAAGACTGGTACTTTGCTTACCGACCGACGACCCATGACGGATAGATGGCGAGAACATTTCGATCTGCTTGCAATTGAAGAATTTGTTCATCGTCCACTTCCATAATCATTGTCAATATTCGAAGCCACCTGCCAGAGCGACTGAAGTTGAGGCAGCAATAATGGACATGGACATGACATCGCATCTGAGCTCTGCAAAGTAAAGAGCTGGGACCCCACAATATGGCTCAGTGAATTCTTCATTCGGCTTATTCACGAAAGTAGAATATCATCTGCCTGGCAAAGAAGTACCGCAGTTCCTATATGGAAAAAGGAAAGGTAGTTCAGCAGTATGTTCAAATGACCGTCAAATCCGGTCTCTGTCCCATACCGTGAAAATTTTTGAACGTATTCTTCAAAACGTATTGGTAACACGTAGCTTTTATGACTGTGATTTCAGCCCGATGCTGCAGGAATAATCAACGTTTTAAGATTGTATTTTGCAATCTTTATCGTTTGCAGTTGAACAATGCTATTTGAAGTTACTTTTGTCTCTGTTTTTGATGCAGACGCTGTCACCTTGCAATTCGCCTTGCATTCATCAAAGTTATGGTTACAGCAGCATTACGGATTATTTTTTTCTAAGGAAGGGTTGAAAAGAAAGCGTAATGGGACATCCGGTTCTCAGAGACCGTTGTTGATATTGGAAAATCTTGTGGGCGGTCCTGCTACTTTCATCTGGCCTTGCACATTGGCCAGGGACAGACTTGTCAGGCATCAATTTTGGGAGGCCTCCAACTCACTGATATTCTATTCTCTGCAATATGCCAACACGTCAAAAATCTAATTTCCCTTTTTGTCTTGGCACGGTGAACATTGAGGTCTTTGTGACTTCATCTTGTTGACTTACACTTCCGAGGCTAGTGTGGTTACTCACTCGCTCGTATTTTTTGAGATTTTCTGTATTACCTGGTAAGCTGCATTCCTCCATTCTATTGCTAACTTCAAATCAACACCAAACCAACCGTTTCCTCCATTTGTGGGTGTACCAATGACAACGCTCTCCAGGTCGAGGTTACATTCCTAGGGCATCTAACAGCTGCAGATATTGTAGCATCCGTTTCCTCCTCTAGATGTCACGACTTTTTATTGATGGCTGCAGCATTCACTCTTAACTGCATCTCAGTGAAATTCGGTAGTATTGTTATTCGAGCTCAGAGCACAATGCCGACGAGGTAGTGATCCGAAACTACGTTGGTTCCCTAATATATTCTGACATACATTAAGTGTCTGATACCATTTTTGGAAAATGTGAAGCGGGGTATACTTAT
Organism: Hermetia illucens; assembly: GCF_905115235.1. Classification (NCBI taxonomy): domain Eukaryota; kingdom Metazoa; phylum Arthropoda; class Insecta; order Diptera; family Stratiomyidae; genus Hermetia; species Hermetia illucens. The sequence goes on from NC_051853.1 coordinate 44,932,670, forward strand.
CAATTTATAAATACATTATCATATATTAACGGAGTAGAGTGTATGAGCAAGTGAAAATTTGCACTCTTGTAGTCCGTGACTCTGGACAATGTAATCTAAAACAGGAGAAAAGCAGATTTCAGGCAGGATTGATGGCAAATCCGATCTAGGGGAATACACTAACCCTAAAACAATACATAAGAAGGGTCCAGAAGTTTTCGCACCAAATTGATAACACTCACTAGGCTGACCTTGACCGATGTGCAAAGCCAGATAAAAGCAGCAGGATCACCTTCGCAACCATTCATCATCAAAAACAATCTAAGACAAAGGGGTGATCTACCAAACATCCTCTTTACCTTATCCCTAGAAGTAGTTGTCCACGATGTTGATGTTGATGCGAGAAGCACCATCCTCTCAAAATCTACCCAACTGCTAGCCTATGCTGACGATGTTGACATTATGAGAAGAACAATTCGTGATGCACAGTTTATCATCATTCACATCGACCAGGCTTTGATTTGAGCGAGATCTTGGGCACCACATTAATAAAGGCAAGACGAAGCTCACTGTGGCAACGTCAGCACCAAAAATGAAAGAATCGCACTGGTCAAACGAGAACAATGAAGTTAGGACACTACAACTTTGAAACCGTTGATAAAGTCTCCTATCTAGGGTCGAAAATCCCAACCGCTAACAGTAATGACCATGAAATCCACGCACGGTTGTTAGCAGCCAACAGGACCTACTTCTGCTTAGAAAAACTGTTCCGCAAGAAACATATCACCATTGCGTCAAACTTCTTACTGTCCAAGACAATGATCTTGTCAGTCCCCATGTATTCTTCAAGAAAAATTATGAATTCTTGGCCGCGTTCAAGAGAAGAATCCTCCGAAGAATTTTTGTCTCCCCTCATGAGGATGGAGGATTTTGCAACCTTTATAACGACCAAATTTATGAGTGGCGATTGTGGATAAAATTCGGCTGAATAGCTGTCAGGTCACTTAATCCGTATGGGTCAGGACATCTAGCCCGAAAAGTCTATAAGGGCAATATCTATGGTAGTAAAAGAAGACAAGGCAAGGACCCTGCTTGAGATCGAGCGATGGCGTAGGCCAGGATGCCAGACAACTTTTAGGGATATTGCATTGGTGGACCTCGGCAAAAAACGGGTAGTTTGGAGTTCCTTACTAAGGCAGGCCTCGACCGAATACCGGTTGTTGCGCCATTGATCTTGACGAAGAGTCTAGAAGAATATATCAATGAAAAGGGCCCTATCCTAGGATATGGGAAGCTTAACATTCAAAGGGATTTCATGTCAAAGACAGCCCAAAATAAAAAAAGATCACTAAACACCCTAAAAAGTGAAAGACCCTTAAAGGCGAACAACTACTAAATATATCCTTCTATATCAAGGCCAGCAGGTTAAATCACATTCCAACAAAATCTAGAAAATAAGGAATAAGACGGGAATATCCCCCCTTATATGGGTGTTCTAATCCATAGACCATCAATATCTTGACTATAGAAGTTGAAGAAGACAAAAATTGAAAGAAAAACCCCAACACTTCCCTCCTGGAGGTGTCAGAGGCAAATCAAGTGAGAGCACAACAAACGGGGGTCTCTGCCTCATTTAACCCTAAAGCTCCCGCAAAAAAAGAAATAACTGAAAAATCGTAAGCTAGGCGCTTCTAGCGTGAAAAGTTTTCTACATTTCTTATCAAAAAATATTTGAGTGCACGACAATTCCATCTGCATATAGCTCGTAGATCATATGCATTAAGTATGTCAGATTATTCACTTTAAAGTGACAGTGACATTTTACATACACGTGATATATTCGAGTAAATTAAATTAACGCGGAACGGATATTATTGCCCTATTTTATCTTTGCTAATAGCCGTAGAATTTTCAGCAAACTTTTCGGAATCGCACTTCACGTTAGATCTAAACAAATCAGGGTGAACTTAAAGGGTAGGTAGGTGCCAGTGGCCACTCCAAAGAGTACAATTACGTGGTGCTACGCCGTTCTAATACCACGAACCCCGAAGATCATATCTACTGTGGGAAGGGCAAGGGGAGAAAAATTTAGCAGGCTTAAGTCTTCTGAGCCAATCCGTAGCATTTACAAAGGATAATAACTCCCGCAAACTGCAACTATAGATCTCTTTGAGGTCCCCAAAGAATTGTTTACCTACTGTGTTGCCTTTCTCTATCTAGGACTAGGCAATCACAGAGGAAGTGACTGGGATTTTTTCCCACATCTTCACAACTTGATCAATACAAATTGTAGGGTATACCAAATGTGAGAGTGCATGCCTCTGGTCCAGAAACTCTTTCGATAGGGTTTTGTTACAATCCTCCTTGACTTGGTGCAAGTGATTAACCTTCGTTATCTGAAGTAAGCGGCTGGTAAGCAGTACAGCAGGATTCCACCCTTAACAGTCTTCAGCGGAACGCCAACTATGCCCAAAGAGGGACCGTAAAGAGCAAAGCCCTGCCTGGCCAGTTCATTCCATGGTGTTGGTAATGTCTTCTTCCTGAATTTTACTGGGTGCGGGGCTTGAAAGACCATTTTAAATGCCATTTCCAGAGTCCAGACCTTTGACTTTATTCACATGTCGTGCCAATTACCATTGCGAGCATTTCTTGATAACTTGACCGAACTTCTCGCAATCGATTCTTTTGAGGTCTTTGAAAGGTTTCCTACCCTCCTTCACAGGGAGATTTAGACTGAAAAGTATCCAACTTTGAACTGAACCCTCTCCAGTTCTCTATCCTGAAAATCTCATTGTCAGTTAAAACGGTAATATCAAGGAGCTCGTCCCAACCGTCGTAGTTTTTCGAGTTGGGGTTATGGAAGGTTGGTGTACTGCTCCTGTTGCACAATAGGTTTCTTTTAATAACAAAGTCAAAGAACAACTTACCTTTTTCGGTGATTTCCGTGCTGGTACATGGCAGCCTATCAATTGGTTAGCTTTTTCGCTGTAATGACTGACGTTAGGTGTTGTAGTTCTTTTGAGAGTGAAAGTTCTCTTTTTCAGTACCACACGTTTTCTATCTCGCTTCCCTCATGTGCAACTTAAACCCAGTCTGAAAGAAATGATCGTCGCCACCATAATAATTCTTGGCTATCTCCACTTGTCTCAATAGTATTTTAGGCATAGTTTGTTTGCTCTAAATTCTTGCAAATGAAGAGAAGAAGAATTCCTCATTTTATCCTTCGTTCAGCCAGAATATGTTTTTATGAACCAAATTCGGGTTCTCTATGAACTGTTTTGTTACTTTAAGCTGCAGAAATTACACTTAAGTTTGAGAAATGGTAGTTAAAGAGATATTTTTGATCGCCACTTTCGACCATTCTCCCGAGAAAATCGCATATCGGAAGCCTCCATCGATAAGTTTCATTCACAAAACTGCATCAACATCCCTATCTGCTTGCATCATCTCCAGATATTGCTACCGATTCACATGACCATGAAAAGTGATGAAAAACGCGCGATCACAACAAAATGAGCACCAAGTGAATAAGTTCGTCCTGGTAGACAGTTTGTCTGTCATTATGTCAGCCCCGTGAATACAAATGTCAATCAAAATTCCCCAAAGGAAGATCTCCTTGATAGTGCTCTTCTCTGTATGGAAACATGCCGAAAATGAAAACGAAACTATCTTTTTCGAATTTAATTTGATCAATCAGCAATCACAGGCTTACTGATCGATTCGATGTCTTGATGAAATGAATTATTATTTTAGTTCTGAATTTTAATGACTGCTATCTTGGTCAATCGACTTATGTTCAATTTGGAGTAATTTATTTAGATGTAGGGGAGGATCTTGTATATTTTTAACTCGTAAAGATACTCCCTTCGAGAATAATAAGTGGAGTTGATAAGATGTTGATTAATTATATTATATGCTTATGCTGAATTAAATAAGCAATTTATGAGTAATTTCTCAGGATTATTTTTTAAGATGAATTCTTCTACGTCTCCGAATTTATCCAAATAGAAGATATTTCGGAATTCAGATTAGTACAAAGACTTATTAACTTAAATATCAGTTAATAAAGTCTTGGTAATTCGAATGCAAGTATCCACAGGTTAGATCTTATTAGACGAATTGAGCAGAAGGCGGAAGTGGCAGTGAGCAGGTCAGATGTTGGGACCGATATTATTTTTTTATCGATCCATTCCAGGCACGCAATTCATTTCCTCATCAAGGTCGACAGAATATTGCATCTGTCTTTGCAGAAGAGTGACAGGTTTTCTTGTGGTTATCTCAATTGCTGAGTATCGTAAGCAAGCACTTGACTTCTGGGTGTATAAAAATCCTATTGTCGTCACCAAAATTGTGTTAATTTTGCAAATATATCGACGGGAAGTGTCACCCTTCCCACTTTCCAAATCAATTAGGCTGGCTGCGGTGATGAATTCACCTGCCAAAAACCTATTCTACTACATCGTTCCAAGGAGCGGCCGTTTGAGATTATACTTCAGGATGTATTGCTGCTTCGCGATTCTTCATCCTTTGAAGTTCTTCTTAGGTGCAGGAGCCATTTCACTAAATGCATGGGGTTCTTCGTGAAACCCAAATATTCGGTAAACTGGCCAGTATCGCACCTAATTCCAAAAAAAATCACTGAGAAGTAGAGCTTTAATAGGAGTTAGATCCATTGCAGACACGTTGAATGGTTAATGCTCTACCATACTGCCAAACCCAATCTATTACTCCACATGATCATCTCTCGGAGTTATTTCTTAAAAACGCTCCCGCTGCTACAGACCGAACAAATTGTACCACTCGGCCTCCCAGGTTAGGAATTGGAAAACTAAATATTACAGAGCTACGAAAGGAGTCTCAAACTGGATTGACAAAACGCAAGGAGGGATGTGGCAACAAAAATGGACGAATGATTTGCGGATTTTGAATTGGATCGTGCGCTCCCTGTACAGAAACGGAGCCGCCAACCATCATCATCATCAACGTCGCAACAACCGGTATCCGGTCTAGGCCTGCCTTCATAAGAAACTGCAGACATCCCGGTTTTGCGCCGAGGTCCACCAATTCAATATCCCTAAAAGCTGTCTGGCGTCCTGACCTAGGCCATCGCTCCATCTTAGGCAGGGTCTGCCTCGTCTTCTTTCTCTACCATAGATATTGCCCTTATAGACTTTTCGGTCTGGATCATCCTCATCCATACGGATTAAGTGACCTGCCCACCGTTACCTATTGAGGATTTTATCCACAACCGGACGGCCATTGTATCGCTCATAGATTTCGTCATTGTGTAGGCTACCGAATCGTCCATCCTCATGTAATTCTTTGGAGGATTCTTCTCTCGAACGCCGCCAAGAGTTCGCAATTCCTCTTGCTAACAACCTAAGTTTCTGAGGAATACATGAGGACTAGCAAGATCATAGTCTTGTACAGTAAGAGCTTTGACCCTATGGTGAGACGTTTCGAGCGGAACAGTTTTTGTAAGCTGAAATAGGCTCTGTTGGCTGACAAAAACCGTGCGCGGATTTCAGCCGCCAACCAGCTAGCCGATATGATGTTACAGCGTTTCACGATATACGCCATACAGGCGCAGGATTTACGGCAGAAAAGCTACTTACCATATATTAAAGTGGCCATCCTGAAACTTTGTGCTCGGAGTAGGTTTCCTAGTCAGCCAAAATATGAAACCTGCTGTTATCGACTTAGAAAACATAAGCGACCGACTATGCACTTAACGTTTGTGAGGCAAATTTCGAAATATACGCCGGAAAAGGTTACCTCTTACGAGAAAGCGAGCGGACCTTCTAAAACTGTCCCCGTATTCTGTAGGTACATTGGCTCCCATAGTTTACATAAAAACACCAATGCCAACGGTCTGTGGATTATTCAATTTGCAGTATCGCACGGGACGGTTATTGGAAGTCCCCGGCTAGCACGAAGGCGGTCGACAAACGAACGTGGACCTTCAGCAAAACTGACCAGAGCATGTAAGACGGCCATACTGACTCGGATCACTTTCTCGTTGGATCGGATCGGATAAAAAATTGCAGTCGTCACAAACTTCGAAAAAATGGTCCGTTCAATTCAAGTTGGCAGGAGCCGACAAAATTACAACCGAGCTGGTTAAATATGCGGATGACTAACTACACCAAGTGGTTCATCAAGCGGGAAAGCGAATCATTGCCTGATGACTGGTAATGAGGCATTATCTGCTTCAAACAACTTCGAGAATATATCTAGTCTAGATTTCACGGCAAGCTTGAGGGCCTTATTCGGTAAGCCCTCCAAACCTCTGGCTTTGCTGTCGCCTATTCTACGGCAGATCTTTAGCAGCATTCAGGGTCGCTGAAACGTGTCACTACTTCCATCATGCTGGGAAAATAGCCCATGGTTAATTGTTAATAAGAGGGTACGACACATAATCTTTATAAGCGCTACCCCTACGTCCGCCTGCGAACAAAGCTTTATAAAACATTCCTTCTTGTTCCGTTGGATGGCGAGCTTGTAGCTCTTGCGAGCTTCGTTACAGGCATGCTTCTTTTATTTCGATTATTATTTATTCGATTATATCCATGCCGCTCATGTGATACTTCCATGTCTAAGAAATGCGCATTCACCACTAGAAGACCCAATTACTGCTAGAATAATGAACTGGCCAGCCTTGGGTCGACTTGCCACCGAGCCAAATTAACATCTCAGAAGGCGGTAGAGGTGGCCTGTATAGCGGCGTCGTTGCTCCTCTTTTTCTCAGGTCGTCGACTACCTTATTGCCTTATAATCCAATGTGGCCTGGAACCCAAAGTATTCAGAGCTTATTGAACGAGCCGAGCGTGCTCTGTCTTTTAAGGCATTCTCATACCAGTCTGGAATTTAGCTTGTAGGACCTAAGTGCTTTAATAGCTGTTAGGCTGTTGGTTAGAAAAGCAATTTTCTGCCTCTATAGTACATTTTGAGGTCGAAGGAGGCACATCTGATTATGGCGTACATTTCCACCTGCAATAAGCTGGTATGTTTACCCATTGGTTCAAAGTGAATTTTCCCTAGACCAGTGAGCCCGTCACCCGTTCCCTTTGCCGTAAGGGATCCCTCAGTGCTGGTTTAAGCCGTGTCTCAATGCCACCCTCTCCTAATTTGCCCTGTTGCTCCAACGTGTTTCAAACTTCTTATCGAAGTGAAACCTTATTTTCATGTTATCCCTTGGTATCAGTACTTCGAGATGCTGCCTAGAAAAAATATCAATTTTCCTTTGATCTAGGCAGCTGCCTATCTCACTCCAGGACACTCTGAACATCGCCATATTGGCTTGCATCTGTATGTGCAGATGGAGAGGTGTCAATCCCAGAGGGACCTCTAGTAATGCCGTTGTGCAAGTTCTCATTATCCCACTCATACACATGCAAGTCAGTCTTTGAAGTGTTGTAACTCCCTGGCTGTTGTGCTGAGTTCAATTCTGTCTGCCCCGATTAACGCGCCATAGATAATCATTGGCCTTACTATTGCAAGATATTTTCGGCTAAAGACCCGTTAAACCTAAAGTTATCAGAGCCCTTGTGGCTATCCAACACATGTTTTAAACATGTATCGCGACTGTGGTTTTTAGGCTAGTGTGATCCCTAAATATTTGATCCCTGTTAATCGTTTCACCTCCATACCTTGTAATCTAATAGCTCTCAGATGATCGCGCTTGCATTTCCAAGTGAATGGTACTATATTGGCCATGGCTGGATTTATGCGCAGCCCCGCTTTTCTGCATCAGTTACTAGTGATTCGTAGTCCCGTTTGGATTCTGTCACATGAGGTATCCTCATATTTGCCTCTACAGCTTCAAACAATGTCTTCGGCGTAACTTTGCATCTGTTTTCTAGTGGGAGGAGTTCATCGAATACTTAAGCTCCACATTAATGGTGATAATACCTCAACTTTAAGTAGCGTTCATGACAATAGAATTTGCTTACTTTCTAATATTCTGCTCATCCAGAAGGCCAGGGTGTTTTCCACTCCCTTCCGGGAGTGGGGACTTGGCTATCCGATTGTCGTCCGAAAAATTGGGGCTCTGCGGAAGCCCTGCATACTAAGTACCGACCAGATGGAACGCATCGTACGAGCATTGTTCCCCAGACATCCCGTACGGGTTGATGTCAATAGCGCGGAAAGCGTCGAGGATTTCCCTCTTTTTAAAATGCGAGAGCTCCAAGATCTTCACCACGAAAAACAAGAAGGCGGAATTTTACAAACTGAAATTGATAGCCCAGCTTACTCCAAACTACAATTTTATTTAATAGTGTATATATATATTTCGGGAGCAACTTACCCCCTTCATCAGTACAAAGCTGGTCCAATCCAAGTGCTGGCCATTGGCTCTGTTAGTGTTTGGACCTCTTATCCAAGGTCAAAACATTACCTTTCCCCTCAACATAGCACTTACTTGCGTTTCCCTGTCCAACTTGAGCTCTAAGAAGCCTGGATCAAAGCCGTCCAGCTTATCCTCACCTCCCTACTCGGTCCTGCCTTTTCAGCCTCTATGGCTTCCGTAATTCCTCCGGTGACTTTAGTAGGGTTATCACCCGAGGTGTCCAAAGTATCTTTTCTTGCTGTCTCCCTGTGCACGTGCGCAGGTATGTTTCCAAATCTGTAATTTATGAGGCAGTTACAACGTTTAATTGTCTCCAGGGATCAGTTGTTCGTGGGGGATTTGCCTTGTTTCTAAAAACTCTCCATAACCGCGTGTGGAGATTCCCGTTTTGAGTGATGGGGAGGCGGAGAAGCTTCCCCGTCTCAATCGCTGCGGCTTTGGTAAGTAAGACTGCCACTATGTGTGCTCCTGGTATACCATCCCCAACACATGTCGACAGTTTCGTTCCCTTCCAACCGGGCAGTTTAGGGACTATAGTTCTAAATCAATTTCCCGCGTCCTCCGCCACGCAATATGCCAGTATAAGACCTGGTTAAAAGCGTATGCCAGTGAACATTCGTGCTGCGCAAATACTTTCAGCAGTATGGCCAGTCGAATGCTCTTTATAGCATTAATATAGTTAACAGCGGGTCCTCTGGCTCCTGCCTTCACCCATGACTGTCTCGAGAATTCCCTTCTCTTGGGCTCGTGTTTAGGTCTCTTGGGAGCATTTCCCTTTCGCGGGCTGATTTCCGCTGCTCCCCGCTTTCTTGGTTATGATGCTGAAGGCTTAGGTCTATCCGGAACCTTCTCAAAGTCTTTCTCTTACAGACATTTATGCCTATTAAAAGCTATGGGGAAAATACTGGAACGAATAATATCTGTATGGCAGATTAGTATCTGCTGAAGAGAGATTTGGAACCTTATCAGACCGATACGACTCGGTTTCCGCACAGTCAAATCAACTGTAGACGTTCTCATACTGATTATTGGCTCGGCTGAAAATATAGCGCATGGAGAAAGTAGTCCAGCAAGTTTTGCGCAGTGATTACCATATGTGAAATAGATTCAGCTGAACCAAGGGGAACCTAATAAGGAGGTTTCTGGCGACAGGTGCTGCATCCAACTACTTGGCTGTGCTTACGAATAGCTATTTGACAGGAAGGAGGTTTTGGAACGACGAAGATATTCCTCCACAGGCTATTTGGTACCATCAAAGTTAACGGTTAACGATTCACTATCCAGGAGAGCGATCGATTCTATCTTTACTTGCCATACAATATCTATGGTTTCTAGCTAGAGCAGGTTGTTGACCCAACTTAATCACCCGAAAAAAATGGCATGTTCCATTGTTATATGAAGGTGGTTGGTGGAGACCTTTTTCATTGATATGCATATGACCAGCATGTTTCATATTTACGGTCGTCCAAGCTGACCCCGGTCATTTATTCCTGTAGCTATTATTTACTCTGCAAAAAACTCCTAGATTTTTTTGTAGTTGCAACTCATTAGAATTTAGATTTAACTGTAATTATTAGATAAATGCTTTAAGTATCAAATTTCAACACATTCGCAAGACTGTTGTTATTTCGTTGACTGTAAAAGTCGACCAGGTCCATTTGAATTTAAGATCAAAATCCCGACGTTACCTAAGTCAATAACTTTTGAAGTCAGATAGGTCGTTACTGGCCAAATTTGAACACAAAAGTTCCAAACCATTGCCCACAAGTCGACAGCGGCATACAAAAGGCGGCATCAAAATTTTCAATCACTGCGAAACTGCAGACACACATCTCAAACGGTTCATGGAAAACATGGAAAATACGCGAGTGAAACATCTAATTTTCGGCAGATTGAAGACTGAAATACTCGTTTTTCGGGTGCTCAGATTAGATTTCTAGTGAGATGAATCATGACCTTCCTGAACAAGTTGAAGGTTGTGGTAGTCGTTTGCCATTGACCCCAGTGCGTCATTCCAAGTTAGGCTAGAATTAGAGAGTTTGGCCGGGAAAAAGTGGCTTAGTCTGCTCCGGCGGGGGCACTAAAAAAGCCAAGAGACTGGAAAGTATTCAGCCTAAAACAGTAGAAATTACACTTGGATCAAGCTATTGAGAACAAGACATTGAGGGGATTAATACGGTTTATGGTTCGTAATTATGCAATTATGATGGTTAGAATTGATAGTTATACTTTTGCGACAGAATAACCTGAGCAAACGATATATATACACACATGAAAATGTTAGTTTAATTAAAAAATGAAGCCTTTTATAGCGAATTTACAGGTAAGAGTTTGATTAGTTTATATTGGTTAGTACAATTCCGGTAGAACAATTATACGCCGATGATCTGCATATATCATTCCCTCGGACTGTTCGCTTCTGGTGGAGAATTGGAAACTAATCGATTCCGTCGCTGTGGTTTCAATAAACTGCGTGCAAAATAATTTAATTAAGCGGCAAATTATTTTTATACTATTAGCTATAAGCAGTTTGCCGACTGAGCATATGAGCCCTCACATGATCGCAAACAAACGCAAGGCCATAGTGCACGGTTCACATCTTTTGCCGCAAAATCTCAGGTTGTTTTCCACAGAGGTGAGGCCAGTCTGCAGGAGGTTTTCCATTATCAATAACTACACGGTCGTTAGGGAAGTAATAATAGAAGGTAATTGAATTCTATGATTGCTACCAACAGTTAATTACAGTTCAAAACAATTTCCATTCATCTCTTTGTAATTTTCCATATTAATGGCTCCTTAGTTCATTCCCGTGTCCCATCTTGTTTGAACTCTGCACCCAATAGGGCTCTCCCACTTTGTTGAGCGGCATCTCAACGGTAGCATCCAGGTGATGCAACCGTTGACTTGAGGGATGCAAATCGATTACCATAGAACCAAAGAGAGGTTTCCTTTCCAGAGAATATACATACAAGGTTAGGAAAGGGTTTCCAAGAAGAAGAAAGCAAAAACAGACCAAAATTAAAGTTCGATGGGTTACTCATATTTAGAGCTTATGAAAAAGTGCCGACATAGGATCCGATAGTTCCAATAATGCACAAAGTAAGGTCAATGGCAAGCTGATATCGCCACCTTCAATTTATTCAGGAAGGTCATGATTCATCTTCGAAAGATCTATTATCTACGCCAAAACCACCTCGCAGACGGTATTCCACTTAAATGAACCATTAGAGATTTACGCTCCCACGACCATAGTTGCATCCGCGCTTTCCCTTAGACGTCTCCGAGACATTAATGTTTCCATATTTACAGCCTTCAATGTTTTTCTTTCGAGCATCAAAAAGAAATTCTTACTATGATTTAGTAGCGGACCGGTGACTTGCGCTTTTTCCATCAAATTGTAATTGCAACGAAATTGTCTGGCACTACATGTTCTTGCCTTAGGTCGTCAAATTTTTTAGCAATAATTATATTCGTTATGGGCGAAGATAAACATTTTGCAATTTAGGAAAGGTAAATAAACGCGCAGACACCCTGAACGCTTGAAAGATATGCATCTAAAATGAGGTCGAGAAGCTCAAATTGGGACATAAATATTTGCTTAAAGACTACTTATTTAACAAGCATATAAGATCTAACGGAACCCTCGCTTTTACTGACTTCAAAGAAAGTTGACAATAAATCATAGCCGCAGAATTTTATAGATGCACGTATGCAATGCATCACAGAATCTTGAAATGATTCTCAAGTTTGGTGTGGTCGAAATACCTATCAAGTTGACTGCTATCAACAACGAGAGCAGCAGGGGTAGAATACCCTTTGTGCAGTATACCCTGCTCTGACCTCTGTACTATAGTGTCTCTTCTTTTTGTACAGTTAGGGTGCATAGTATGCCGTAGAACGAAACCTTAATTCATAAAAAGCACTCTGCTTATGATATTAGAGCCTTCCTCAGTGCGAACTCATGTTCCACCTCCCTCAGAGCCAAAACACACAGAGCACGGCCAAGCGTTCTTCTTCTGAGTTTTGCATTCTTTGTAAAATGGGCTTTCATTACGGCCTGATCGCTGGCAGTGTGCATTGCTACATAAGGAAGCCTGCATTACAAAGAAAGCAGAACTCAGAACGTCTGACCGCGTTCTGTGTGTGCCGACCCTCAGTTCATTGTGAATGCAACTGATGGTCTTATTCGCTGCAAATATTCGTTTTGAGAATGATGGGGTCCTAAGTCCGCATCAACTTAATGCTGGACCGGACCAAATGGGGAGCTGCATTGTACACGAGTACTCCCTCTCACTCTCGCATTTCTTTGATTAATATTCCAACCATCAGTACACTGAACCATTACCATTACCCATGCCAAACGATTACCCCCTCCCCCCCCTTCATCCCAGGGCTGACTCTCTGTGTTCCCAAGCGTAGGCATGCATTTCATAAGAACGACTGCTGTGATCTTCTGTACCAGGTAAATAGCTCCTGCAACGGCGTTGGTTATTGAACTGAGTGAGTGTTCATTTATTTCATCATGGCTCCACGGCGACAACATCAAATAGCACTGGTCAAATAAGAATAATAAAGGTAAGGGACTATAACTTTGAGACCGTTGATGATTTCTCTTATCTAGGGTCGAAAATCACAGCCAATAACAGCAACTATGATGAAATCCGCGAACGGTTGTTGGCAGCTCACAGAGCCTACTTCAGTTTAGAAACTGTTCCGGTCGAAACATTTAACCATAGGGTCAAAGCTTTCATTATACCAGTTAAAAATCTTGCCAGTTCCCATGTCTTGCTCGGAGACTTGCTTCGTAGCAAGAAAACTTGCGACTTCTTGGTCGCGTTCGAGATTAGAATCCTTCGGAGAATTTTTGGCCCCCTAGATGAGGATGGGCGACTCCGCAGCCTATATAACGACGAAATTTATGAACGACACCATGATCGGCTGGTTCTGGGTAAAATTCCGCTGAATACGTTGCGGTGGGCGGGTCAGTTAATCCGTATTGAAGAGGATAAACCAGCCCGGAAAGAAGCAGAAAAAGAAGATGTGATAAACCTCAGGTGGAGTGATATGGTAGGCCAGGATGCCAGACAACTTTTAGGAACCCAGAATTGGTGGACCTGGCGGAAAACCGGGTTGTTTTCCTTATTTAAGTTGGCCTAGATCGAATACCATTGATGACAATGAAAGTTCCAGAAGAATATATGAATGAAAAGAGCCCTATCCTACGTAAACTGTGGTGACAATCACCGCACCCGAATCGAGTAATTCCGATCTTCGAAGCTTAATATTTAAAGGAATTTTATGTCAAAGAGACCCGAAATAAAAATAAGATCACTGAACACCCTAAAAAGTGAAAGACAAGATGAGAGGATCGACGTGAACAGCTACTAAAGATTTGCTTCTATGCCAAGGCCAACACGTTAAATCATATCGCTCCAGAATCTAGAAAATAAGAAATAAGATGGGAATATCACTCTTTAGATAGGTGTCTTAACCAATAGATCATCAACACCTTGATTATATTAGTTGAAGAAGAGAAAAATCGAAATAAAAACTCCAACACTCACCTCCTGGCAATCGAAAACCCAATAATAAGGTCAGTATTGAATGAGTCTGTATAGCTGAGTGGTTAAAGCACAAATTTGTCGTACAGAAGGTCGCGGTTCAAATCTCACTGGTAGCAGTGGGATTTGTATTGTGATTTGACGTCAGATACCAGCCGACTCAGCTGTGAATGAGTACCTGATTCAAATCAAGGTAATAATCTCGCGCGAGCGCAATGTTGACCACATTGCCTCCTACAGGGTACTGTGATCCTGTAGTGTATTACTACGGTCTTGAATGAAGTGCTCTAACACACTTCAAGGCCCTGATCTAATTGGATTGTTGCGCCAACGATTAATACGTAATTGAATTTTTACCCAAAATTCAAATAAAGGCTGGCGGAGACCACGCAACAAAAATACAGACAGGTACATCTTAGTCACCTCCAAACGCTTGAGGAGCATTAAGTCTAAGGAAAAAAGTGCGGCGAGAATTTCCAAAACATTACCGGCTAGCAAATGCTCACAGAATCGATTCAGCATCAGGCTTTAATTTGACAGGAAAACATACAACACGTTCTAGCTTAAAAGCAGCAAAGGGCTAGTAGTAGTAATTAAAGGCATTGAATCTGAAGTTGAGCCGACTGAAATCTCTTTAGCGCTCTCAAAAGAGGGCTTTAACATTAAATCGTTATATAACATTAAGAACTGATTCAGAGTACCACAGCCTCTATGTAACATAATAGTTGAGGAATCGATGAAACGAAAAGGGCCTATACAATGCCTTAATTGTCAAGAGTTCGGGCACACCAAATCATACTGTACACTTCCAAGTGTATGCGTCATATGCGGCGCTTTTCGGAATTCAAAATCCTATATATCGTCCGCATATCTGACCACTACGAAAGAAATAATTTTTCACGATTCACAGTAGAGAGGGTCAAAGGTTCATATTTCCTCTATATGACCCCAATTTGCCAAGTGGAATTCATTTCATTTAAAGGTAATTATTGCAGACCACCTCCTGACATTGCTGTTCTGAACTCGTACAGATATTTTAATAGGATAGTTCCGCTCTACACGATTGCTGGTAGGCAGACTTAATGAAGAGGTCGAAAGGATCTCCGGTCTGGAATTTTCTCGAAGGCCTGGAATAGAATAGAATAGAATTTCAACGAAAAAAGGGACTTCACTGCAGAGAAGTATAATTTTTACCCCGGACCCGATTTATTCACATAATTGTCAACCCAGAGCCCAGATTTCCTCTTCACGGTCCTAGGAGCGGTCACTTGTTACTAGCACAGTGCATTTAAGGGTTGACCTCCCTTAATAGCAATCAGAGGTAGTTCTCTGGCAGGCGGTTAGGCACTGATAAATGAATCCGCTTCCTTAGGAATACTATTCAAATCTAGCCGTTTATTATTTCTGCATGCACAGGACGGTTTATCGAAGTTTCTGCAGCAACAGAGCAGAGCTAATGTCTGAATTTGTGAAGTGCTGAATTTCTGGTTTTTGACTCATATTTATTTTGCGGCTTTACGTGCAGAATATGATTACCTTCTGTAAATCTCCTGAAATAAGGTTTTTCCGGCTGCACTTTGAAGCATATTTTCCCGCCTGAGATTCTCTGAAATTCCTTTCCTTGTTTTTATGTAAATGACATTCACACATTTACCCTTATTGCTAGGGTAAAAGTTCAGCTGGGTTTGGACTATTGTTGATATTTGGATAGTTGACTCGCCATGTACCATTCGCTCTGCAACGGTTTATCTTCATCTAGTCGACAAATGTCAAGAAAGGCAGAAGAGACTAAAGCTTTGGGCTCTCTTTTTGCCGTATGTGCCATGAAATTGCTTCACGTATCAGGGCAAAAATGAATTCAAAACTAGCCTCCTTTATGATCGATGCAACAATGAACCCCTCATTCATCCTGTAGTTCTCCATATTTCGGTCACGCTGAAAATGTACTCGTAAGCAATATAGAGTTACGCCGGGAAGTTACGAGGGAAACTTCTTCCATGGTATGGTCGTATCAGCTCTACTGATAATAACTTACTAGTAAACATTTCTGTGGATACTCAAGTCGGCGGGAAACATCCCAACAGCTAAACGAAAACGCAATGGTTAGATACGACGATACAAGATGGTGAGGTGGGATTTGAAAATCTATCAGTTCAACCTGGATCACTTCTTGTACCGAAACATTTCTCAAATGTAGCAACTTAGCTGCAGAAAGAAACAAAAGGCTAACAAATAAGAAGAAATAACCTTCCGGTCTAGACGGTCAACCCCATCGGCTTTGGTTCATTTGATTGCATTGATGGCCGAGATTATTCTTCTGTTTGGAGAAAAAGTCCGTATCGGCATGCTGCGGTGACTAGCCACTTCATCCACAAGAGGCGAAACTGCATCGGATGTGATACGGTAAAGAACCGTGGTAAAGTGTTCCTTATTCTTTGATGATACAAGTACCCGAAGTTGAACTTGAAAATGCGCAGCCCTCCAACCCTGTGAGAAGTGACGCAAGACCCAAAGGACTTCAGACAAATCAGCTTAATATCATTTCCGCTGAATTGTCTGGAGACACTGATTGAGCATCACATTCGTGGGAAGGCGCTTAGGACGCACGCACCCACCAAATGAAAACCAATATGTTTACCAACGTGGAAAGTCCTGTGAGTCTGCTCTTCACTCTTTGGCAGGAGGACGCAATTCCGAAAGGCGATGGGAGTGTTCGTGGACATTGTAGAGGCGTTTGACTGTGCGTCCTTCCGAAAGTTCAGTGATGCCGTCAGAGAGAATGGTGTTGATGAAACCTTAATAAAGTGGATTTACGCTATGCTAACGCAGAGATTGGTGTGTGCTGGAGTGGGTATTAATCGCTACCTATCAACGAAAGCGACGAAAGGCTGCCCTCGAGGGGTATTGTCGCCACTTCTGTGGAGTATGTTGATCAACTCACTACTATACGAACGGGAAAATCCGCCAGTACATGCTTAAGCCTATACTGAAGGCATGGCTGTGATAGTTGTTGGTCGAAATCTGGGAATGGTGTGTAGAAATACCCAACGCGCCGCTGATTTGATTGACAGTTGGTGTCTCAGGAATGGACTTTCACTAAATTAAACTAAAACCACAATGGTATTATTTACAAAAAGGAGCAAACTGAATTATCTTTGCCTTCCAGAGACGAGGAGTAGAACCCTTCAACTCTCCGAAAAAGTGAAATTTCTGGGAGTTATTCTAGACAAGAAACTTCTTTGGAATAAACATGTAGAAATAAAGTTGAAGCGAGCTCTCACAGCCTATGGGCTGTGCAGGCGGACCTTTACATCGAGATGGGGACTCAGGTTTCATGTGGTAATAATGTGGATGTAAGTTGTTATTATTAGGTCAATGTTCGCTTATGCATTCGTAGAGTGGTGGGTTAACATCCGGTGCAGCTCTAAATGCATTACTCAGTTTGCAGCCCCTGGATATATTTATTCAAGGCACTGCAATTAGAGCAGTTCATAGACTAATTCGATTAGAGCTATGGGGAAACAATGAACGTGGAAGGTAGAGAGCATTGGAAGAGTTTCTAAAGAGAATTGAATCCAGCTCTTACAACGCCTTTTGATTCTCAGGTACCCATACATCTGCCTGGTAGAAGATATGAAGTTACCATAAAACGCAGAATTCCCAGAGGAATGCGTGGCGGGATATACGGAAGTCTTCTACACCGACCGTATCGTAGTCTACATCGACAGCCAGGTTGCATTGAGGGCGTTGAATTGTCGTTTGATCGCCTCGTTCAGGAATGCAGAAAGCGAACTCGATCTCTTGATTCAATACGGTGGAACCACATGGGTACATAGTCACTGTGGTATAGAGGAAAATGAAATCTCGGATAATAATAATAATAATAATCGTTGGCGCAACAATCCATATTGGATCAGGGCCTTGAAGTGTGTTAGAGCACTTCATTCAAGACCGTAACGGTACACTAGGAGGCAATGTGGTCAGCATTGCGCTCGCCCGAGATTATTACCCTGATTTGACTCAGGTACTCATTCACAGCTGAGTCGACTGGTATCCGACGTCGAATCACGATACAATTCGCACTGCCACCAGTGAGATTTGAACCGCGACCTTCCGTATGACAGCCTAGTGCTCTAACCACTGAGCTATCCGGATGCTTTAGCAAAAGAGGGTTCAATCTCCCCCATGTCAGAACCAGAACCAGCAATTGCAACTTTTCCTGTCAGAACCAAACAACCATACAGCAAAATGTATGCTTCCGAAGAGCAGGAGTATTGTAGGTATTCTGACAGACCATAATTCACTAGCTCAACATATGTTCAGAATAGGAATTAATCAAGATGATACCTGTCCTTCCTGTAAGGAAGAAGCGGAATCCAAGAAGAATTTTCTATGTGAATGCCCCGCCTATGGACGCATCAGACATCAGATCTAATAATAATACAGATGATTTCCAGTTGCAACGAGTAGCACCACATCCACTAACGGAAATACTGCGAAAAATTAACGAATCCAGTAAATTCGGTTAGACGAGGAAAGTACAATGGTCCACCACGGCCTGAAAGGCTCAGAAGCTATAGCTTCTAGCCCACCCACTTTGGTTTTCCATGTAAACTTGTCAGCCCTACTCAATCGCCAACCTTGAGGATCAGTTGGTACAATTAGCACAGTTATCCCATTTTAATACACTGGAGACTCGTCTTCATCCTTCCCAGCCTGCAGTTTTTGATTAAGAAAGAACTCCCGGCGATCACCAATGAAGATAAGGTTTGATTGGTTCAGCAAGTGTTTCCCGGGTTTTATGCGCTATCGTGAATGCCAATCAACGTTTCGCCCTGGGTCCTATATTATCATTTGATTGCCAGTTGGTAAGTATGATAAAGTAGGTTGTTTTTTGCTATCGAGCTCAGGAACTACTTTACGAAAAGGATCTTCACTATTGATTTTAATGTTTGTGTCACTTTAATAGAAGCTCGTTTGCTCGGTTCATGGAGTAATTTGAATCTGTTCTCATTCGAAAAGGCGACCAATTCAGGTTTCAATAGCTTTGCAGGATTCTTTGCTTCTTTTGATTTCAGAATTCGTTTACGGTTTTTAAGCGTAATATATTATATATACCTCTCAATGCCAATCTAAATTTTATCATGGGTTACTTTTTATGTACATTACATATTTAATTGTTCGCATTTATGCATCGACTCTTTAACGACGGTAATGTACTGATTAGTGTCAGGTTTTTTTTTTGGAGTGGATACTTCTTTCTTCGGCGGAGAGCCATTCCCAGTTCTAAGTCTTTCCATAAACTCATCCTGGGCGAACTGAATGTGCCACTGTTTGAAGCTTCTATATAATCACGATTGGTCCTCTGTTGAAGTTACTTTCTTTTTACTCGCTATCATTTTGCTTTTAATTTAACGATTCTTAGAAAATACACGACATTTGGTGGAATTCGGACCCAAGTATCACTGATCACTCGCTGGAGACGCTTCCACAAAGCTAGTGAAGATGGTACGCAACCTCCTTGTCGTAATGTATACTAATCAATTTATCTGTTTTCCATGGATTCCGAAATAGAGCAGTAAGAGATAGTTTCATTCAAAACCATGTGTTTAAGAGCCCGATATTTTTCGAAAATCGCTACTCTCCAATCAGAGCCGCCATGTGAAGAAATACCAACATAATGGAGATGACTCCTCGCCTAACTTAATTGAAGAAAGTGGGTTCGTTACCTAAGTTGAAGATGTACGGTTCGGTTTAGTAATCTGGTCCCCCGTGCTGATGTTAGAATTTTCGCAACAAATACGATGGCGTTAACATCGCGCCCTGCTGTTGCCGCATGCCTTTACTTTTACCATTTTGGAGCTCTTATGAAGTTGCACTAGGAACTCTATCTTTGTCGTAGGAGAAATAAGCAGAGCACAAAAGAATCTCCTTATCTCCCTGGTAACTTTTCACGATTAAGCTGAAAGGTTGTGGTGTCACCATTATATAGCTTGTTAACCAAGAATGGGACGAAGCGTTTCCTTTAGCACAAACATTTTTCAGCAAGTCTGAAATTTAAGACCCCGTAGGGTTGGCTGGATTAGTGTGAATGCAAATTTGTAGCTATATTTGTATGATCTCAACATAGTCTAATCTCAGGAACGATAAAGTACTCCCCCAATGTTAGCCTCTTTTCGACTCTGCGGAGAAACCCATACATGCTATATATATAGAATGAATTAGTCGTATTTAGCTCCAATATAAACATTCTATCTCAACTTGCTACCTTATTTTTCAAACATAGGTTTTTTTTTTGACAATACAGTGGAGTATGCTCATTATGCCACCCATTTCAAACCACAGCTAGCACATATTTTTCATAGCGAGAAACGTAAGTTCAGACTACTACTACTGATAGTAACAACCCAACAAAAAATTAGAACTACATAAATTATTACGCTTTTAGCTACATTTTATATCCGAGGTGATTGGCCTATTAAAAAAAAATGGTGACAGTCCATTGACACACATAGCTGGGAGCTAGCACGTACTTAATGAAGCATAGTTCTTCTAATCGACGAGCTGATTGCGCATTTGTGTTGGAGGAATGGTGCAAGAAAATTATAAAAACTGAGACCACCGTCTTCATAATTTGATTAGCAACATATCAAGGCAGCAAGGTCAATGACAAGCTGGTACCACAACCTTCAATATGTTTGGTAAGGTCATGATTCTCCTCTGCGGGAATACTTATCATCCATACAACAATAGTACATCATTAAAAATTTCTAGATCCAACTAGAATGCTAAACTTTTGGTAACGGACTATGTTCGGAGCTGTTTTCCCCAACTGCTCGTTCCAGACACTTTCAAATTCTGATTTATTTTACTTCATCATACTTGCAAACATACCATCGTGTTCCTTGCTGAGATGCAGCGACAAACTGATCATTTTTGTCGTTGGTCGTCAGATTCAAAATCGACAGGGATTGTCATCACTGTAAGTTATCAGAATCCCTGCCAATAATCATAATCCAACTCACTTCCAAATGATTGAAGCTACCTAAAATCTATCGATACGTGTGGGTTATCTAATTTTATTGCTACTGATTTTTTAGGGGAAAAGTTCAGAAGGTATGAGCAAAAGAAGAGCTCGTGCAAATTGTGTTGCCAAAAATTAAATATAATATCTTCCGTAAATGGCACAATGAACGCAGAGTTAGATACATACCAGTATCTGCGCCAAAACCAAAATTTCAAAATCGGTCATGCCCCACCTTCATTATTGAAAACTGTCCCACCTTTTAGCACCCAGCATTTTCCCCAAACTTTGTTCTTTGAGGAAGGTCTATTTGAGACTCAGATAGTCCAAACTATCAACTTACCCAGAAGATTGAACATCACAGATAAACGTTGATATTGCGATTCGTAATTTTATGCTGAACCTTTCTTCTATGTAACTGCAGTCGAGGAAAAAACGTTGGATTTTCGGCCCCAGACCTGGACCGGACATATCCAAAATGGAACGCCTGATTTAAATGCAAATAGTTGAATGTCCGATTAGTTTTTATTATGCAATGCAATGCAATAAGAAAAGTGTGAATGGCGGTGTTGGAGCGGAATGCAGATACGAACTGTGGATTCCTCAGGGTACAGGCTGATTGCTCAGTGGAAATGAGGCTTGTTTGGACAACAGGAAAAAAGCATTTATGAGATGCGATCAGCGTTTGCATTGGTACCTAATATGTTTAATTATTTATGAAGAATACTGAATAATGTCTGTAGGATGGTGGGTTAAGAACCTCAATTTTGTGGATACAGTTTGTCGACATCTCATTTGTGCGCAGTTTTGCTCGTTAATTGGTGGATGGTTTGGTGGCTATGGACAGATTAATACTAGATATACTCTAGAATATCAAAATGGGTTGTACATCGCCAGTGCTTTTCTTCATAAGAACTTTTTCAAAGTATACACTCCCCTATTCTATATTGATTTGGAGGCGTTCTAAGATGGCAATTACGAATAATTCAACAGAAAGATACATAGTGCAAAGGAGGCATAAGTCCTTTACCATTTTATCATAAGTATTCGACCTCCACTAAACACAGGCATAATAAATATTCTTCGTTTTCTACTTAGTGGATTCTTCCAGTCCAAGCCGTTTTCCTTCTCAATACCTCTAATTCGCGACTAAAAACCATAATCTGTAAAAAACAAGTCGGAAAACCGGAAGCTGGACGCTTCAGGTACGAAAGGTTTTGTGTATTTCTTAGTACGTAGCACGTAATATATCCATACATTATGTGAGAGTATCCACTTTCGGGTGATATTGACATTCATAGTCTTCAATTTTCAAAGAAGCAAAAAATTTGAGGTATTATTACTTTGTTAGTAATAGTGGTAAGATCATGCTCTATATTATAGCCTATATCACTGCAAAATTTCATGGTACTAGGATGAACTTAAGGAGGGTTTCTAACCAATTACAAAAATTTGTAGTAATTACTATTATTAACTTTATTTAAACAGATATCGGCATGGAAGGTATTTCGGAGCCCAGACACCATATAGTGGCAGCCTCCTGATTTTTTCCAGATTTTTCGGTTTGGTAGTTTCTGAGAATAGCCCCCTTAAAGAAGTGATCACTTTCAATCCCCCGCACTCCCCATCCTTCCAACGAATGGCAAAACTAAGATCGGCTTTGAAAAGTACTAATCGAGACCTTTAATTATATACCCCACATGACTATATTTGATGAAAAAAAATTGTACACCCCCTTTTGCATGTATGGGGACCCTCCCTTAAATTCGACGTGAAAGGATGTAATTCACTGTATGCGTTCACAGTTTCCACCTTTCTACCAAATTTGGTGTCAATCGCTATAATCGTCTCCGAGAAAAATGCGTGTAACGGACAGACAGACAGACAGACGGACAGACAGACAGGCAGACAGACGGACAGACAGACAGACAGGAAACCGATTTTAATAAGGTTTTGTGTTTACACAAAACCTTAAAAATGATTATAACCCTCCCCCCTCTCCCATTCGGGGTTTAAAGCCAGCGAACCAAATTTCGTGAAAATACCTTCAGTCGTTTCCGAGTGTTTCGGGTTTGACAGGCAGAAAGACAGACAGGCAATCTCGCAGGTGGCCCAAGTGACACCGAACCGTAGTATGAGCGACCTTTCACCAAAGAAAAGAGTCCGGAAGAAAGATGGCGATCCTCAAACATACTAATAATTCCGAAGAACGAAACTAAAAGTATGGAAGATAGAAAAACCTGGGCCCCAAGTGCGAGAGCCAGCAATCGAAGAAGATCAAAAACACTAAATGGACGAAAGGCGAAGAAGAAAGCGAAAATACGAACTCGAGGAGAGGCAATTGTTGCCTTCAGTAAGAGCAATTTGTCGTAGGGGGAGATTCTACAGAAGGTGAAATCTGGCTCCGACCTAAAAGATCTGAGGGACCCTGAAAGACGATCTCATGTTTGAGCTGAAAACTTCTGGCTTGGTCAAAACTGAGCACTTTTGAATCCAAGTGAAAATCGGACTTCGGGAGAATGTCGCAATAGGTACCCAAAAGCATGAAGTTCACTTACAGTTCAAGGATTGTTATACTCAAATGACCACAATGCGACCACCATCGCAGAAATTATTGTGTGACCGGAAACGTTGGAATCGAATTGGTTGTCTGCCATTTCAAAGGGCAAATTTCATCAAAGAAGTGCTTCAAGCTCCCCATGTTTTGACACTTCGCGAAGGAATGCACCAACGACATTGATCGATTCGATTTATGCATTGAGAGCCGGATCATTAGTAATACGCCGACAGACAATTCTTTGCAGTGCGACTGGTTTACGATGAACATTTTTTGTCTCACCTTAACCCACCACAGTATGGATGCATAAGGTCCGTCTTTACCTATATATTTGTTTTAAAAAAGCTTTCTATCTAGAGTGACTCCCAGATATTCAACTTCTTCCGAGAGTTGAAAGGTTGCGCCCCTCATCTCTGGGAGGCTAAGTCCATCCATTTTTCTCCTTTTTGTGAATAATGCTATTGCGGTTTTATTTAGATTTACTGAAAGTGCATGCCTAAGGCACCAACTGTCAATCAAATCAACGGCACATTCTATATTTCTACACACCGTCCCGAAATCCCGATTACCAGCAAGCACAGCCACATCATCAGCATAAACTCCTTGCAGAACCCATTTATTGTTTCTGCTATTAGATAGCGATCGACACCCACTTCAGCAATCTCTGCGTTAGCATAGCATAGATCCACCTAATTAAAGTAGCATCAACATCATGTGCTCTGGCGGCTTCGAAAAGCTTTTGGAAGGACGCAAAGTCAAACGCCCATCCAATGTCCACGAACACCGCCATCGCATACTCGTCTTTCAGAGCTGCGTCCTCTATCTTTGAAAAGTGGTTCATCAACTTGTGGTCAAGCTGTGGGACAGCGAATCAATGCCTGACGACTGGCAAAGGGGCATTATCTGTCTCATACATAAAAAGGGAGACATCACACAGTGCAGCAATTATAGGGGTATCACGTTGCTGAGTTCCATCTATAAGATATTCTCCTCTATCTTGCTAGGCCGGATAGCCCCATACGATCACAACATCATTGGTCCATACCAAAGAGGCTTCAATCCAGACAAACTAGCAACAGATCAGATTTTCTCTCTGCGGCAAGCGATGGAAAAACTGTTGGAATATGTAGATCAGTTGCACCATCTTTTCATCGACTTTAAAGCCGTCTATGATAGCATCGCCAGGGTAAAACTGTACACGAAAGAATTCGGTATCCCGACGAAACTAATAACACTGACTAGGCTGACCCTGACCAATGTGCGAGGCCAGATAAAAGCGGCAGGATCACTTCCAAGACCATTCAAAATCAACAACGGTCTACGACAAGGGGATTCCCTATCATGCGCCCTCTTTAACCTGGCCGTCGAGAAAGTGATCCGTGATGCAAAGGTAAATGCGAGGGGTACGATCCTCTTTAAGTCCACCCAACTACTGGCCTACGCTGACAAAATCGACAACATGGGAAGAACCACCCGAGACGTACAAACTGCCTTCATCCAGATCGAGCAGGCGACGCGAGATCTTGGGCTGCACATCAATGAAAGGAAGACAAAGTATATGGTGGCAACGTCAGCACCAAAAACCAACCAACCAACATCAAACCGCACTAGTCAAACAGGAACAACAAAGATAGGAGAATACAACTTTGAGACCGTTGATAATTTTTCCAATCTAGGGTCGAAAATCACAACCGTTAACACCTATAATGATGAAATCCGCGCACGGTTGTTGTCAGCCAACAGAGCCTATTTCAGCTTACAAAAACTGTCCCGCTCGAAACGTCTCACCATAGGCACAGCAGATCTACTATAGGCAGTACTCTTACTAAAATGACCCCACTTGCGAATGGGCTTGCAGAAGCTTATCTGTACACATCAGAGACGCTAAACAAGGAAAAGGCATAATGTTCGTCAAATCATATTGGTAAGAGAGAGAGATCGGTGAGCTTTTGCTATTCTGGTACTACGGCGTGCTCACCCATATAGCAAAAATTTGTTTCTCGTATTCACTTATACATAAGCAAAAAATTGCGAATCTCACCAATACATTGGCAAGTCCGGGTGGTATGTCAAACACAGCTGATCGGATTTTCGTTACATCTCGCTCATGCTCAAGGGCATAACAATTTAAAATCGTGTGTACTCGCACTGATTTCCCCCCTTGAGGGGCAAGGGGGAGTGTGGTAGCTGTCTAGTATCTAACAGTGCCATAGGGTCAAAGCTCTTACTGTACAAGACAATGATCTTGCAAGTCCTCATGTATTCCTCGAAGACCTGGGTGCTTAGCAAGAGGAATTGCGAACTCTTGGCCGCGTTCAAGAGAAGAATCTTCCAAAAGAATTTTTGGCCCCCTACAAGATGATGGACGTAGCCTACATAACGACGAAATCTATGAGCATTGTTAGTTATTGCACCGTTGAAGATGATGGTCTACCCCGTAACACCAGACGAGAGGGAGAAGAAAACGAGAGGCGGCCGGATCCGTTGCAAAGGTAAGAGGCAAACGTTGCAACAAATAATATGGGAACACAGAGAGGAAAGTTTGGACAAAAGTACCTTCTAATTTAAGTATTGAAGGCTTTAACAATGTCAATGAGGACATTTGGCGACAAATTTGGTGCAGTCGAGCAGGTTGGAGGCAGTGACCCACACTTAACAAATCGGTGTTGCTCTTCCACTATGAGATGGCCAAAGTGGGCAGATAACCAGTTACTGTCATAACTTTCCAAGAAACAAGAGGAGAGGAGGGAACGTAATTTTCAGCAAGAGCGTGATAGTTACGTTTGTGAATGGGGATGATGAGAGTTTCTTTCCATAGGCCAGGGAAATGGTTGGGGTGAGTTAGCTAAGGATCCAGATAATTTAATGGAAGCAGAATGGCAGGACAGCAGGAGTTGCAAATATGAGACCAGAATAGTTTGAGGTGTCCACGTTCCAGTGAGTCTGCAACACAACAGATATTCCTTTCTGAACTTAATTATTAAGGATTTGACCGAGCAATACAGAGTTTCGAAAAAAACGAAGCCAGTAAAAGTTCAGGAATAGCTAGTGTGAGTTTTTGCCGACAGGGTAAGAACTCGAGGAATTAGGAGAAAAGAGTCTAATAGGGAAGGAGATATTATAAAATGGTATAGATGGTACTGAATGCTCGCTCCCCCGTTAATGGAGTCCAGTTGATTGTCGTCAACTCTGAGTTCAGATCGTCGAACTAAGCCTTACGAAACTCAAGTTTGACAGGTTTATCTGTTTTGTATAATAATCTCTTCAAAAATCACTTTATCAAAAATGCTTCTCTTTCTTAAGACTTCTTGATAAGCGTTTGAGTCCTCATTGTATGCAAACCCATATCGATCGCGGATATCCTCGTTTAGAATGTGATCAAGGCATGTCACGCCACTAGTCCAATGCAACATCTTCATCTCCATTACCGCAAGACACCGTTCATTGTCTCTCATAGTCGACCAATACTGACAACCATAGAGCGCGACTGGGGAGGCGACATTGCGGTAAAGTTCAAATATGAAACGTTCATTAATATAGCAGCGATCACACACAGTTATGGAATGTCTTTTCGTTCAGGCCCACTAGCTGATTGCATTGACCCCGAGATATTGAAATCGCTCAGTTTCAGACTGGTCACTGCCATTGATAGTGATAGTACATGTTTCATGGCGACCGCTGGTCAAAAATTCAGTTTTATTCAGCTTCTATCTGACATCGTGTTGCATAAGACAATCACTCCATTGTTGGACAAGTTGCTCGAAAGCATTTTTGCTATTAGACGCTAGGAAAACGTCATCTGCATAAAGGAGTGTATAAGGCGCTGGACGTTGGATGCCTCGTGTGGCAGTGTTAATAATAAGAACAAAGAGGAGTGGTGAGAGGGCGCTTCCTTGATGAACACTAACAGGGTAACGAAGCGATTTTGATACACCCGCCATACTTCGAACTTTACTTTTCGGATCGTGGTAGAGCAATTTTTACCCAGCGCACGAATTTTTCTGGTACTAAGTGTTGCCGTAGAGCATGCCAGATGAATTCGTGTGGCAAACGCTTTCTCTAGATCCAGAAAGGCAATGTAAAGTGGGCGATGCTTCTCACGATTTTTCTCCATGAGCAACCGAGCAGCGTGTACTACATTAGTAATTCCGCACTTCTTGACAAATTCAGCATGATTTACGGTTATTTGAATACAGTTGTCAATAATGCATCCACAAATTTTCATGGAACTTTCACTTTCTTACCAGTCAGATGGTGCTCTACGTTCCTAAATAGACCGATTGAAGAATTCACTGAGTGTTGGGTCCTAGCTCTTGGTTTTCCAGAGCTCAGATGCGATGTCGTCAGGCCCTGTGGCCTTCCCGGATTTCATCCGTTTTATTGCTTCATTGATTTCAGTTGCACTGACGGTTACGTCTCTGTAGTTTTACGTGGGCACCTGTCTCAGGGACTTAATCCCTCAATCTTCTTAAGCCACGGATTGATTTTGTGACCACAATCGGAGCCCTGCAGCAGCAAGCTACAACGATACCAGTCTATACCAAATGTGTGGCTCAGCGTCCATACTGGTGGATGCAAGACCTATCCAAACCTCTTCTAAACTAAGGAGTACGACTCCCATGTTGAAACACGACAGCACATCGAGGAACGAAGGTCTCTGTTTGCTTCAACGTAATCACAACCCCCATGAAGCTCCCACTGAACACACATGCAACAGGAATTCTACTGAAGTATGCGAATTCAGTTGCTATCCCGGTTCCAGTGGTGCCCGCTATGCAAGCACACCGGTCCTGGTTTATACTGAGTGCAGGTTCAGCATTCATACCAGTGGATGCGAGGCCTATCTAACACCTCTGCCGCAACTAAGGAGTACGGCACCCGAGTTGTACAGCGCAACTCCACGCTTGAGCTCCGAGAAGCTCTGCCCGCTATTTAGGCAACCGGAAATAACCGGGCCGGGAACACATCCTCCAGGAATTCTCCTGGAGCATATGCTCTCAGAGGGCCATCCCGGTTCCCATGGTACCAGATAACCTCCGGTGAGGCTTCGTGGCAGAGCCACTTCAGATGAGTCCCTTGTAGACTCGGATCTGATCGCCCTCTTCGAGTACGTGGGAGTTGCACTGACAGTGAGGTCCTCGGTGTTTTACGTAGGTACCTGTCGTCGAGACTTAATCCTACGGTCCTCTTCAGACACGAATTGATTTTGTGACCACAATCAGAGCCCGTTGAGACAAGCGCAACGGTACCAGTCTATACCAAATGCATGGCTTAGCATTCATACTGGTGGATGCAAGAATCACCTAAAGTGCCGTTCTTGTCATTAACGCAACAAGAGCGTTCGAAATCCAGTGTACGTTCGTGTGGCTTTTGACAAGTCGATAAAAATTTCTCTCGCCATCCCGACTATCCAGTTTATCGTAAAGATCTTTGTAATAGACAGCTCGAATGACAGTGGCCGCTTTCTCCCCTCTTTTCTTTCCCCATTGACATTTTCGTAAATTTGCCAATTGGCGAGTGTTTTATCGTCTAGAAACTTGTGGTAGAGTCGTTTCTTTTCAGGGATCTTTATTTCATTATCGTCATTCCAAAGGTTGACTAACCACTTACCTGGCTTGTGAATCGTATCTTGATTTTTTGGTTTCACGATTCTTCCACATTCGTAATGGATGGTAATCAGGTAAGTGTATCATTTCTTCTCACAAAATCGCTACCATTTAATGCGCGGTGGGCCAGTGCGCTCTTGATGCTCTTGATTCACAAGATGGCAACCAACAGTCAATGTTGAGGTGTGATGGCCTCATAGGGAAGGGCTTTGCAGTCAGTGATGATGGTAACATGTCCGCGTCTCATGAGAATATAGTCCATTTGGGTTTTACTGTCGTCAATATAAAATGTAGGAAGGTAAGATAACCGTTTGATAAACCAAGTATTCATAAAGACAAAGTGATGGTCCATTAAGGTCGCCAGCAATGATGATATAGTGATTAGCAGGCACGTTGCAGGTCTTTGCATCGAGAAGTTGCCAAAAGGCATCCTTCTCGGGATCAGGTCTACCAGTCTGTGCTACATACTCGTTGGAGAAGTGATTCGTGCGATCAGCTGATATAATTGTTCGACTTGCTTAATGGCATCACGAAAACCCTCAGAGGTGGCAATGCCAACACCATATTGGGTATGTAGGCTACCAAAGTAGAGAAATTTATAGTCATTTTCAGCGTTCGCGCTCGATGTCGTAACTTTTGGCACCACCATCCACCATCCGGTTTCTTCTAGAGCACAAATATCAATGTGTCTTTTCGAAGGGCTCTTGTGAATCCCTCGGGCTTTCCAGTTAGAGTGCTAATATTTTCCGTGGAGACACGTATTTGGTTTGCTCGGATTAATTTACTTACGTCCTGAGTCCATCCAAGCATCAAGAACCTTTGCTCATTTCTCGACCGGACCGAGGCCCGTCCTGCCGCGTCATCTGAGGTGAACGCCTTAGCGTTTTCCCGAGGCTAATGACTCAATTCGATCATTTTGTTTTTAACGACATTGGATTCATTTTCTTGGTCGGAGTGTCGCGCGACCTGTCGAAAAGAGAGATCAGGTAGGGTTTAGCATAGTGGAATAACTCTAACTATACTTAATCTATCTCTTTCCCTGATATCAGCATTTTACTTTTGTTTTACTGAGGATAGTACAAAGTATGTTGTCACAAGCCCTCCTCCTTTACCTCTGCTTGGGATCAGCATGCTATGTAAATAACATGGCGCAGTTCGTTATGGACATGGTGAAACTACTTTCCGCGAGATCCCGTTCCGGTTGAATATGTTTGTTCTTGATCTTCGGAATTTATTCTAATTTTTGGAATGAACAACGCTCCGCATAGAAGAAATATAGCTTCTGGAAACATTTATTACATTTTTAAGTATCATCATTAACACAAATACGAAATTTACATGGTGCGATAGTGATGGCGGCGACAATGGCTGTGCATTCTTCAGATCCATCTACTTTCTTCTTTCCAAGCTAATTTGGTGGCGCATTAGACCTTTTTTGCGTTGAGCGTCACACTTGGTCGAAAATACGTTGAACTGCATTGAGACGAGGTCGTGATCTTGAACTCGCATATCTTAGACTTTCGTACATATCTTGGTCTATGTTGGATGAGAGTAATTTATTACACGGCAGAATAGTATCTAACATCGCCGCGTTTTTGTGATGTCTGGCTAGGAATGTTTGTCTGTCTGGCGGCGCAAAAATGAAATTGCAATTTTTTCAGGCAGAAATGTGTTTTTGACCCATCGTAGACGAGCCATTCGCAGACATTCGGATTATCGATTTAAGAACAGCTTATTCAGCAGCTTAGATAAATCTGAGGTCCAGACTGGCTAATAAAAGTTTACTGACTTTTAATAATCTTTTAATGCTTGACTTCATTCTGGAAATCGATTCTCCTAGACGCTGACCTCTCATCCGTCTGTCTGATCCACTAAGAATGTTTAAGGAAAAGTGGAAGATCTCCATTTGAACTGTCTCCAGAAATGAATGTGCTTCAGAGACTAGAGTCTTGTATCCGAAATTATCTAATAAAGCTTTACGATCATCACCTCCTCTAAATTATTCTGTAGCTTGAAGGATTTTTTTTCTAATTAACTTTATGGGAATAAAACCCATTGAATTGGCTAATTCGCTTCTATCCACTGCAGATACGAGGTGATGCCACTAGGCCGGGTAATATGCAAATTATGAAAACACAAAGTCGGCCGGCATCTGCCAATCTACATTAATGTGGGTCTAATAAGTTTGCTACGCTTTCAGCGAATTAATTCTTGGGGCCGAATGAAAATAAAATTGTATTTTTGACACGACACATCCAGCCCGAGACCATCTTTCAATACAAAATAACCCATTGCTATGCAATTAGGTGTAATTACGTTTAATTGCTGAGGCGGAGGCGACACGAATGAAAGAGAAATCTTCTTCGTTTGCATATCATCCTTTAATTTTCTTCTAATTAAATGCATAGTACTTAATTGTCTTTTCACACGTAGTGGATTTTTCGTATGTGGCCGCCACATGACGATAAACCGCCGCGAAACTCTCTTCAAACGACTGGTGTTCACTGGATTATGGCGGTTCAGCAAGACGGTCTGTGATGTGAAACTATCGCTAGCAAAGAAGGTAGTCTACGAATGTGATCAGCGATGGGAGAATAGCTTCCGCGGTATCGACAAATGATTACGGATTTTATTAAAATATTAAATAATGTCCAGACTGCCTTCCAACTACACTTTACATGGTTATTATAATAGGTTATAGTGGGAGAAGGGAGGTAAGAAACATCAATGAGAAAGCCCCATAGGGAGCAACGAAATATTGTGCATTTATGGTGGAGCGGCAATTGTATCCTCGGAATGAAGTTTTCCCGGAGTTGGTGTTTCGAGTTACTTAAGACAGTATCAATACTCATAATCCAACTTTTCCTTGACGAACAACTTCAGCCAAGATAGCAGTCACGCTCCTATGTAATAGGTGTTAATACTGGAAGAGACGTCAAGTCATAGTTGTTAATATCGACGAAACATTTTTTTGGTGGCTAAATATCCACGATCCACGATGGGCGCGCAATATGAATCGTTACTTCAACCGAAATCTTATAACTTTCGTGTTCCATGCCTACTCATCCAGATCTCTTCCTAGTTTATTTCCCTTTCTATTGTATATTCGTAGTGAATTTGGTCAGACTAGGGGCGAGGGTGGTAATTAGTATGAACGCCAATGCAAAAGATAAAAGTCCATTGTGGGGCGGAGGGAGAGGGACGAGTCACTATATCTTGAATGACCATGTAACACCGAGGCGTATCAGATGGAGATATCTTAAATAATAAATAACTAAAATAGCCGGTTCCAAGCCCGGTTGTGAAAGGAGGAGGGATGGATAGCTTTAGTCTGAATGGCTGTATGCCACCGCAGCGTCTCAGGGGGTAGGTGAGAAAAGTGCAGAAACTTTACACTCTTGCAGATTACTCACTGAAGAAGTTATCCCCACACCTGGCAGTTAGGTATGAAATGCAAATCCATATATGAGAAGGAGAAGAAATTTGAGGTCTGGTACAGATAACCGGCGGCAGTCGTCTGACTTGGTGACTGGGTCGGGCTCTCGTAATGGACAGCACGGCGTCGAAACCGCTAGTCGTGGGGTGGTAACCACTTCAGCAGGTCCGCGTAGGCAGCGGATGAAATGGACTGAAGAAATGAACCTCTTCATGATCTGCTCCTACTACGAAATAACGGCGAGGGCGGGTACAACATCTTACCGCCCCTTGTTGCATCAAAGTTTCGTCGAGCGTTTCCCGCAATTCGCGCACGTGACTGTGCAGCGAGTCGCAGACCAGTACCGCTTTATTACTCGTAGCGACACAATCCCGGCCACCATCAGAAAGCGTATTCGACTTGAGGTCATCGCGGAAACTGGTGACCGAGAGTCGATGGGGGCAGAGGCAGGGGCATCAACAACACCATACCGTACTCCAGGCAACAGTTTCAGTACTCGCCGAAGCACTCGTCTCCACCGTTCAGCTGAGGTTTCCGCTGAGGTTCGGGATGAATTCCAAAGAGAGTGTATAGAATTCCCGGTTATGGATAATTTGCATAGACCAGGTATTCCCAGGCTCTATGCATCTCCAGCAACTCCGGGAATTCTATCTCAAATCAATGATGAGATTACATCTCGACTGTGTGCTGATATGTCGCTGTTGCAATCACTTGTGTATTGTGGTGCAATTACGGCTGTCAGATTGCACGGTCAGAAGATTCGCCTTCGTGTTATTGGTTTGAGTGACCAAAGAGATCCACCATGAAAAATTCGTCTGGAATGTCGGCGCGACTCACTAAGGCAGGACATTGCTAGACTGATTCAGATCAGCACTGACAATGCCAGCAGATGGGTGAGAAATAAAGTGCAGAAGGTTTACCGAACTATACCATCCCCAGTGCGACACCCGTTGTTGAAATTCTGGACACACTAAAGCAGAAACTTTCTGTCATATGCAGTCGGTTACGACGGTATGGCGAAAGTTATTCCAGACGTGTCCAGAATGCAACGTACGCGAGGAATCAGCGGAGCTTTTTCAGATCTCGCAACGAATCCCAACAGAGCGTCCAGACGGTGCAGTTTTTGGTAACGGAAGCGAAAGAGTATTGAGGTGGACTTTGGGATTACTCGCCCAACATGCTGAGTGGATCACCGCCGAAGGCACCCGCCATGCCAATACCCCTGTCATGAATTTTGCGGATGTTACCAAAGAGGAAGTTCGACGGGCCATAAATAGCTCGAAGAAATGGAGGGGCCCAGGTCTAGATCGGGTGCAGAATTTCTGGTATAAGAAATTTACCAAGGTCGGTTAGTACGTCGCTGTATAAATGAGATTAAGTGTCGGCCGGAGGAATTTCCACCTTTCCTCACTGCGGGGATTACCTACCTTATCCCTAAGAAGGACACGGTGCAGGACCCCGCAGACACAAGACCCATTACTTGCTTATCAACCTTCTACAAATTGAACAATATTCTGTCCGAGGAGCAGAAGGGCTGCCGACTTGGGTCAAGAGGTTGCAAAGAGCAACTCATTATTGACTCGGTAGTTGTAGCCCAAAGAAACCTCTTTAGTTGCTATATCGATTATGCCAAGGCTATCGATAGCGCTCTGCATACCTGGCTAATCGATATCCTATATCTTTATCGCATTGATCGGAAACTAATAAAGTTCGCCAAAGCGACAGTCATGGAAGGGTGGCATACCACCTTATCAGTGCATACATCTGAGGGTTCTATACCTCAGAGCCCATCCGTATACGGAGGGGTATCTTCCAGAGGGATTCGTTGAGTCCTCTTTGGTTTTGTATGGCACTGAATCCCTTTCATGGCTACTGAATGATGCTAGAGGGCATGGTTTTGCAATAAAGTATGGCCTACGTGCTAAGTGCGAACTGACACACTTGATGTACTTAGATGACATCAAGCTGTATACTGGGACTGACGACCATCTTAGAAGTCTGTTGCGAATAATAGACATGTTCAGCCGTGATAGCCGGATGGAGTTTGGATTAAACAAGTGTCGAATCCAAGCCATCCGCAAAGGTCATCACGAGCCGCATGCCAGACATAGCATTGGTGACCTCCACATCGAAGCTATGACCGAGGCAGACTTCTACAAGTACCTAGGAATTCTGCAAGGAATCCATGCTCGAGTTGGTGATCTGAAGGATGCTCTGCTGTCCGAATTCCTGCGACATGTAAAGCTGGTGCTGAAATCGCATCTCTCGGGGAAGAATGAAATAAGCGCGTTGAATGTATTCCCTATTGCTTCACTGGCTTATGCATTCGGAATATTGCCGTGGACGAAGACCTATCTAAAAAAAGTCCAGCGGCGGATACGGACAACTATGTCCAAATTCCGATTGCATCATCCAAAGTATGCCGTGGAGCGGATGAACCTCCCTCGTGACATCGGAGGTAGGGGCATGGTTGACGTGGCGCACAACATCATCGCCAAGTCGACTCGCTGCGCACTTATTTTTACAGCAAAGAAATGAATGAATGCGGCTGTCTGTTAGGCAGCCTGTGGACTGGCTCCACTTAACTTGAAGGATCGATTTTTCAATTCTCTGAGTGGGGTGAAGTCGGACCAAGAGCGGATCGATGAATGAAAGTCGAAGGCAGCCATTTGTCGATTTGCATTTGTCGAACAGATGGCTGTGCGCTGGGGAGCTCTTTGCTGAGACGGAGGGGTTCATGTGTGCGATTCAGGATGGCGTGGTCGCCACCCGAGCTTATAAAATCCTCATCATGAAAGAACGAGCGCAGAACGACCACTGCAGAATGTGTGGCTCGGC
The DNA here is from genome assembly GCF_905115235.1 of Hermetia illucens. Lineage (NCBI taxonomy): Eukaryota > Metazoa > Arthropoda > Insecta > Diptera > Stratiomyidae > Hermetia > Hermetia illucens. The sequence goes on from NC_051853.1 coordinate 44,968,021, forward strand.
GTTAGAAACGTTGGACCATCTCATTTCTCGCTGTACTGTTATGGCACCGGTGCAATACATCACCAGGCATGATCCTATATGTAAGGTTATCCATCAAAACCTTGCATACAAGCATGGGCTGATCACGGAAACATGTCCGGTTTACCGATATGAGCCGCAAGCAGTACTTGATAGTTCTGCTTACAGCATGTATTGGGACCGGCAAGTTCTGCCTGATCGCCATACTCCAGACAACAAGCCTGACGTACTGTTAGTTGACAAGACGGGTCGCTCCGCGTATATTATTGATGTTGCTATCCCCCATAATAGCAACATTGAACGGAAATACGTGGAGAAGAAGGTGATATATGAGCCATTGGCTCGGGAAATCAAAGAAATTTGTTGTGTCGAGCGGGTGGTTGTAGTTCCCATAATATTGTCAGCTACATGTATGGAGTCCAGGAAAGGGTTCCTACTTATAAGGAGTTGCCAGACCTCCAATCAGGCACGACTCCAGGTGGCGGATAGGGGAATACCTATTGATGAGTAAACATCGATTCGCATACTTTCTGTTTAGACTATGCATGCGTACGTGTTTGCTTATCTCTAGTGCGGGGACCAAATTAGCTACGGAAAAGATAAGAGGCTAAGAAAAGGAACCTAAAACCAAAATAGAAGAAGAGACAAGGTAGAAACTTACAGGGAGGATGCTCTGAAGCCTAGGACTTTCGCCTTTCAGAAGTGAGTGGCCAGGTCGATATCTATCGACTGCATTGCCTCGGTGGTGGATGATTTAAACACCCATTTAATGGTAAAAGTGCTTTAAATTTGGAGAAAAGGTATTCAAGTGAAGCAAAACCATCCTAAGAACACAAATAATGAAGGCGAAACATCAAAGGAGATCGCTGGTGAACAAGGACTGTTATCCACAGACGGTACTGCAAGACCAAGAAATTGGTCCGTTTAGAAGAAGCTCCTCAATTTATTGATTGATGCCAAAACCGACAAAAAAATGAAGCGCAAGGAAGCTTGTTAAAAGCTAAAGCTGAAGGGGTGTTGTTTAGGATCTGCGGGATCCACTTGATGGTGGACCGGACTAAATGAGGAGCAACTTACTCCCACGTTTTTTAGTCCATGGATCCCTAGTTTGGAGCGTAGTACTCCAAGCATTAATAATATAAAAAATCAATCATGCCTCAATCGTAGATCTGACTTTTGTCATTGTACATTGGTGCGTGGTACATCCTGGCGCTTTAGCAAGGCAAGCCCTCAAGGAGATTAAAACAGAATCGTCTTGGTATGTGGCGCGCCCAAACGTAGGACATGCTCAAAAGGAGCATGCATATAAGGAAGCCCGCAAAAACCTCAAGCCTGCTATACTGCGAAGCAAGAGGGGGTGTGTTTTAATAAACTCTGTTCGGAAGCGGAACCCGTGGGGGAGCACCTAGATATCATAATTAGACGACTAAGAGGCTGTTCATCTCCATAAATTATGTGTCCTACCCTTTTGTTGAAAATCATTCACGGGCAGACATTGACACTTTTCAAAAATGTCTGAATGCGACAGTAATTCTATCAACCATTAATCTATCAACTGGTTACTAGCTTGGCCAAAAATACATTTCCCGGAAAGAATAGCACCAATAAATACTGGATGGTAGTGACCCTGGACATGAAGAATGTAGTTAACTCGGCCAACTGGAGCCTTATACAGAAGTCCCTGGCGTCGCTGCCATTGTCGATAACTACTTGGAACTGCGGAGACTTTGGTATAACACCGATGACAGACCCCAGGAGTATGTTGTCTCCAAAGGTGTCGCAAAGGGCTCTATACTAGGCACACTGCAGTGGATCATCATACACAACCATGTATTTAATCTTCTCCCTTTCGAAGGAAGTCACCGTGATGGACTACGCCGATAAGGATGCTGAGTTGTATTCGTGAGAAGTAATCAGTGCTATTAAAGCTTGACTTGGTAGCACTGGACTGGCAAATGTGGAAGATGGAAACGGTCCTCATCATGAAGCGCCATGAGAGAAAATTCGCTAATATTAGGATTAGGAACCATATCATCACTTCAAAGTCGGCCGCAAAATACTTGGGAGTGATAATAGATGCAAAACTCATTTTTAAGCAGCACATAGAATATAGTCAAATCGAAGTCAGACATATTCGTAGAGTTGTTTGAAGCAAGCTTGGCGGATGGGATTTTTTCCGAGACATGGAAACAACAACGGTTAGTGTTGTTGCCTAAACTTGGGAAGCCTCCTGTTGAACCATCTTCCAACAAACCTATATGTCTATTGGACACTATGGGGAAAATGTTGGAGTGAATACACCATTGACACCATCAAACTGGTCACTGGTTTAGCTGAAAATGCAATGCATCAAAGGGGTGGCACTAGCAAATATTGTGCTGTAATTGCCCTTGACGTGGAAAATGCACTCAACTCTGCCAGTTAGAACCTTATAAGAAGGTCACTGGCGGCGATTGGTGTACCCAGTTAATTAACTAAGCTAGTTGGTAGCTCTGGTACGACACAGACAATGGAACCAAAGAATACACTGTCTTTGCGGTTGTTATACAGGGCTCTGTTCTGGGACCGCTATTGTAGAATATCACGTATAATGATGTCCTCAACGTCCCAGTTGCTAGCGAGGCCACAATAGTGGGTTACGCCGATGATAAAGCGTTGATTGTTGCTGGAAAAAATCTGGCGGATGTGGGATTATAATCATCCAAAGCAATCACTGCTATAAAGAAGTGGCTGAAAGATGCGGATCTTGCACTCGCGGAGGATCAAGAGTGTGCTGTGGTTATAGAACCATCTCGAACGAAGCGGCCTATGCAGTAACCGAAATGATGCAGATAAACATTTTGGCCGATGAGATAGCACGTATCTATGATGGACCCTATTCTTCCTTTGATCGGCACGTGAAAAACACCGAAAGGGACGAATCGTTAAGCAATTGGGAGCAACGGTGAGAATGGGCGAAAAAGGTTCAATGGACCCACGACTGACTTCCAGCGCCAAGGTGTGGACGCGGAAAGCGCATGGTGAGATAAACTATGACTTCAGTGGGGAAGAGGACAGGAGTTAGGGGGTTGGTTTTAGGGGTATACATTCCACGCGCTGGCATATCTGTCCCAGTGTCTTTGGAAGATTTCTACCTCCGGAAACAAAAAACAAAAGAAAGACAGATGGACGGAGAGACAGACAGTAAACCGATTTTACGCAAAACCTCAAAAAGTATTGAGTTTTTGAAACAGCCTCCCACAAATTTCAGTTTTCCTTTCAAAAAATTTCTCTTATAATGCAGAGCCATTTATAGCTCCCACAGTTAGCGGTTTTGAGCTACAAAAAAATTGTTACTGCATTATTTTTGTTCTCCGCATTCCTATCTATTGAATATGAACATTAGCATATGAATTTTTTTAAAAATTAATACGAATTCTCATCTAAATATATATCGTGCAAATCATTAAAAATTTAGGTTATTTGTGCATTCCGCCAATATAATAGATGCGGTCTCAAACAACGTCAACAAATTTGAATGTTGCATTCTCTCATTAGTATTAATTTATGCTAAAAACACTTATTTCAGATGCAGCTATGTAGCTGATATTTTATTTATGTGAAGATATATTTGCAGAGCGCCACTTCATCGAGTTTTATTAAACTTCACTTAATGATTAAGTTGGCGTTGCTATAAAATAAATTGATGAGACCTAACCGTTCAGTAAATGTAGCAAACATTTACTGAACGGTTTGTTATTCCGAGAAATGTTTAGTTTTTTACCTTTTTTTCCCGAACATACAACTACAACCATAACTGGAATCTTCTTTAAAAATGATTTCTGATGAATTAAGGGAGACATTTCTTCATTCTTCTTTTCCTCAGATATAATAAATTTTTGCTGTAAATATAATAGTAGTTGTCATGTCATGAGGTAGCTCAGGAAGAAAGATTCTCTAGGGCACCAGTAGGGCACCTTAAGTTAAGCGGTAATCAAACCCCAGGAAAATGTGAGATTACCCCTGCCGAGATTGACTTTCCCTGTTAAAACAAAAACAGTGGCAACCAATCATGAAAAAATCCAAAACAGAAAACAAAAACAAAATTAAATTTCGATCATGCCGAACCAACCTTGAGTGAAAGGGCACACTTGAGCTGGAGAACCTGATTCTAGACTCAGATTATCCACTAATTCAATTGGGACCCCGTCTTTATCGAACGAGTAGTCAGCACTCCTGAACCCAAGCTCCAGTCGGCGCCACCTGCTGAGGTTAAGGTCTTGCCTACGTAAGTATCGGCTTTTGGGCAGAAAGCAACCTCCAGGCAAACCGCCTTTCGGCAAAACAATGCCTCCGGGCAAACTAACTTCTTGCAAGTTGAGGGGAAAGAAGCGTCCGGAGCATCTGTAACTAAGCGAAAACGAAAGCGACAGCGGTCCTCTTACGATGTCAACTCCTTAGCTTGAAGCACAACAGAGAAGGCATAAGGTATATAATAAAATCTTACGGCTAAACTTTGCCACGAATGTACGAAGGATCGGCTTGGGCAGCACTGCTCCACTCTCAACGATGTATAGGAAGGTCCGCGACTAACTCGGTAGAGGGCCTTTGAGCTGCGTTCGTACAAAAAAAAGCGCTTTGTGGCTTCCTGAGAAAAAGCATAATGGTGCTGAGGTTCTCGAACAACTTACTGTCCAGAACAACCTGGTGCTCAGAGGTGGGGGTCAGGAAGACGGGGCGGCAACCCTGTCGGCCAAACCAAGACCAAGTGGCCGAGGAGAACCTCCATAGTGGTGGCACCGGGAGACTCTGTACTCACTTTGGCTTGCCGGCCGTGATGCAGTAGGCGAATGCTCCAAAAGCGATCGGACCCGAGTCTGCACCGGGACTCATCTGAAGTGGCAAATTGGTCACGAAACCTCACCAGGGGTATATTGGTACCATGGAAACCGAGATAGCCTCTGGACTCTCATACTTCGGGTGAACTCCCGTTGTATGTGAGTACAGCTCGGTTATTTGCGGTTGGCCCCCTAGTGGGAGTTTCATGGGGGTTGTTGGTTATGCTCAAGTGAGAAGAGACCTTCGGGCCTCGGCGTGGTGTTGTGTTTCAACACGGGTGCCGTACTCCTTATTTCGGTAGAGATTTAAGTAGGTCTTGCATCCACCAGTATGAATACTAAGCCATGCGCTTGGTATAGACTGCTACTGTTGTTGCTTGTCTCAACGGGGCTCTGATTGTGGTCACAAAATCTATCCGTATCTTAAGAAGACCATGGGATTAAGTCATCCAGATAGGTGCTCACGTAAAGGCCTCAACGACTCACTGTTCCTCAGAAGGACATACAAAAAGAACCCTAATAGGGCTCTCACGGGGTATTGCCTCTTAAACTGTTTACAACCTTGATAATGTCGTAATATAGTTTATGAGCTAATCGAAGGCGACCAGCGGTTCATTGGTAATGAAATCGCTCCAAGGCCAGAAATTAACCACATAAAAGTCCACGAAATCTTCAAAGAGCATATAGGCTACTGAAGAACCTATGATTGCATATGCATAAAGAGACTCCTCTAGCAAATCAGGAATAGTTTTTCGAAGCTGACTTTTGCAACTAGAGGGAAGTGTTACTCCCTGAATTTCTAAACGACGACGTACAGTAATTCTATGATAACGACTTCTGGTTGGAGCCAGCTAAAACAAATGCCAAGATATCTACTGCAGAAGTGGCATCCCCTAATGCCATTGTACGCCCATACAGCGACTTCAACGCTCTTTAAGCTAATGAAGATGTGCCGAGAAATCTTTTGATATCCTACTTATTGCCCATTAAAAATGAAGAAATCAAGGATCTCGTATTCAATATAAAGAAGAAATCTACAAATTTCTAAATCTCTAGATCTTACTGGAAGTTATGTGTATCACTAATAGATATATGCATATAAAAAAGTGTTTTAATATTTGATTCATTCTCGCATTTGAAGTGCATTCAAAAGATATGTGCATACATAGATAAGCCTCTTTGTGGGATATGCAAAGTCACACCAGAAACATTCAATCGTGTTGGTGTGAAAATACCACCATTCAAGAGTTCGTCCCTTCCACCCTCTGCAATGTTTTCCATTTTTATCATCATTGATAAGACAAAACTTTTCATTCAAATATAATCGATTACTACGGATTCAATTTTGCATAAAATCCACCCCAAAGACGCTTTCATGTCGGCGGATTTGTTTATCTCAAGTTACTTGACTTTTATCGCTTTTATGATATTTTTTATCGCTACTTGAATGCGCCATGAGGTGTAAAAATGAAAATAAACTGGAAATTTGCAATCAACAGGGAATTGCCACTGGTCACCGTCTTGTTCTCGATCTGCTTGAACTGAGCCGGGGGAAGCAAATGGAACAGCAACGTTCACTAGTGCCAATGTACAATGGTCTTAATGGTCTGTCTTGAAAGAGCACTTGAACAGCTAATGTCCGCAGCCGTTGAATTTGAATTAAATTACTAATTTAACCTTTTATTGATAGTTATGGCAGCTGGGTATGGTTGATTTTATCACCTATTTGGCTTAATAGATGATCGGAATAAAGATGGATATTGAATCTTTTCCTTTGTAAACAGCGCTATATCTTCTGGGGTCAATTCAAAATAACTTGATTGAATTATTTTTGTTAACACTGTTACGGTATTTTTGTAAAAGATTTGAGTTGACAACTGAAGAATATCGACAGCTATTGAAATAAATAAGGATGAAATTTAGGCCATGATAACCTAACTGACACCCAATATTTTATCAGAGCCATTGATATTCCATGCTTTTTAAGGTTTTGTGTAAAACAAAACCTTATTAAAATTGATTCAATATCTGTCTGTCTGTCTGTCTGTCACACGCACTTTTCTCCAAAACGGCTAAACCGATCCGAACGAAATTTGGTGGACAGACGGGAACTATGAAATCCCACGCATACGGCGAGTGGCATAAATTTAGGTGGAGTTTAAAGGGGGCTCCCCGTTCATGCAAAACTCACTTTCTAGAAAATAGACGGCAATATAATTTGTAGCTATGTGACACGGAGCTTTTTCTTTTTCTTCAGCCTTCAGTTGGCAAGCGGGGTCGGCTCGTCGTGGTCGTTTTCGACATTCTACTTTATCAAATGCCTGATCAGGATGTAATCACGAGACCTTTAAATCCGCATCCAGTGTATCAAGCCACCATTGTTTTGGCTGGCTTTTTGGTTGGTTACCATTGACTTCGATGTTCTGACTAATACTGATTATTGAATTCTCGTTAGCGTGAATTTCGTGACCACACCATCGAAAGCGCCTCTCTCGCAGTTTTTTCATGATCGGTGCAAACCCATATCGATCGCGGATATTCTCATTTCAGACGTGATCAAAACGTGTCCCGCCACCAGTGCAATGCAACATCTTCGTCCCCATTATTGCAAGACGCTGTTCATTGTCCTTTATAGTCGCCCAACACTCAGAACTATTGAGAGCGGCAAACGGATGTCATTGCAGTAAATTTTAGATTTAAAACGTGGGCTGATACGTCGATCACAAAGACCACCAGTTGGGCAATGCCACTTCATCCAGGTTGCGTTAATGCGTGAAACAATTTCATTATGCAGTTCTCCATTACCTGATAGCATTGATTCGAGATATTTAAATCGCTGAGTTCTGGCAATGGCAGTCACCTGCCCAGAACTGAGCGATTTCAATATCTCGGATCAATGCTATAGGCCAATGGAGAAATACGTTATGCTCCTCACAAAGGGAAACACAAAACCTTTTATACCTGAGGTGTGAAGCTTCCAGTTTCCCGACTTATCCTTAGCTGAAATTCGATTTGATATTTCCTCATTTATAAGTCAATTTATGAGGTAATTTATATCGTCGTCACAGTCATCAATGCAGTAGCTAACTAGCTAAATCGAGTGCGAGTCTCTTATATGAACTTTTCTCAGGAACAGAGGACTAAAAAGTTTCAGGAAACCCGAGAAATCTAATACCATGGCTACAAACGGTTTCTGAGAAAGCGAACTCCCGGGGGAGAATATCCAACGGCGTCAGTACACAGGGAATGGAATGCTTGGCTGGTCACCGCTGAAACTTCCTCTCAACCTCGGGAAAAATCATCTGCAGTTGACAGATCGTCATAGACCCAACTTTTTCTAATAGATGGCTCGAAGGCATAATGAGGGTCTCACATAGCCGGGACATTAATGAAATGATAAGTTCATGTGTGGACAATAAAAAACTTAAAATTGCTTGAGAGCACGAATTTAAAAAGCAATTCATCATGTTTGTGAAACCAAACTTCGCAGTTACACCGGAAGTTAACACTGCATATTATAGCAGGCAGAGAAAAGCACAGAAGACTAGTTTAGTATGCTTAAGAGCATTTCGCTATGCGGCTGAACTAGACGGACGCGCATCAATTCCTATCATCAAATGACAGTGTGGAAACTACTCTTCCAGACAGTTATGCTTTTTCCTGAAATCTACATAACATCAATGGTGAAAGTATAGTCATTTTTCTAGGAGATTGTGTATCTATTGCGAATAGCATTACCTCCGCAAAGACCACCGGGGGACCTTCTATTCGTAAAATAACAGATGCAAAGCCGAGAAGTTCCGCTGCAACCAAACAGTGAAGATTGCCAATAATTCCCAACCGCTGAGTAGAAGCGACAATAGACAAACCAAGTTTGATGAGACAACATATAACTAAGGCAAAGCCAGCTTCTCTTGGAGCCGGAAAGCTCTCGAACCATCATCTAGCGTATCAAGCTATAGTTGTTTCCGCCGTCCTTTTAGTTTTTTAACATCAATTTCGATGTTTAGACTAATCTTAGCAAGTGAACTCCCGCCAGTGCGAATTACTTATCCGTCCTATCAAAGATGCCTCTAATTTTTTCATGATCAGTTCAATGCCATATCGATCCCGGCTGTTCTTATTTCGGATGTGATCACAGCCACCATTGACTCCAACACATCATCTTCGCCTACATTACCAATTCTACTCAAAGGTTTTCCAATATATGCGGATCCTGAAGGAAAACTACGAGAGGTACTACAGAGTTTGAGGTAAAAAAGCTACCACATTGGAGGGGAATATATTTTCTAAATTAACTTTGAAGACCGCGACCGGCTTATCTGTTTCTAGGTTCGAATCATACTTAGTGGAAACGGTATCGTTCATCCAGTAGTTTTGATTATAACCGCTTACAGCAACCGTAAAATCCTTCCTAAATCATTGTCACCCCACCCCCCTCTCGGCATTAAGGGTCGATTTTGAGAGGTTCATTATAACGATATGGAGAGGAAAGAAACAAGTCGGAAAACCGGAAGCTGTACGCTTCAGGTATGAAAGGTTTTGTGTATTTCCTTTATAAGAACATTTGAGTGTGAATTTGTCCCAATAGTACGTAACACGTAATATATACATATATTATGTGAGAGTATCCATTTTCAGGTGATATTGACTAATCTTAAATTTTCAAAGAAGTGGCAACTTTGACCTATTATAACTTTGGCAGTAATAGTGCAATTTCTTCAAAACTTGGTAGAATCAAGCTCTATATTATAGGCTACATTACTGTTTGTGATGCTAGGATGAACTTAAGCGGGGTTCTGCAACCAATTACTAAAAATTATGGTAATATACTATTATTAACTTTATTTGAAGGGATATTGGTATGGAAGGTATTTCGGAGCCTAGCCACCATATAGTGGCAGGATCTTGATTTTTTTTCAGATTTTTCGGTGGGACAGTTTTTGAGAATGACCCCATTAAATAAACGATCACTTTCGGCCCCCGAACTCCCCGTCTTTCCAACAAATGTCAAAACTAAGCCCAGCTTTGGAAAAAGCTAACCGAGACCTTTCAATTGATGAAAAAAAATTGTACACCCCGTTTCGCATATATGGCAGGTATCTTTCTGATGCATTAACCTAGAATCCGCAGGAATCTCAACCACCCCGTGGCCTGGTCATCGTGAGTATGATGCTCGTTAACATTAAATCGACTATTGAACCTAAGCTCCTCTTCGGTAAAGTGGGGGAACTTCCGGAGTTTACAGCAAAATACGATCAGCCCCATCCCATTTGGGACGTTCCTCACGCAAAACCAACATACTTAATATTTCTTCATATTATGACAACGAAGTCGACTTCCGAGAATGCTATCATTTCTAGAGTGGCATTTCTATTGTTCACGCCTCTACAGAGCAAAGGTCATCTACACAGCAACAAGACGAACAGAATGGCGATTTGTATTTGAGCCCAGGGCAAACAGCTTGAGATAGCTTATTGTGGTCCCTTCATTTTCTTCTCCGCCGGTCGCAATAGTTTTATCAACCTCATCTTTTCATTGCGTCCAAGGTTTTTTTAAATACTGGGCACTTTCGACCTGCTCCTCCCCCTTTAAAGTATATATTCAGAATCGGGTTGATACAGCTTGAAGGTGTAGCTTTACCTTCCACATTATCTGCACCTTTCTGTCCTGTGACAGCCACCGAAGTATACTGCTGCATGTGTCCAAGTTCATATGAAACAGCACTGTACCTGCCCACTGCTGCAAAACGACCCAATTTATTCCCTTTCTTCGAACTGCCAGCATTTTGAGCGCTTCTTCTTTCGGTGTAAATGAGATAAGAGAGACTGAAGTACTTTCCCCCCAGGCAATTGGTAGTTTTCCGTAAGCTCCTTCTCAGGCCACGTACGGCCTCCCACTGTTGGTTGATGAATTCAACCTCATTCATTACTTATTTTGAGGTTCACAATTCCAGGTCCAATTTATTTTAGGTTTATGAGCTGGTTCACATACATGCACATATAAATTTAGAAGGGCTATACCCGTCACAGAACTAACGAAAATTAGGCCTACCCCTGCAAATTGTTGTATAATCTTTCCTTAACCATGTCTACCATTAAATTTAGAGGGACTTGGGACCGAACCGTATCCTCAAATAAAACAAATGTTTGGGTTAGGCCGTCAAACGTTAAACGTTGATAGTATCCCCACAGCCTGGTCCGAAAAGGGTGGATTCTGTCGTCGATATTATTCCTTCTTGTTAACGATGGCCATTTTCATGAGCCTGCCTCGGGGGTTGTGATTCTTCAACGAACCATAAAAGGCATGTATGCTTTAATTGAACAGTATGTGGGTACCGGAATCGCAAAGTTATTGAGGGAATCAGAAGTCCAACAATGGAAGCGGGCAGTGATTTTACTTCGAGGCCACGATGATTAAACGTGAGTGGAATCTTAAAAGGAAAAGTTATCGGAGGAATTACCTTCGGTGATATACAGTTAGATCTAAAACAGAAGGTGGAACTAGGATTTGAAAACATGAAGTGAATTCCGACATGTCATAGCCGTCATAGCTGTAGGCGACAAGCTTGTATGACTAGAAGAAACTATGCAGTAAGTACAAACACTGGAGGATCTACAAGCATCTGCAAATGGACAATACGAGACGGCCTACCTCATCATATTATACTAACCCACATTCCTGGGGTGAACACATACAACCCGGGTGATAAAAAAAATCCTCTACAACAGCTCAATCAAGTCAAACTCTTATATTACCTCCTTACCCTAGCGAGTAGGATGAAATCTGTCACGTCAGGGAGCTAACAGAATGCAGTATGGAGCAATAAAACCAAATCCAACACAAAGTACCCTTATATTTCTATCTATCCAAAACGGAACAGTCGGCTTTGGAAAAAATTGTTGGACTTTTCTTATTCTACGTTGAAAAAATTTGGACCCTGAATCGGACCTCAAGAAAACTACTCCATGACTTGTGTGTGTGTGTTTGAGGTGGGGGAGAGGCAAAAACTCTGAGCACTCAGATCTTAGTGGTCCATTGTACTCGATTCCCCCGTCTAACGGAATATCCCGGACTCTATTATGTATCGCAGGATTTCCGCAAGTAGATGCTATCCGCTGCAATTGGAGCACATCAGCCTCAAAAATCTGATGTCTGATGCATCCGTAATCGGGGCACTCATATACAAAATGTTCCATGGATTCCGCTTCCAGGATGGACACGTATCATCTTAGAAAATTCCTATTCTGAGCATATGCCTAGCTAGTAAATTATGGCTAGTAAGACTGCCTACAGTACTTCTGCAAATTTTCCTGCTTTTCGACAGGATAAACTTTGCAGTATGTTTGTTTGGTTCTGACAGGAAAAATTTGGAGTGTCGAATTGCATTAAGACTCAGCCACCTGTTATTATGGGAAGCTTATTTCCAGTTTGTTCCAGTTGATGGCAGCATCAGCCAATGCTACTGACACCCCAATTGTTGGTTCCGATCCGGGCATGGGGAAAGTTGAAGCCTCTTTTAATAAGGCATCCGAGATTTCATTTACACCACAATGACAGGTACCCAGAGAATATCCAAAGTATTGAATCTAGAAACAGAATTCAATCGGCTTCTACACTCCTGAACGATTTTTGATGTGATCAAAATACTATTCAACGCCCTCAATGCAACTTGACTATCGTTACAGATTGCGATTCGCCTGCCCTTCAATACTTCAGCCTGAAAGACCGTTGTGTATAAGGAAAAGCCCACTTCTCGTTTTTATTCGAGAGGTAGACTTCTGCTCCAAAACCATTTTCTGTCTGCGAACCACCGGCGTAGAAGACGTCAGTAGCATTCTTCTGGTTCGTCCCAGTTTTCTCTTCGTTTCAAGATAACATCGTATCTTCTACCAAACAGACGTATGGTATGTATGTCCCAATGACTCTTCCAATACTTTAATCTAATCGAATTAATCTATGAGCTACTCTCATTGCAATGCTCTGAATAAACAAATCCAAGGGCTGCAAATTGAATAATGGATTCAGAGCTGCGCCGGATGTGGTGCTCATAACACGGGTGATACCCAGACACACAGTTCCTTGCAGTGTGGCTAGTTTACATCGAAAACTCTTTTGCTTTACCTTAACCCACCACACTACGGATGCATAAGCGAACACCGACTTAATGATATATATCCTCATTACTACTTGAGGCCTAAGTCCCCATGTCGAGGCAAAAGTCCGCCTACACAGCCCATAAGCTGTGAGAGCTCGTTTCATCTTTACCTATGCATGTTTGTCTCATATATTTCACTTCTTCGGAGTGTTGAAGGGTTGTATCTTTCATCTCTGGAAGTCGAAGACCATTCAATTTCCTCCTTTTTGTAACTGTCAATGGCTTTAAAATAAGAATCGTCAAACCCATCATGTACATGCGCAATGATAAATGATAAATGGAAAACTGGATATAACAAGGAACTGTATCATATACACCTGGCTCTGTATCTTACAGGGTGCATATCACCTGGCTTTAACACAACGAAATCCTGATGACCTCATTCCAATGAACCTGATACCCACAATGGCCCTTGTAGATGAACGCTGGTGGTACCTGCCGTGTAGGCATAATCCCAAGGTTGTCTTTGGATACAGACTTGGCGACTGAAATCTTAGCTTGCTGCAACTACCGCAGCGCACTGGTCTATACTGTAATAGCAATGGACGCCAGGCCTATCTAACACCTTGACCATAACTAAAGGGTGCCGCACCCGGGTTGTACAGAGCACATCATCCAGAATTTCTCTTATAGCATGTGCTCTCAGAGGCTCATCTCGGTTCTCATGGTACTAGATAACTTCCAGTAATTCCATTTCAGGGTCCTCCTCGAGCACGTGGGAAGACAATCCCCAACGACACTTACAACCTGGACAAATCGAGAAAATACATTCAAGGAAAACTTGGTTGAACCATTCTGGTCAGGAAACCAAAGAACCAATAGCAAGCTTTGAAGTTAATTCCAATCTAAACGCCAAACTTTTTACCGCCATGTGCATATTATCAAACTTTTTACAAAGCAGTCCTTTTTTGAAAAACTAATTCAGTTCAACAGTTCTCTCATTATATTTGTGTCTCATAATAAGGGCATCAGAAATACATCCTCAAAAAATTTACAAAACAGAAACAAAAGAAACAAGAAATATTAGCCATAAGGCTATAATTTAAGAAGCAGAAGCGTCAGTTAAGGTTAGATCCTCCCCACATTAATGCATAGTAGAATAACGAACGGGTCCTATATAATTATGTTTAGATTCATGTGGACTGACTGACACTTACATATAGAAAAAATCATCCAACTAAGAAAAACCACCCACGAAGATACGTGAGGTTGACAGTAACAAAGTGAGTTGAATCTCAACCCTAAAATTATATGGGAATCCGTAACGAAACATCCCTCATTTAGTTGGAGATGGTGGTGATGATGAATATGAAGTCTTCCTTGAATATAACCTGCAGTTTCCCTAAAAGTAACGTTGACCTTTATTTCCTCCAGGCTCCATTATGAACCTAGACAATAACTGGAAATGGTTTACTCTGAGATTATTCGTAATCCTCCTGAATTATTAAAAAATTATATTTCGTCATTTTTAGTCCTTAATAGGAAAATCTTGGATAACATCTTTCGACACTGAAGATGTTGTGTCGTAAGGGGCTTGCATTTGTCATTTTGTGTATCTACATTAGTTCGTGAAGATACTTCTCAATTGAAGAATCGAACTCCCGATCTCCGTAAGGCTCGGAGTCCCTAAAATTGCCTAAGGATTCCCACCTAACGCACTTCAAATCAATCAAATCTTTCTCATTCCACTAGAAGCAGACCTAGACGTAATCGATATAATTTAATATTCATTTTGCTCAGACAATCTGCAAATCACGTCTGAAAAGGTTACGATTCACAAAATTTCAGCCCAAAACACTAAAAATAACGACTGCCTGCACAACTGGCAGACGTAAAAGTCATTACCCCGTAAACATCCTCTAACTCTTCCTAAATTTTTATCCTTCACCGACCCAGAACGTATGTTAACGTCTTCCTCCTTAGAGTATTTCCTCTGCAAACGCCCATCGCTACGCACGTTTAACTCTCATCGACTGGGACAAAAGTTTTCACAGTCAAAACATTTGTCCTGGTTCGGTCGTTCATCCGAACTAAGTTTCAGCCAAGTTCAATGGACGACAATTGCGTGAGACTCGAAAATTCACAAACTTACCTCAGACTCTCAATGCTGCACTAAACTTACCCCCACCCCACCCCAGCTAGGCTCCTTTAAGCGTCACGCTACGCGAAATCTTTATATTTCCACACGCACACATTACATTACCTCGTATCTCGCAAGGATCCTATTTACGCTTTCCTGTTGGAGAAAGAATATTGCTTGCTCGCTTTCTGGATGTGTACGTGCGTAGTGTGTTTGTATAGTCGACGAGCGAGCCTTTCACAACGAAAAAAGGAAGCAGACAAGAGTTCACACACTTATACGGCTCCTACTCGTGAAAGCACTCCCTATCTTGCGAACTGACAGAAAAGAAATATGACGATGACAACAGCAAGGACGACGACTTCGACAAATAATTACGTAGTCCTGTGCAAGGAACATCATATATAGGCAGCAAGTTTGTGTACGCGAGCAGCCGAGAGGGCAAAGAACTTTTTCGTGTCTCAAAATGGAACACAAAAAATAAAAATAAGGAATAAGAATAAAAAGCAAAAACGTCCGACAACCGACAGGATAGCAGCGTATATTTCGCGTTTTGTTGCCTCTCTTGCACTGTTGTTTTTTGGAGCCCATTTTTATATCCTATCCGTACCTCTGAGGGTTTACTTTATTTGCTCGAAAGTCGTCCTTTCGTCGTAGTCTCTGTCGTCATCCTCAGCGCTTTTTTTTCTTTTCGTTATATTGCTACTCACCTTAAATGGACAGTTATGGGTGCGCGGAGGATGAGTTCGGGGGCGTTCCTGGTAGTGTTCACTTACGATGAGAGTACACTCAGCGCAACTCAGGTGAAAACTTAGTTAAAGCTTCACAGGAAATTGAATGATACTTGTCATTCTGACCCTGAAATCGAAGCGGACATTGTGCGGTAGTACTTTTTCTCAGCTGAGATAGGGATCTATAGATACCTCATCCAATTCCTACAGATGTACAGCAATTTCACCAAACTTCCCAGTAACTACCTGGTGACGCGTGGTTTTCATGATAAGATCTGAAATGAATTGTAGACCCTTTGAAAAGATACCTCTTGCTTCTCTACCCTTTACGGCTCTTTGTCGAGGTTTCATGTGGTATGACCATTGCACCCCAGAAGGAGACTTCGAGCCCGCGGTCGATATTAAGAACAAGAATGCAATTTGGAAAAACTAACTGTTGGATTTCTCCCTTTTTGTATTAACACAGATTGCGATAATCCAGCAAGGGGCCGCGGGACCGACATGAGATCGGGATAATGGCAGGTGTCACTTGCGATTTAGCGGTTCACTTCAATCATGCTACATTCCTGCGTTTTACATTATACCAAACTCTCATTCCAATACAACCTCACCTGAAGTGTTTCTTGAAGCCTCCCCAAGACCCATACTCTACACAAGTGACATTTACAGTAGAATGTATCCCTTCTACAGCAGAATGTGACGCCTACAGCAAGATACATAAGCCATCTTCGACAATGCTTCAGCTAGACAAACTTCGCAAGGTTCCCACAAGTGTCATAACGGCGCCGGATGTCGTTGAGCAAATATACTCTCGGTGACCCTTAAAGCTTAGTTGGACGTCAATCAATATTCACCTATATTTGATAGTCGCCTTTGGGGTGACCGATTTGCACTTTGACAGTAATTTTCTCTCTACGATTCAATATCAAAATCATTTCCCTTTTCTCATCAGCCAAAGTCATTGTTTCCATCACGTATACCTTCACATCTAGGGTTCGATACTGTAACGACAGCTAAGTCATCTGCCAGATTGACCATCATAGCCTTTCTGGGGTTAGAATCAGCACCTCATTTTACATCACATTCGATAGCAGAGGGCCTAAGGTGTACTCTCAAAGACTCTTACCCTTCTCGTATCAAAAGGCCTTTTCCAAGATCTAATCCTCAACCAAACTCGCCAAATATCCAAGAGCACCTATTTCAGCTAATGGGCCTTTTATTCAGCTTCTATTGGCAAAGTTGTATATCTTTTTCATATCCAAACCGCGAAACACCCAACAGAATTCACCACTTATTTTACCAGGTTAACTACTGTTATTATAGCATAGTTGAGTTGCTGCCCGGAAACGACGAATATCTTTTCGAGACGCTTGGAAGGTGCTAACCAATAAGTCGAATTAGTCTACACTGCCAGCATGTTATTGTCGGTCTCACTACATATTTCCTGCACTTCCCCCTCGGTAACTAGAAATATCCCACACTGATAAAGCGGTAGTTAAGCTTATCTTCGGCTATTTTCATGGCAAGGAAACAAAGTGTCAATAATTTGTTTTAGAAAGCGCAAACAAGTTTGCAACGAGTTCTTTGTCCTCGCTGCCTTTTCAGTACCACCATGTAAGCCCCCCCAAATGAATTATGCCTCTTTCCTTGTATTACTGTTTGTGACAGTTTTCTTTATTTCTTCGAATGACCCGTTTTTGCCTGCCTCATAATAGCCTGCAAATTTAATCTGCATCGTTTCTACTAACTTCTGAGCCCGAAAAACGCAACGCGGACCGTTGCATTCCTTCTGCGGACCGATTCCTTCTTGACTTCTATGTTGATCATTTGATTAGTACTGTAAGGATAGTCTTAGCTACCATGCCGAATGCCTCTCCATGAGCCCGCTCACGTATATTAGGTCCTCTAAAAACACCACATTTCTTCCTCGGTAAGTATATGATCTTTCAACATTCAGAAATGTTCCTTATCTTCAAATATTTCAAGCAGAAAGCATCCTCTCCGTTGCCGGCTACTCTACTCAAGAGCCCACGTGCTAAAATCCCCAGCTATGATTTACGGATCATCCCTTCTGGTTTCCAAAAGCAATGCGCTTAACGTCTTTTTTAAATTCGGAGAGCGTAGCGTTAAATGGAACACAGTAGGTAAATAAAATGTGGTTTACACGGTCGTGGTTACAACGGTCGTTTTGACGAGTCCCTCTACCGGGTGTTCCATTATTTCCTGAAAGGCCTCCTTTCTGCAAGTATCCGCGCTGCTTGACTCGTTTCGCCTCTAAAACCGAATACCATTATCGCGATTCTACGAGGCTAAATTCCTCCCAGCTTCGTAGCGATTGAGGTTGATTTTAATCAAATTTCCGGTCTACACTTAAATTATTTCCGACCCTCGGGCGTCTTCCTTCCTTTTGTACACGGTGTAACCTCTGACGACTTGGAATCATGAACGGACCACACCATCGTTTGCGGTTCATATTACAATACAGAAAGAACGCTAGCACAGAACAATTTCAACTTGATCCTGGTGCTGAGATAACTGCATTCCATATTTTATACAAGGCAACGAAAGCGAACCTAGTGCTATTAATACGTTGGGCAATATCCAGTTCGGTGCAACCATTGCAGAAGCCACGCTTCCTAGATATACCAATTCGATGCACCGTCCTTTAAGGCAGATAAGGAGAGTGCGATGACCCATCGGACTGAGAACCTTGGTTTTTGTTGGTGTTTATTTTCAGTCCGAATCTACTTGCCTCTCTTGAATACAATAGTATCTGGAGCGGAAATCAGCTGTTCGCTGTCGACCAGGCTTTGGAGATGTGCCCTTCTTTGGAGTCCTAACGATCATCCCCTTTTTTCGCTCTCCAGGAAAGCTCTTTTATTCCCAAGATTTCCGTACGAGTGGAAGCAGTAGATCTGCAGATGCAGCGAGAAGTAACTCTGGTTGATCTGATTGCTCATACGATGTCGGCCAGTTAAAACCCAACTGGCCTTATGAAAGGCTCTATGCTTCAACAATGGGCTACCAATCACAAGACGGTGGAAGCTTCAGAAATCCACAAAATTCACACCATTACCCATTACGATAATCAAGACCATGTTTTTTCCCACCTTGGCACGTTTTAGATAGTATTGATGCGTACTTTGCGGCGACGGTCTAAACATCGAAGACGATGGGAAGTGACCAAAACACCGACCGAAATAACGATGGCTTGACACGCTAGAAGTGACCAAAACGGCGACCGAAATAACGATGGCTTGACACGTTAGAAGTGTTTTGAGAGCCTCTTGACTGCATCTAGAGCAGTCCTATAGGGAGACAAAATGGAGCAATTTATCGCTTTGGAATCGAACAAAGGCTGAAGAAGAAGAAGCGAAACTCTATTGTCAACTACATAAGCACGAAGCGAATCTCTTCGCTCAAAAAAATGTAGACATTGTTCGCTGTTTCGTTATGATTAACATAACATCGAGCTTCACCAAGAAATATCTGTTGTTCTCAATTACTTTAATTTAATGGACGTAATATTTCCCTAACGGTCTTCTACACTCTTCTTTGGTTTGTCACGTCAGATTTCACTTGGCAGGAAAAGAAGCCATCTGTGGCTCACTTGCGACAAAAAATTCCGAGCAACAGGGGATCAATATCTGCTTGCTCCTTGAGAAAGATTAGGAAATAATTGGTGAAAACCAGAGATAACATTGATTTGTAGGGATTAAGTTAGGAAGATATCTTCTTTGAACTGGAATGGACCGCGCTTCCTGGCCCACCTCATGGTCGCTCGTGTTGTTTTCATAGGTATCCGCGTGTCTTTCGCCCAAGAATGTTAAGCGGATCTCAAGTATCGCTCAACCAGAGCACTCCGTCACTCTTTTTCAAGTGGGTGTCTGTCCACTGGAAGAAAGGCTGTAACCTATCTGAGGAGACCGTCTTGTGCTTGCCTCTGCCATGATCCGGTTTCTCAAAGATAGTCTCTTTTGTCCAGGACCAGGTCACTGCGGAGTAGTAGGTTTCCCCGTACACTACATCAGCAAGGCTGGCAACGAACTCCTCGCAGCTGCATGGAGACCAAGCAAAATGAAAGGTAAGACCTGCGACCAGAAAGATCATCGCATGCTATAAAATCGGCTTTCAGTGTCCAAAGCCAACGTTTGAGCATTCCATGGGGATGGTATGAGTTGTTCGATGACGTTTAAGACCGAAGAGCTTTCCGAGGCCGGAGAAGTGAGCAAACTCGAACACCAAAGCGCAAACACCGACACCGACATCCGAACACCGGGGTGCACAAAACTGAGCACCATGCGAAATACTTCCTTACGAAAAGCAGCCTAGATCCCTTTTTGGAAATCTTGCAGTAGATACAGGAATATGAACCGAAGATAAGAAAGCCCTTCAAAGTTTGTAACTTGTCTTTTTCGGGTCCCTCGATCCTGAAGCAAAAACGAATACCTGGAGTCAAAAGGGTCAAAGACCAACATCCTCTATAATACATCTGAGATTACTTACTAACCAGTCATGGTAGATGAAACCTCGACTTTTATCCCTGGAAAATATTACCCTTAACTGAGCAAAACTGGATATTCACACATTTGAATCGGTAAATGGCCATTTTCGCCAATAATTTTAATATATGTTTCCAAAGTTCGCTTTAAAGCTAGTCTATGGTATTCAGAAGCCATTCCCAATTAATACTATACTCGAAGGACCAAATTTTTCAAACTATGTAATTTGATATTTCTGAAATTTGGGTGTAAGCCCAAAAGGAGGAATCCTTGGACCAGAAGACCCCAATTACTACTTTGTGTATAGGGTATTTTCAAACTGGACCGATTCGAGTTAAGTATCGTTTATTTGAATATATTTGAATCTTGGCACATACGAATATCATAGTATTCACATAGTGTATTTCCTTTAATGTGATTATTGCAAATCTTTCCCGAGTGTACGCAACATCTTCCATGGTGCCATAGCGTTACAACTGGTGTACCGAATATATAACCTTCTCGAGAGGCATTCCAACGAGTAAACAGGGAGCATTACCGAACCCACTATCTTTCGTATCTCCTTCGGAGAATCCAAAAATAAAACAAATCCCCAAATATCGACGTTTTCGGGTTCCCAAAAATAAACGTCCTAAAAGTTGCTTGTCCGCCCGATCGTCCGTCTACAAGCGCGCCCCGAGCCGCCCTCATGCGGCTGAGTATTGGCAGCGACGACAAAGGAAGAATTGGAAATTTGCAGGAGCCGGTTGCCTTCACGAAAGGACTCGTAGGAGCTGTGTAAGAAGAAGACATCGAGTCCTAGCCCGAAACATACCGACTAGCGTGGCGGTTCAAAGAGCGTTCACCGTAAGCACGGAGCATTGAAACCCATCAAGGATATTGGGATAGGTCTAGAAGCTGGGAATTTTGCGGATCGATAAGTTTCGTCTGAAATTTTATGTGTGCGCCATCATAATAAGCCTTCGGAGGCAATGGCAGCAGCCAAAACGCAATATCGCAATTATAGTGTCTGCACGTGTGACAGTGTCAGGCGAGTTATCTTCTTCGGACATCGGAGGGTGGTTTGGATAATATTGTAACGTTTAGAACGTTCCACTTGGAGTACTGCAATTCGTAATCGTGCAATGAGAAGATTCATATCCTTCCTTGTGCAGTCGATTTAATAAAGAGCTGGATGTTAATTTCCAGCGACTAATTATGATAGTTTCCATCCATTATTGCTGGTGAATGTTTTCGACAATCTATGGCAGATTATTTAATATGCATGTTGTCCATATGTGCAGACAAAGGAGACGGAATATAAGACATTGCAGATTGATAAGGGCGCGCATTACGAACCTTACTTGCACATCAACCTAAAATTGAGTGTTCATCGTGTGTTTTAGGCAGAAATGACATGAAAGGTGGTTGGGTGAGGTAACCACCTCCAGCATGACAAATGGGAAGTAAAGTCCTCAATTTTTATTCGTAACGATTGTAAAATGATTTCTAATAAAAAGGACTATGTAATACAAAGCGGATCCAGAAGAAGTGTCAAGTGTTCTTGATACAGATTTTGAAGGAAAACTTTTTGAACTTCAAAGTAGTACTTTGTGAGGTAAAGCCAGCAGAAGAAACACGAAGAGAATATGGGAAAAAAAATTATTGTTGATTCTAGGATTCTATCCAGGCTATTCTCTGTAAGTTAACGCCGAGATCACAGACAATGACTTTTCAAATGTAGTCTAGGAAATTGCGAAAATCCATTAATATTTTGGAACTGGGGAAAGAGAATAAACTAAGAAGTTTTATAATCTGGTCGGCTACAACACATTGAGGAAATATAAATAACCTGAAGCTGGAGTAAAGGAGAAGGAAATACACTATATTACTCATGGGGAAAAAAACTTAACGCCAAAGGATATTGATCATCATCAACGGCGCATCAGCCGGTTCTCCTAGGTTTCCTTGTTCCACCTGTGATGTCAGTTCTCCGCTCGACGGAGTTCGTAATAAGTGTCTGCGTGTGCCCGGGTTCTTCGAGAATGCAACATTACTCGGTATGCGGCATTCTTCCGTTCCGTTGCTAGCTTACATTCATCATCAAACCAGCCGTTCCGACTCCTTTTGCGGCTGTGGCCAAATATGTTTGTGGCCATATCCATGATAACGTTCTTCAAGTGATTGTGAAGATCATTTTTTGATGCTTCACCTCCAGGTCCTCTGTTGACTGCTGTTATTGCGGCATCCATTTCCCTCTTATACGTGTCGCGGAGGACTGTATTATGGACGGCTTCAGTATTCACTCTCACCTGATTGTCAGAGGGGATTGCAGGTGGTGTCGTAATTCAAGCTCGGAGCACTATACCAGCGAGATAGTGATCCGAGTCTATATTGACCTCCCTATATGTTCTGATATTCATCAAAGTTGAGAGGCGGCGGCGTTCAATTAGCACTTGTTCAATTTGTTTAAAAGTGGTCCCATCGTGCGATACTACTAACTGAATAATCTGCAGTCCGTTATCATTGGTATCCATATGTAAGCTATGGGAACCGACGTATCGCCTGAATACGGGCTCCCTCCCTACTTGACTATTGAAATCTCCAAGTAAGATTTTGATATCATAGTTGGGGCAGTCTTCGAGAGTCCGCTCAACTGCCTCATAGAAGGTATCCTACTCCGACTCAGCAGTCTCCTCTGCAGGGGCGTGAACGTTTATAAGGTTTATATTTCTAAACTTGCCTCGCAACGGCAGAGTGGAAAGCCAT
Source organism: Hermetia illucens (assembly GCF_905115235.1). Classification (NCBI taxonomy): domain Eukaryota; kingdom Metazoa; phylum Arthropoda; class Insecta; order Diptera; family Stratiomyidae; genus Hermetia; species Hermetia illucens. The sequence continues at coordinate 44,991,075 of NC_051853.1, forward strand.
TCGCTTATGTTTTCAAAGGCGATAACAGCAGGTTTCATTTTTTGGCTGATTAAGAAACCTACTCCGAGCACATGGTTTACTGGATGGCCGCTATAATATATAGTGAAGCAACTCTTCTCCAGGAAACCTGTCCCTGTCCAACGCATCTCTTGCAACATTGTTACATCAGCCCTATATTGGGGCAGGGTATCGGCTAGCTGCTTGGTAGTTCCATCTCTGTACAGGGAGCGAAGGTTCCATGAGAAAATGTGCAAATCGTTATTCCGTCCTCGTTCGTCGTTGTGTTATCAGTCCAGTCCGTGGCTCATGTTGTGGCTTCGTAATAATTTGTTTTCCGTGTAGGGTTGTCAGCCCTACCCAACCCCACGTCTGCCACTGCCAGTAACTCCCTAAAAGTTACACAATAATTTCGCTTGGGCTTTAAAAGAGTGGGTACTGTCGTTTTATAGCACGACAGCACCCTCTCTTATTCATTGATTTCCTGTGAGAGTACTGCCCCGACCCCACCATTGCTTGCTTCGGTATCCACAGTAGTTAGCTCAAGCGCGAGATTCACGCAGATACTTTTTCAGTTCCTCAACGGCTTTTTGTTGTTGTTCAGATGAAGATAGTACGCAATAATAAGAAATCCTTTAATAAATCAAGAACAGTTTGTCGCTAATCCCAGAAAAATTCTACGATGTTTATATTTGTCCGTCGGAGTAGGCCAGTTCATCCATTTTGACACTTTCGGCAGATACTATGTGACCAAGGTACTTGATTTCTTCACAGAACAATGGATATTTCTCAGCTTTGCCAGTCGTAACTGTTGAAACATTGCTTGTAAGTTGTTCACCTGTTCTTCAACCTAGCTACAAAAATCTATGACATCATCTAAATAGCCAAAAGCAGGTTTTCCAGTTCAGACCGTGCATCGTGAAATCTATTAGTCTTGTGAACATCACTAGCGAGTTGTCAAGTAAAACGGCGTAACGTTGAATTGCTATAAGCCATTGCCTAATAGTAAAAGTGGTTTTCTTCTTATCATTATCCGTTATTTCGATTTGCTAGTAGCCATTTTTAAGATCAAGGTTCGAGAACCATTGTGCATTCGTCAAATTGTCCATGACGTCGTTGAGTCTTGGCAGTGGATAACTGTACCTTTTAGTCACTTCACTCAATCGTCTGTAATCCACGCAGAACCGAGTACGGCCGTCCTTCTTCTCCACGAGGACTATTGATGAAGTCCATGGGCTTTTAAACTCCCCGATAATACCCTTTTTCTACATGATCTTGATCATCGTGGTGATGTCATTTTGTTTTGCTAGAGGAATCCTCCTCCCGGTATTGCACTACTAGTACCTATTCGATGTTTCACTATACTGGCCGTTCCAAGACCGTCAACCCCAATAGCAAATATGTTACTGAATTTTCCCAGGAGTTTTACTGCCTCTTGGTGTTGATCTTCTTCTAGATTACTGACCCGTAGAAGTGCTGCAGTGACCTTCTTCCTTGCCTTCTAATAACTTATTGGTAGCTCCTGGTGTTCTTCGTTAATCCTTGTTACTGCAGAGATTGGTTCACAGTTTCCATTGATGTTACCGTTTTTTACCCTCATAAAACTTTCAGAAACATTGAACTCTTATTGAATTTTTATTATCTCCATGAATTTCCACTAGGGATCTAGCCAATATTCGTTCACGAGTTCGTGAGTGTTGTCTCTGGTTCAAACAGGTTGAATCGGTGGTTCCCGGGATCGCCATTGAATTTTGCCCATATCAAATTTTCTGAGGATATCAACATCGCCATACAGCACAATCTTCAATTTGGCATGGGTTGGGCTGAAAGTTACCTCAATAGGGATTTTGATGTGTAGTAAGAAAATCTATTCCAAGGGAGAATTCATCCATGATATCGCAATTAGGAATTCATGGACAAACTTCAAATCGCCCATGGCTTCCTTCAAAATTTTTGTTCGCCAGTTTCAATGCCTACTGCAACCCTGCAACATGCATAGCCACAGCAGTTTCTATTTCTATTTTCCTGGTCCAGTGCCAGAGAGGAGAGCAAAGCATCTTTCCGTATCCTGGACGATGTAGAGTCCCCCGCTCTTCTGGACTCTAGTTATCAAAGGTCCAACGCTTGCATCAGTAAAGTGCTCCACCTGCTGTTCCATTGTGGTCGTCTGTGTTATCTCAGCCTCTGGTTCCCTTAGAGCCAAAGTTATTGCATTGGTCCTCTTTCACTCACTCCATCCAGCAACAGTCCTGAACTAGGTTTTATAAACATTTCTGGCGGTTTTAAGTTTTTCTGGTTTATCATTTCCGTTTCGATGATGACGGCTGTCTTAAAATTGGCCGATTTCCAGTCCATTTTTAACAGTTAGATTACCTAGTCTCTTAATCGATTTTCAGGTTGAAGTCTCTTATCTTCAAGTTATATCACTAGGTCACTTGTCAGCCCAATTAGGCCACTTATTTGATAAGTGGTAATCTTTTCCAGCATTTTCAACAACATATCCATCATTCCCGCAGCTTGCTCGGTCTCCCCGGGTTCGCCTTAAAAAACCTACGTGTCCGGATCATATTCCTCCTCTTCCATGGCTTGTGTTGCAGCGGCTGACAAGCCTAGCCTTACTTGTAGCAGTTGACCGCCAGCTCCATCTTCAGCTCCACCACTTTTAAGACCTTCGTATAACTCGTCATTTTCTACGTTTCACGCTCTATATTCTTAGCCTTCGCACTCTTTACCAGTTTTCCACTTTTCACTTGAATCCCACTTCTGACACCAATTCTTGTTCATTAGGGCTCGTATACATTCAGGGAAAGTTTTTACAAAAAACTAAAACAGGCACTTTTTTATTATTTTCTATCCCAGAACTTGACGTATTTTTGACATTCTCATCTAAGTTTACTTAGGCGGGTGTTTTTTACTATTTATTTGGTTGGTGTTGTTTCGAGAAGCTACGGATATGGGGAAATTCGCAACAAAAGTTTTCTTTGGCACACTTGACTGGAAACTAACTTGATATCATTATTTCCAGATCCTGTCTTGAATGTCAATCTTCCATCGTTTTGGGTAACTTAGGAGTTCATTGATACCCCCGACAATGTGTGTGTTCTATACCGCCGCATTCGCGCGGAAGCGCTCGGTCCGACACTGGTTCGCCACGTCGCCTCACCCTCTACAACCCAGACATTGCTCCATTGGACTGTCTTCCCATCCCTCGCCTGATAGGGGCTATGAGGGGACAACAAGTCGAGTCGATAGAAGACATTCAAGCTACTGTAGCAACGACTCTCGGCAGCATTCCAGTAACTTCCATAGAGCGTTCGATAATTGGCAAACACATTATACTCGGTGTGTCGAAGCACAGGGTCCTGTTTTGAAAACTGGTGATGTTTTGACAGGTGTGGTGGTCGAGATGGTTGGGCGTCAGCCTCATTACTCCGGTTTCGAATCCAGTCTTGGATCTTTCCGTTCGTCTTCATGCTGTCTCCCTACTGTAGGCTTATCACTTGCAAAGCATTAAGTGTGATGGTAATGAAAGCGATGCACAACTCACAAAAGAAAGGAACAAGAGAAATTCAGTAATATAAAGAATACATTTTCAATCAGTCCTACTACTTATTAATCACATTAACTTCGGCTGCTTTAGTTGCCGCTCCATAGGTTATCATTGGCTGTACTATTGCAGTATGCGGATATATCCAACGTAATATTGATGGGACCGTTTCTACTTCCTGCTAATCATTTAAAGTCGTTGGAACCTTCATGCATTTACTATCGCAGGTTTTCCAAAGTGGCTTTTGTCTAGCGTAATTTCTATGTCGTTAGCTGTTATGTGCTGCTTAACTTCTTCGCCGTGCAGTCTGATGACTATGAAAAGACTCCTATATTATGCCCGTGCTTGATTAATCTGTCTCTCATCTTGTCTCGGTAAGTAAGATAAAAAAACCAAATAAATGACAAGAGCTACGATTTCAGAAGGAAGAGCGAAGTGCACGTAAAGTCTAACCTGAAACGACGTTTATAGAACTGAAATCTCCAATTCGAAAATGAAGCTTGGAACCAGAATAAGGTACTCCCAGGAATTGAAATTTACTGACAATTACGATTTTCTTGCCCATGTTGTGCACCACTTGTAATAACACTGCGTGCTAGTGATAGAGTTAAGTTAACTTTTGTCAGCAAAAAGGAAGGATCTGCACAGTGTCTTTTTTTTTTTTGCGAAATTGCAGTACTCCTGTACCACAGAACATGTGCCCAGAACTGCAGTTACTGAAAATTTGCGGTTGCTGCCCTTAAATCCAAATGATGGATGGAATCCTCACAAATGGAAGGAGATATAATAGAGGAGAAACGCAACAGTACAACGTGGGAGTACCGTTTGATAAAATAGCTTTCAATATTGCTGGACTGTTTTCGGGCTCTAAAAAGGGCAACAGTTGCATTCGGCAAGTGGCCGGAAGTTTACGCCGTTTCGAATTAGAAGACTGCCACCATTGCCGATCAGTTAATTACAAATTTGATTACCAGATTTGGAGTTCCTCGGGAATTACATTCCGACCAAGTAAGAAACTTTGAATACCGCATCTTTAGACGAATGTTCAAAACACAGAGGATTCATAAAACGAGGACAACACCATTGCACCCACAATCTGACGGAATATTCGAATGGTTCAACAGGACTTTGAATGTAAATCTATCTAAACTGGTCAGCAAAGGACAACAAGGCTGGGACTGCTACAAACCGCTGTTTTTGACGACCGGCAGGACTTCAGGGTATGCGGCAACTGGTGAAACCCCTTCCAGGACTCTGTTTGGTAAAAATATCCAGATACCTAGAAACCTGGCAAATCAAGAGCCAAACGACCAACAAGGTACTCGAATCCATCTAGGTAACTCTAAGCTTGCATAGGGATGCTTTGATATAATGACACAAGGTACAATTGTCACTGGGTTCCAGAAAAAAAAGAAGGCAACGAAGTAACAGATAAACTAGCAGAAAATTGAGAGGTCTTTACTGGGTGATCTTCCAGAAGAGAAGAACAGTTGAGTAATCATTCTTCGGCGAGTTTATCATATATGGAACAGCCTAGGGTGCTTATGAAAATTTATGAATCATACCCCTTACAGAATTGAAGAAGAATGCTTTAGGACCATCATATATTAGGCTTCATTCCTTCCTTTTTTTATGGAAGATTGTACATGCAAACTCTATGAGGAGTGCACTGAAACCCCCATATATATTCTGAGTCAATTTGCAGCCCTCCTGTTCAGCAAGACAATATATCTAACAGAATATCTGACGATATTCTGAAGTTTTTGTCTGTTATAGGAATGATCGGTTTACTATAATAGTGATAGGTACACCAAGGATAGTGAGATGGCAGAATAGTTTTTCAGGATAGAATACAGATCCCTTAAATTATTATTGCTAATGGCCCATACTGGTTTATAGTGATTTCGTTCATATAGTGAAGATAAATGTCCACCAATTCTTTCATGGGTAGCTCTATTTATTGAGCTTCTGCTGACTACTTCTAACCAAATTTCTCACATTCCATGAACGCTCAGAAGATAAATTTACTGGGCATCTAACAACACTACAGACAGCCAGATCCAGCCACTGCTCATATATCACTCATAGTAAATTACGAACTTTGAATCCAACTAATGAAAGAAGTACAGGCGGCGATAAAGTGCATTGCAACCGCGACATAGACCCTGGAAGCAAAAAAATGAGGTAAACTCAACAAGTGAAAAGGCCAAATCGCTAGGATGATTGCTGCAACAAGTTGCAGTCGGACCAAGCTACCCATCCCGGGACACCCGAACGCAAAATAAATGTCACGTTTCCGTGGCGATTTGCATGCATAAATTCAACGATGGGCAGTTAATTCGTGACATAACCACCGTCTTATCAATTTGTACCATGTCGCGAGTTCACTCGCATCTGACTCGATAATTCCCAGTTTAGCTTTCGATGCCCCTAATCCCATGAACTATCTCGGAATAGACGTCGCCAAAACGTCCAGCATTCAAGTGCTTCAGTTCAAACTGGGCTAGGAAGCGGTTAATCAGTGCCACGGAACCCAAACAGGATTCCAGCAAAAATGGGCACGCAGGAAGCATAGGTGGACAGCATAGTAAAACTGATTGGTTAAGTCCCAAAATGGATCCTATTTGGGGGCTGTATTTACCCGTTTATTATAAAAAGAAGCACGAACTGAAGGCGTTTAAAGAAAAGCATCATTACTAGGATTCACTGGATTAAGGACCTTTCCTGGAAGAAGCTCCTTCAGGAATGGTGTACACGCAGCCCGTTTCATTTCAGCCTCAACGGAGAAACCTCAGCACCACTGCTTGAAACCACAACACGCTCTCCATATCGTCATTCACATTCAGTCCAATATCCGACTAGGCATCACTTTTTATCAGATTTGCCCAGAAAAATGGAAATTGCCTTCGATTTGTGCATTACGGAGAATGCAACCGAAATACACTTTTCAAATCAGATTTGGATGTGAGTAAAGATTGAAAAAAGGAGATTCGACCGTGGCTTGAGTTTTGCGTTTCGGCCCAAAGGCCTATTGTAGTCGCGCAAAAAAACGTGGCTGAGTGCTTCCAACGATCCGGCCTTGCAGTGGAGTCCTTTATGACGAGATGATTGATTTCTGCAATTTCGGATATCGTTTTCAGACCAATACGATTAGAGGATGCTGACTGTGAACTCTTTGCCATTGTTCTCGTTGTTTTGAGTGTTATTGATCACTAATTGAGTCAGAAGTTGACCGTTGCATTGATGGATATTGCTTTTGGGGACAGCAGTGGGACTCAGTGTGTTTGTGGACTCTGGGGTAGGCTAGGCAATTCGAGCTATTAAATTGAGACATGTTTCATGTTTGACGTCCTTTTAATGAGGTCGACGAACTTTATAGTGCCTCTTCTAATACAATACGATGCACACTTATGCATATACATAATATCATAACTAAAATTACATTTATAGAATTCGGATTTATTCACTCAATAAATTCATGAAAAGTCAGAACCGTGGTAGCTGGAATGATATTTTATTATCAAATTAAATGCAAGAGAAAGGCTAAAAACCTCTTGTTGCAGCAAACGCAGAACTCGCTCCATTAGCCTCTAAGCCAACACTTTACCAGAAAGAGAAAACTAAATGAAATCGGGCTTGCATCTCTTCCGAAAAAAAGCATATTTATCAGATAAGGCCAAGTACAGAACCCCACTGGAAATCTTTGTCTATGAGAGACCTATAAGTAAGATATGGGTATTAAGACCACACAGGAGGATATATGAAGTTGTGGCATGACTCGTGCTTATACAAAAGCTCTATTATAGCATCAAGGTTGTCATGAAAAGTACACTCACCGCCACCCCATGCAACAGCCCTTTCTTATGGTGACTCAAATATCTCCCAAACGTACAATAGCGCGTTTATTACGCCTACAAGCCATCATTCGGCAAAATACACTTTACTTTTCTAGAAGTATTTTCGAGAACACTTTACACACCCTTCGACCACTCTGGGATGACTGGTTTGCATTGTATCTCACAGCCAACAACGCATTAGTCGCCTTTTCTTAAGGAATGACCTATCCACTACCATTTCCGCCCTGCTATCAACACGTCTGCCGATAATTTGGAGTTTTCAGGTAACAGTGGCACTTACTTACCATGTTCTGCTCCCATTAAATGGCACAGAGAAACACGGCACGGAACAACCTCAATTTAGATAAAAGTATTTTCAAATCTGCACTGTTAATGCTTCGGGTAACAGTAAATAGAAATAACGCCACCAGGATAGACAAATTGATCGATACACTTGATCTTTTGGCCATTAATGCGGATAGAAAAAGTACAATGACGAGTCAGACTAGATACCTTGCTTTTGTTGGTGTTTATATTCAGTCCGACTCTTCTTGCCTCTTTCTTCAAACCCAGAGTCATTAGTGGGAGATGTTATTAGCATAGTAAGAATTTTTAGAGAAAGGTATTGTAGCCGATTGAAGCCCTTCAGAGTCAGTACATAGGGTAAAATGGAGAATGTCACCGATAACAAGAAGGAATAGTATTGGCGAAAGAATGCAACCTTGCCAAACTCCATTTTCAGCTGCAGATTCCTCAGAAAGACCTCGCTCTGATAATAGCTATTAATTTCCCCAGAATGCCCCTCGTGATACACTCCTTGTTGACGCCGTTAAAAGCCTTCTCGAAATCTATGAAGAGCAAATGAAGCGTAGGTCTGAAATCCGCACACTATTCCAAAATGATCCGAAGATTATTTACGTGGTTAATGCAGGAGAATGTAAAGCGGAAATCAGCATGATCTACCGAACGACAGCCGAGTCTCGTAAACGAACCGTGTTGAGCTTGGGGCGTCGAAGTCGGGAGTCTATGCGAACGCTATAGACAGGGAAACGCCGGCGACCATAAAATGATGGACGTCGTCGTTAGTACCTCTCTTGTTTCGAACATCCAGAGCAGCACTCCTAAATCCACTACTGATCGCGATTTACTTGATCCGATAAGAAGTACGCTGCCGATCAATTGAAGCCTAACTGACCTTACGGCAAGCCTGCGTGTTCGAACAATGTGCCACCAACAACGAGAGGGTAGAAGCTACAGAAAGCCACAGACCTCTCACCAATGGCTTTAAGGACCATTTAAAACTAACCAGTGTTGCAAGTAGAAAAGAAGTGCTCCTGAGGGACCCATTATCTTACTTCGCTCAACTTCAAAATGTCTTGATTGTGTCGTTGAAAATTTTACGCCAGTTAGAGTAAATGAGTATTCTAGGAGGTTTCAATATAATCGTCGAGAAGTATTCGAACATTTTAAAATCCAATCCTAAACCGTTGACGAATGTAAAATGTAGTGGCCGAAAGGTCAGTTTGATTTTGAGACTGCTTCTAAAGCATAATTAATTTTAAGAATTGCGGGTTACAATCCCACAAATTTCTATCTCCATGATTTGTCTTGCTTCTGACGACAAGCAGACAATACTTTAAGTGAAATCTATAACCCGCAGCTCATAGAGGAGCCACATCCTCTACGGAGTAGTTAAGTCAATCAGAGCCCCGCTGTGACTGGTACAATGGTACTAGTTTATATTGAGTGCTGACTCATAATTCATACCAGTGGATACGAGGCCTAGCTAATACCTCTACCGCAACTAAGGGCTACGGTGCCCAAGCTGTGCAGCGCAACTCCGCGCTTGAACCCACAAAGGGTTCTGCCCACGTTATGGGCATTACGACCACCATGAAACTCCCACAAAGGGGATAATCGCAAATAACCGGGCCGAGGACAATCTCCCTACGAATTCTCCTGGAACATATGCTCTCAGAGGACCATACGAATTTCCATTATACCAGACAAGTAAAGCTTATAGACTCCGGTCTAATCGCCTTAGGCCTCTGAACTTTCCCTCCGCTGGATCCGCGACCAAAAATTGAATGAGAAAGCGTTTCCTGGTTCCAGCGCTTGGAATTCTTCTTTGGCCTTTTTTTTTTTTGTTAATTCGGTAGACAGAGTTGCTGCCATATCTGCCTCCTAGCCAGTTCTTGGCGACGGCCCACTAACTTGTAGTCGTAATGGAAAATAATATTAATCCCGGTAGAGCTAGCCGACGCCTACTGCCTGATTCGCCAAAGCGTTACACAGCCATTTAGGGTGTAATAACCCTTCATTCCGCCTCTCTCAAAGGGCTTGGAACGGTTATAGGTTCGTTGACCTGCAGTATACAAATCCCAACCAAAAGACGTGTGGTCACCTGCAACATAGTAATATCATCCACTAAATTCAACTCTGGAAATAGGCAACAGTTTCATGTTAACGAATTTCTGTCGGGATTTCAAAGACATCACCCCAACATTGACCAGGAGTACCTTGGGCGCGAATGGGAGCAAACCAAACAGAAGATAGGATAGTATCAGAAATATGTGGAATAAATCCGAATTACTCACTAAAATTCAGATGAAGACACAGACAGGTCAGTGCGCTCTACGAAAGTATCTGTACATGATGAGTAATAGAGATGGAGGCCCAACGTGAAAACTTTACAATAAAGAAGACCAGATAGCTTTCTTTATCAAACTAAACTGTCCCACACAGATTGCATCTGCTGATCATCAGAAAATTTATTCTTCTAAGTGTAATCTTGCTTTATTTCTAGCGACTCAGTTGAAAGTCGTGTTGCGTGAGGCGATCGTTCCACTTTTCAGTAAGGAGCTATAAATCACCATTGTTTTTGAGTCGGTGCCCTGAGGCGAAAATTCAGCAGCTGTTTTGCAATTAACTACAATCTAAGTACATAAGTATCAACCCCTCCCAATAAGATCTAACGGCCACCACTTTACCGCACTGGCATAGCCAGTCATTAGTTTGCAGCTAGCAGGCATGCTCTTATATTTTATATAAACTTGTGACTTGGAAAGCAGCGAATCGGACGAAAAAGGCAATTATAACTACGTTAATGATAGTAAGATTTCCAACAAACTTTTTAGTATCGCGTCCTGTGTTATTAATCTGTTTTACATATTTTATATATTAACTAAAGAAGATACAAAGGCCAACATAAAATACTCCAATGCCCCCATCTAAGAACTAACCACACTCTAGAACGCTTAACCAAATGATTACGTATTAAGCTCTGCTAATTAAGTTCCAAGTTTCAGGTTTCGATATTTCTTGATGCAATATATTGTCATGAGTGCATATAAGTGGTAACTCTTCTTCTTCTTAATTTAGCCTGTTCTAATTTCGTTAATTTTAGCCGCATTTTCATTACAGTTCCAAGTCGTGTATTATACAATCTATTGTAGTGACTAGAACTCATACAATATATTTTAGGCAAAATTTTAAATTACCATAACGCATCCTAGGACAATGTTATCATTATCCTGGAAATTTCGGCCAAACACGTAACGGCAACCACTTTATTTGGAACTCTGCGTAGCAGTTGGTGGCGATTAATTTCACTACTGACAATATAGATTTTAATAAATGACCTTGCATTGTAAATGTTCTGAACGAGTTCCCGAAAGTTTTTGATTAATGAGCATTCTAGCTATTTTCTAAAGGCTCCAAATATTAGTGGATCAACAGAAACTGTAGGAAATCATCTCTAGAGGAAACCAAAATATTTTTTTCTTTGTGAAAAAGTGTGATCCACAATTCAATTGCATAATGTTCACCAAATAGTACCTACCCCTACAATGTTTACTGCGGCTCACTTCCCCGTCACGCTCACAATCTACCACCCCAGTGGATTTAGGGTCAGCATTGGTGTTATGCCAAGTTTTCCTCGGGCATGACATTTTTCCTCCCTGCCTGTCCACACGGCCCCGGTGAGACTTCAAATGAGACTGTCAGTCCAAATCAAATTCTGTCCGGCATCAATGCTCCATTAATGGGGAACAACGCTCAACCGATGATAGTCGCGACACAAATCACCCTGCTGACGTCAAACCGGGCCCAACGCCCTTAATGTCCATCGACGATAACCACCGCGTCATCGCAAGCTACAACTACCATCATCACAAACTTTTCTTCCTCTACGTTTTCCAATCCCGCCGCAGTAACGTGCTTGTCTACCTAAACAGGTTTTCAAATCCAAGTTGGCCGCATTCTACTTTGCCGGACGACTCCATCACGAATCGGTCGATCAGATTTTGGATCTTGAGCTCCCTGAAGGCGACTTGGCCTTTCCTGGCACAGATCACGCGCCTTTCAGAAAGGTCACACACGGAGGCATCGAAGTCGCCGTAAAGTTTCCCTTCCGTACCGAAACCATCTTTTCAGGATGCTATTATCATGTGCATTTTTTCGCTCAAAGCAAATCCATCTGTCACTTCTTCAACAAATTATCAGATAAGCTGACCGTACTCTTCCTCCCTTTCACTTTCATTGTTTGTGATGACTTTAATTTTCCTATGCTCACCTAGCCTACTCCACCCTCCTCTTATGAATACATGTGCTGCTCTTCAATTCAACCCCACCAGAAATCATTGAAACCACTTGATCTTTCCTATGCGTTCTTTTTCCCAATTTTTAGATGCACCTCCTTACGTCGCTTCTGACATTTATCATTCTGCTCTTGAATTTGATGTACAAATCTCTCGTATAATCATATTCTCACCGAGAATTACTATCCCATTGACCTCCAACCCTTCCGCTATAAAATCATTTAGAAACGTGTCGGCGATTGATGCACTGAGTAGTTTGGCCACCTTCTAGCTAGAGAGTAGCAAGGCTTTATGAAACTTTAACCAACCGCAACTAACCTACTAGCCAAATATCTAAAGTCTCTGCAGGAAGTACACGTTATATACAGGTATCTAAGGGCTTTGACTCTGTTAATCACATAGTACTTTTGTCCAAACTCGTCTCTCTTAACATTTCCCGGCCACTTATTACATTAACTTCCTCCTACCCCTCTAGTCGTTCCTGGCCCATTTCTTTTGATAACTATATAACCCGTCCTTTTTCCCTCTTCCCTGGCATACCATAAGTTTGCATTTTCAGTCCACCACTATTTCTATTTTTCATCAATGACCTTCTCTCTCTTCTTAAGGGTCCCAGGCTTCCTTTTTCCGTCTGTGAAGTCGCTTCTCCGCTCGCCGGAGTTCGTGATAAGTCTCCGCGCGTGCCGGCGTCCTTTGAGAATGCAGCTTTACTCGGTATGCAGCATTCTTCCGTTCCGTTGCAAGCTTACATTCATTGTCAAACCAGCCGTTCAGACTCTTTTTGCGGCTGGGGCCAAATAAATATGTTTGTGGCCGTATTTATGATAACGTTCTTCAGGTGATTGTGAAGATCATTTGTTGATACTTCATCTCCTGGATCTCTGTTGACTGCAGTTATTACGCCATCCATTTCCCTTTTATAGGTGTTGCGGAAAGTTGTGTTATGGATGGCTTCAGTGTTAACTCTCACCTGATTGTCAAAGGGGATTCTGGGTGGTCCCCTCGGAGCACCATGCCAACGAGATACTGATCCGAGTCTATATTGGCCAACCTATATGTTCTGACATTCATCAAGGCTGAGAGGTGGCGGCGTTCGATCCACACGTGGTCAATTTGGTTGAAAGTAGCCCCATCTGGAGATACTGCTAATTGAATAATCCGCAGTCCGTTATCATTTGTATTTTGGCGTATGCTATGGGAGCCAGCGTATCGCCTAAAGACGGGCTCCTTCCCTACTTGGCTGTTGAAATCTCCAAGTATGATTTTGATATCATACTTGGGACAGGCTTCAAGGATTCGTTCTACTGCCTCGTAGAAGGTATCCTTCTCCGACTCTGCAGTCTCCTTTGTAGGGGCGTGAACGTTAGTGGGGCTTATATTTCTAAATTTGCCTCGCAAGCGTAGAGTGCGTAGCCTTTCGCTTATATTATCAAAGCCGATAACAGCAGGTTTCATTTTTTGGCTGACTAAGAAACCTACTCCGAGCACATGGTTTATTGGATGGCCACTACAATATATGGTGCACCGACTCTTCTCCAGGAAACCGGTCCCTGTGCAACGCATTTCTGTAACGCTATTCCTTTGTCGTTGCTGGGTTCGTCGTTGAGTAATTCGGCCAGTTAGAGGCTCCTTCCGTGGCTTCGCAACAAGTTGTTTTCCGTGTAGGGTTGTCAGCCCTACCCAATCCCCAACCTGGAGGACCAGTTCGTTCAATTTGTCCCGTTTTTAGGCGCGCAAGAGGTTTTATGCTCCATCGTGGGTACCAATCCACGTTTCGCCCTGGGACCTATAGTACCCTTTGACCACCAAATAAATAGGAAAAACAATAGCTTATACCTGTGTATCGAATATACAAAGTCTTAACAGCAACGAGAAGAGCTCTTGTATTAGTGATAAAAATTCATTTTCTGCGCCTCTTTATAATGAAGTGTTATAGAAAAAGCCGTAGGTATAATACCACACCAGAAAACCTCGCCTTGCCCTGCCAACTAAACTATGATAGTTTGGAATATGTGACAGAACAGACGATAGCACAGAAACCAAAAATATCAAATGAGTGATAAACGTTTATCCCTTAATAAAATATTCTGACTTATACCTGATCAAAAAGTACTATTCTACATTAAATGAATGATCTTTCTCTTTTGTAAAATAGGTCAGAGACCCTCAAATATTTTAAATAGGTATCGACTTAAAAGCCTTATTGTTCCCAACTCGGAGAAAAAGAAGAGAAGAACAACAAACATTTTCGAAACTTTCGGCTCAAAGCAACAAACATATAATAAACAACATGGAAAAACACTGACATCAATTATCATATGCCTCGCATCCTTAAAAGCCATCGTGGTAATCACAATGAAGTGAATTGAAGTAATAGAACTCAAAGCATCCTCCTTGAATATGCTTACATGTCTATCCAGTCTATGGTAAAACTACATCCATTAATTTTTATCTTTATCGTCTCACTATTTCTCTTACATATTTTTCATCAATAACAACCATTCGCTAGATATGGTAGATACGTAGCCATGTGTAGAATCGTATTGAAATACCACATCTATGTGCTCCGTCGTTAGTATTGTCCTTATCATTTCATAAAGTCAACGTTCTAGGGAGCGCAGAATACCATTCCAGCGATGCATGAACATACGTACTCCAAAATATTTTCCATTTTCTCCTGTGCACAGCCCAAAATCGAAAATAAAGCCCAAATTCCTACCGCAGTTTCGCTACAAGGATCCATTCTACCTGCCCTTCCACCTTATCTGATACGTCCCATCCGTATACGTGGTTTTTGTTTATTTGGACTTTCCTAACATCGGCAGTGCACAGCCTTATTTGATCCGTCACCATTCGCAACCCAACATCTTGCTACAACAGCCCCAGTTCCACCTCCTTTGGCACTTAGTCCCAATCTTCTCAAGCTTACCTTGCTCAGGGATTCAAATAGTGAAGGCATTACCACCTCCTTCATAGAATGAGAACAGGAAGGCAAAGGTCGAATTAATGTCTAATTTTTTTAAGGGTTGCTTGATTTTTGGCGAAGTTAGAGATTACATCATGATATCGAATCCGTATCCCGTTTGAAATGGCTTAGGATTACGGTTTTCTAGCGAAAATTTGGTAGATATTTTTAGTAGATTTATTTTTCCGATTTGTGTTATCTATTCATCTACTCAGCGCAGGTGAAGTAAAGATGTAAACCTACGTAATCATCTGAAAAAGAGCCTTTTTAGAATATTCCGGCAATTGATGCATTCCAAGATTATTCAGGCAACGCTTCGCTTCCACGGCATATACGCTTCAAACTTTTGCGCCTAATAAACACTTACCCCTTTGCTCTACTTATATGAAAATTTTTTTCTATCCAGACTTCGTCACAGTGTTATTATCGTAGTACTGATATCTGATAACGCAGGTCCTAATAGCAAGTACCTTGCTGAGAGTATCATAATCATATTTGAAACTGTGAAAAAACCCAACTGCCCAAAGGAAGCAAACTGGTGTCTAGTCAACCTTAAACGCAGTTGATTTGGTCAAAACTAAACCTTGCAAACTATTTTTGACTCACGGGCGTAAATTGCGGTGATAAATGCACTTACTTGGAACAGTGACATTTGTGGTCAACCATTTAATGATTTATAAGCAATAATTTTGTTGGGTAGAAGTGATATTAAGGCTTAAGAAAGTACCTCGCAGAACAAAGATGTATTTTGATCCCAGACAGGCCGGCCTGTATTTGCACTACACTGCCCTATGATCGGAATTGCCTTGTTTCAGCTTTAAGACTGCATGAGCATCTCGGACTACAAGAACGCAGTACATAACCGTATGTATCGCGCATTGCCACCATAAGCCTCCTCCTACACCTACGATTCTGTCAACATACGAGTCATTTCGCCAAACGTATGTCCCTTTATCATATCATATGTTTTGTTTCGCTCACTTCCTTTCATCCTCACTGGCTACTTTAAACTTCCAATGCTCTCCTGGCCCATTACTCCTGGCGTTCCTCCCTCCTTAATAACTCCAACCACCCTTCTCTTCCTCTATTCACTTTCATGTACACTTGTGGCGCCCTCCAGTTTAACCTTTCTAGAAACCACTTAGATCGCACTCTTGATCTTGTCCTCTCTAACCTTCCTGTGCGTTGCCTTTCCCAATCCGTTAATGCCCCGTCTTACGTTGTCCCTAACGCTGACCATCCTGCTCTCCAGTTCGATGCTCAGATATCCCGACTCCACGCTCCTGTCGTTCGCAAGCCTATCAAGTTCAACTTTCGTAAGGCGAACTTCGAAGGTCTGAACTCAGCCCTCGCGTCAGTCAACTGGGTCCCCTCCTCTCTCCAGTTACATGTGACCAAGCACTTAACACCTTCTACATCATTTTATCTGATCTTCTTCTTTGTTACATTCCCTCGTCTCCTAAGTGCTTACGCTCTTACCCCGTCTGGTTCACCACTGAAGTTCACAAAAAACTACGTCAAATACAGACTGCGAGGAAGAAGTTCCTGTCTTCTAGAAACGATGCTGACTTAGTTTTTTTCAAATCTTTACGTTCCTCGGTCCAATCCTTAATACGTAAGTCCGAAAACGAATATATAACCAGAGTGGAACCCTCACTAAAGCTCGGAAACCTGAAACCTTTCCGGTCCCACATTCGCAACTCCCGCTGCTCTGTCCTCTGGCTTCTCAGCTAACTCCGCACAACTATCTTACGATTTACTCTGCCCCTACTTTTCGTCATTCTATGTTCCCCCTCCTTCCTCCGAATGCAGCCTGCCCCCCATCGCCTATCATTCCCCTTTTTACCAATATCCTTGTCGAGTACCTCGTTGGCAAACTTGATTCCAATGTCGCACCTGGCTACGATGGTCTTCCAAACCTCTTTTGTTCAAAACTGTTAAGTCCATCTCTCTTCCCCTATCTCTCATTTTCAGCAAAAGCCTCGAAGAGGATCATCTTCCCGGTTTGTGGAAAAAGGCTCCCATCTTCCCCATACATAAAAACGGCGATCGTATGCTTGCCCAGAATTACCGTCCCATTTCCTTCCTCTCCTCCCGTTCCAAAATCTTGGAAAAATATGTCAGCGACTGGTTGTCCGCCCACTTTGGCCACCACATAGTGAAAGAGCAACACGGCTTCGTTAAACGTAGGTCCCCTGCCTCCAACTTGCTTGACCTCCCCGACTTTATCGCCAAATGTCTAAATTCATGGCAAGAAGTGCATACCATTTACACTGACCTCGCTTTAGAGAGAGGCTTTAGCCCCCCCCCCCCCCCTTACTTGTCCCTGGTTGCTCTATGCAGACGACCTTAAGCTGTTTTCCGCTATATCGTCGTCTACGGACTATGTTTCCCTTCAATCTAATCTGGACACTCTGGTTAGTTGGTTCTCGACTCATGATTTGCCGCTAAACGTCAGAAAGTGTCTCTCTATTTGCTACTCCCTAAAATCCTCACCCACTTGTTTTTCCTACTCTCTTAACGGACATTCCTGCTTAAATTCCACTCAAGACCTCGGAGTCACTTTCGACAATAAGCTCCGACATCCATTGCCTCGAAGTCACCAATCGAGCAGCAAAATTGTCAGGCTTTATACTTCGCTCCTCTTCTGATTTTGACTCCATCCAACTTCCTTTGGTCGTTATAAGGTACAAAATGGTACTAACCACAAGCTGAAAGGAATAAGCACATCGAATAGACCTTCCCAGGTCTAAAGGACATACTCGAGGACAAATTGACCTCCACACTGTTTATACCTCCGGAACAGTTTGATACTAGTAGCTTTAACGCTACTTTGGTGTTAATGTTATGAGTTGAGGCTCCGAAATACACTCAAAGTTTTCTCTGCATGTCGTAAGAGGTGCTCAGAGGTGGCGGTGAGGAAGACGGGGCGACAACCTTGTCGGCCAAACCAAAACCAAGTGGCCGATGAGAACCTCAATACTGGTGGCACTGGGAAACGCTGTACTCACTTTGGCTTGCCGGCCGTGATGCAGTGGGCAAATGCTCCAAAGGCCTAATCAGGGCGATCAGACCCGAGTCTACACGGGGACTCATCTGAAGTGGCAAATTAGTCACGAAACCTTACCTTGGATATGGATTAACTGCACAGCTACGAACTTTGGTTTTTGCAAAACGGACTATAATTCGTCTCTTGAATGCGCGTACGCTCGTCGATAACGAGTCATCGTAATACTCGCTTTTTCCAACTTGAGCGGAAATTCTAACGATGTAAGCTGGACATTCTGGGCCTAAGCGAAGGAAAACAGTGGGACTCTGGAGAGTACTCCTTTCCCTCTTGCCACAAGTACGGCAATCTGTTTTTATGCTCTGGAAAACCAAATAGTAACAGACGCGAATCCGGTGTCGAGTTGCTTCTGACGGCTAACGTAAGGCACACTCTCTTGACCTGGGAACCAGTTTCGGACAGACTTCTAATTGCAAGATTTCGGTCCAGATTAAGGAGCATCACAATTATACAATACTACGCACCAACAGAGACTTCCGATGTAGTGGAAATTATGCTCTTTATGAGCAATTAAACGTAAATCAGGAGATGCTTTTTAAAGGAGGCATGGTGTTCATGATGGGTGATCTGAATGACAAGATGGGATCTGACAACAGAAATGTGATAGGGAAACAATGTCTTGGCAACCGCAACGGTAATGATATAATGATTCGTAGATTTCTGCAATTTCCGCCGTCTCGTCATTGGTGGCACATTGTTTGAGCACAGAATCTACCATAAGGTCCGTTGGATTTCAACGGACCGACGCCGCACGAGCAATCAATTCGACCACTTCACCATCAGCAGTGAGGTTAGGAGTTGTCTCATGGATGTGCGTAACAAGAGAGGCACAGATAGCGGCTGCGAAAGGGATCACCTACCGATGGTCGTTTACATTCGCCTGGGTGTCTGCCACTTCTCGTAGGGTTGGGGAACTGCGACTCCCTAAGTTCAACATCGACCACTTGCATCAGCCAGCTATCGCTCAACAGTGGGAGAGCTATCTTGCTGATCGAACGTCACATATACTTATACCGACTTGAGAATATCGATGAGCATTGGGCCACCAGCAAAAATGTTCTTTTCTCGAGTGCTACATAGGTCGTTGACCACGTCACGGAGGGCCAGAAAGGGATCGATGAACGGAAGAAGTTGAAACCTGTACTGACCGTTGCGGGTGATGATAGGCGTTCGAACTTTGATAGCGGGCAAAATCCCGAAAAGTTCACCAAGTGGACGTCGTGAAAAGAGAGAATTTATTATTGCGCTAGTAGTTCCTTCTCTCGTGAGTAAAATGGCTACTCACCGTAACATTCGGATACAGACTGTTCTTCCAAGTAGAAAAGAAAATAATTCGGCCATCAATGCACTCAAACGGAGTAAGGCCGCTGGGCTTGACGATCTCCCCAAATAGTTATTTATCGCCCTACAGATCAGTTTAGAACAACGCGCGCAGTTTAAATCTTCGCTGCACCTGCTCTTCATCGAATTCGGTGAAGCTTTCGACAGCGTGAACGGAAAATGTATCTGGCGTACCCTACACAGAAAGACATACCAGAGAAAATATTAGCTATTATCAGAGCGACATACGGTGGCGCAAAATGTCACGTGCTGCAGTGAGGTAAAATTTCGGGTCAGGGTTGTATCTTGTCACCAATATTGTTTCTTCTTGTTATCGGTGACAATCTTCATGATGCCTTGCCCGGAGGGCTTGAAGGAACGGAATGGACGATGGCATCTTTCCTCAAACATCTCGACTACGCTGATATCATCTTTTTGCTTTCACTGGGTCAAGGACCTTTGTCAAATGGATCTGGATTTTAAAAGAAGGGCAAATAGAGTGGACTGAAGATAAACACCAACAAACCCAAGGTTCTCAGCCTGACGGGGTATTAGATTCTCCCTGGCTGCATTAATGGGCAGACCATTAAAGGTGCCAATCCATTTGTATATTAACGAAGCGTGGTTTCTACTGATGGTAGCACTGAACTGGATGTTGCCAAACGCATAAACAGGTCAAGTTGAGACTGTTCTGTGCTAGTGTTCTTTTATGTTGCTATATGGAAGTAGCACATAGAAAGTGAAATTCACAGTTATCTAAACGCTACGTGTCTGTGTCGTATCGTCGAGACCTACCACTCATAGGCACTGTGATCGGAAGACGGAAGTAGCAGTGGGTAGGCCACACATTGTGCAGTGGAATCCACTTTTCCAAGATGGCCGACGAGTGGGTCGCCCCAAGGACACTAGACGCAGAACAGTAGAGGAGAATGCGAGTATCTCGGGAAGTTGTGAGGAGTGCTGAAGGGAACTTTAAGTAATCGCGAACGCGTAGGTTTGATTGAGGCGCTAGACCCCACGAAGGAGTAAATGACAATTATATTTCTCCATTTTACCACCGTGATTAAGGTAGTCAACCTCCTTTCGCTACCGTGATCAACCTCTTGGGATCGGTCTCACTAAACTCAAATGGGTGGTGAATTTTCAAGCATTTATGTTGTATTTATCAACAGTCGCCTAGTCTATTTCTTGCCAATCCTTTACAAAATGTGATTGACCTCCTTATATTGGGCTTTTAAGAAGTACTCCAACGGATCTTCTTCTCTTCAGAAATTTTCGGTCACGAAAACTGACGTCCTTTCGCCTCTTAGTTTCACGGGAAGCCTCCGACTTCAAAAGCATCGATGTAGGTGCAGGTGACGATAATATCTTCCATCTCACTATGTGAGGTTTTACCATGGCTGTTGCGGCTTTTACCTGCTGCGCTATGTTTGAAATCTGTACTCTCCGGACAGTTCGTTCTTCAATAATGTCTTACCTCACTTTCTCTCCATTTAACATTTTTATACTTGTTTTATGGAATAAAATCAATGCTTTATTTCACACGCATTCCGGAAAAGAATTCCGCCTTTGCTAGTCGAGTTGCTAGAGTAAAGGACATAAATGACACTGAAGGTGCCTATGGTATCCGGAGTTCGGAGTTATCAAAACCAAGCTCCCTCTTGCAGATACAACCTTCAGTGCATGCTGTTCCGCCTTGTCTTGGCGTGCAAGAGAGATAGTCTTGGCAGTGCAAGGGAGATAGTCTTCGAGGGGTTGCTTCAGCTCATTAATTCGCCAGTTCGACTTGTCCCTAAAACATATATTTAACTTTGTCAGCTAATAGATAAATCTATTCCGAACGAGATCCAATAGAATATTTACCTGTCAGGGAACAGCTGCAAACACCCACCACAGGGAAGCAGTATGAGGACTTGATTGCTGATGCAACCATATCCTAAACTATCGAGTCATATCGTTAGATACTTGAAAGGGGACTTGATGCACTGTCGAATTCTTGGCAATCTCCATTGAATTCTTGACTGAAAGGCCTTATGTCAACATGGTCTAACAGGCAAAACATTGTATATACGTATATAGCTAGTCCACTGTAAGGTCGGAAATGTACTTGCCGTTTGAGTGTCTTCTCTGAAAAGAATACTGGGGAGGTCTTATGCTCCAGTACCGGTAAGTCTAAGGCTCAGTTCCCACCCAAGAAAAAGGTTAGCAATAATATACTTCTACAAACCTTCTGCCCAGTTGAGCAGCTTCTCGACTTCTCGAATATAGACTATGGGACAGCCGTCTTGGCCTGTTGTGAACTTTCACACTTTTAATGTTTAAGAAATTTCGCTTCAAAATTTTGCAGTTCTATTTTAAATGCCCCCCATAGCGCGAGATCGTACTTAAAATGATCAGTCCTGCAGAATTACGGGAAGCAGATTTTCCACATTATCTTTGGTATTAAAGTTAAGGATATTTTTCTAAACTAACCTGGGGTCTCAAAAGATATCCAGTAAAGTGGAGCAGGAAGTCCTTATGCAAACCAGCAACAAGCCCTTTAAGTATCATCGATACTCCAAACTAAAAACCCCACCCATCTCCCATCAAATGACCAAGAAAACTTATAGGATTTAAAGTCAGAGGAATGGACGAAGGCGAAGTAAGTTTTATGACCTTTACTGGCCGGCTTTGTGCTTATCCCCCGAAAATCTTTCATTTGTTGTTTTTCGTCCTGAGCGCATCCGAATAGAACAAAGTGCCTGTCGTTCGTCGTTATTCGTGTTCGTATTAGTGCAATGCCCGAGGATATTCAACGAACGACCATTTTAAATCCTGATTCAGTTAATTCATGGACATGAGGGTAATTTTAATTACTACGTACGCGATCCAAGTGGGTGGAAAGCTGTCGTCTTTCAAGTGTCCTTCATGAAATTTTCTCTGGAAACTATGCAGAAATGCAGTACGTTGCATGCTTCCAACATTATTTATGTATGTCTCTGAAAATCGGAGGAGGGGATAATGTAATGGAAGAGTCACGGACTTTTATTAAAGGGAAGCTCGTGCTCCTGTTTATGTTCGGAGATATACTAGGTGCAGGCTCCGATGGTAGCGCGGATATAGATAAAACTATTCCCCCGATTATGTTTTAATAATTCCTTAGTGCCGAGCAGGTCCTACTGAAAAATGCATTACACAAAAATGGGATGGCGTAAAGCACATCAAAATGCTGAAGAATCTTTCTTGATTCCTGCATGAACTTTAACCCAAATTTTCTCAGGATTACACCTTCATCCGTCCTTGGGATATGCGCTGCCGATAGCGCTTGGCTATATCCTTTCCTTATAGGTTGTAATATTTGTGAATATTACTGAAATGTGTATGCAACAGCAGTAAAGGAGCGTGAAACGCATAGTCGGTAGTGTTACCTGCTGCTGTTGAAATATACTCGTAGATTTATAAATTATGGCACACATTGCGATGCAGGTAGTAACTCAGAAGAGTCAGGAGAAGCTAGCCTTTATTGACCAATCCACATAAGCAAGACTGATCGTCATAAGTGAGAATTAATAATTATATCATTTAATCATAAATGAATTGTAGTCCTGGGAGATTTTCATTGTGAAATTGAAGATTGCCCAAGGATGTATTTAGGTTACCCATCGAGTAAGACAACCTTCAAGCAGTGATTCAATTTGTTTTTCTTATCTGTAGTCTCCTGCTGAAAGCACCACGTTCGCCAGAGTGCGTCCAAACATGATGCCGGAAGTTGGCTAGGACCCTCGGAAGTTCAATGTGTTCTAAACAGTGATTTCGTCCGCATCGTCGTCTTTGTGAAACTCGTAAAGATCAATATCAGTCGATAACATGAACAACGGCATGTTTTATCCATAATTCTAAAATTATGTCGATACCAATCATTTGAGGCCCTAAAAGTAAGGGTGCCTTGTTCCCTTCATCGTGATTTTACTGTGGTTGAGTATCTTTAGAGAATGTCAGGAACGGGTGACCGATAATTCGCACTCTAAGCCTATCAACCAGATCACCGACGAGTACATCATGCGCTTCCTCTTCAGAACTGTCAGCGGTGCTTGGCGCAGGATGATGCCTACTATATAGATTTTATCCAAAGATCAAGAAAAAAGTCCATGGATTATATCAAGACAATACGTGCATTGACAATCTTCCCTTCCTGGTTTCCTGGCGAAGTCCCACTTGTCCACAACTCCGTTACAGCCTTGACTTGACTCCGATAGACTTGTTTCTATTTCTAAGGATTAGGACTACTTCCAAGGAATAATATTTTCACTACATTGAAACGATACAGGGGATCGTAACAATAACATCACCACATCTCTTGGTTAAGCACTTTTATATGGTAGTCAGTGCAATAGCGCCACTGTTGGTTTTCTCCACGATTGGTCTACCTCCTCATGGAGTGGATGGATGCGGACTCAGGACGTCACTTCTTCGCAGCCCGCCTTTTATTTCCCATCCTGCTCCTCCAAACCAAATTAGCATCAATTACTCTCATAACTCATTTTCTATCGACTTCAATCGGACGCTCGACTTCAATCGGAGTCCTCGCTTTGGTTGAAAATCACCATATCGGCCCTTTCTAGAGCTAGGGAGAATCCTTGTTTAATGATCCATCTGCTGACTCGCGGTATTTCCACTTCCAGCATACACGGGAATTGTTAGACCAAAAGTACAACAAATAACAACGCAACATCAGAAAAACTTCAATTTTCAACTACCATCCGCATTTCCGGCCTAGTTAGATTCATCAGCACGTGGCCGTCATCCTCCTTGGACCTTACCAAGCCTCATACAGTAGGCGCAGTCAGTATCCGTAAAAAGTAACCTGAAAGATGAAATTGATTTTCCAATGCTTTAGGAATGTTGGACCCCTTCGAAGAATTGAAGGCGTTCTTTATGTGTAACGTAATGAAAAGTACCACTTGAAGGTTGTATGCCTTAATTCAATTAACCGCTTGAATCACTTCCTTAATCGCTTCAGTTTTTAATCGCCCCGCTCTAAGACCATATTGTTTTACCAACAGGTTCACCGTAACACTAATCGCATCAGCGTTCCTAATGTAATCTAGACCCCTAGAAGCTTGCTCACAGTGTCTAGCTTGCTGAAAGGTAGGTATACTGACAAATTAGGTTCTCCTCTGCCTTTGCTCATAAACACCAGCCTCGCAACCTTCTATGTGGTTGTCCTTGGTGGAGTATAGCGCGTCAACCACACCTTCGCACGTTTGTTCGCGGTTACCTAAAATGCGCTTCAACTCCCCCCACGACTTCCCGAGACACTCGCACTCGGCCTCTACTGTTGTATGTCAAGTGCGCTTGAGGCGACCCACTTCTCGGTCATATTGGGGAGTGTACACTCAGTGGGCACTTGTCGTTCGACACGTTTGTTCCGTACAGCTGACTGGATGGAAGTGTGCGTGAAATTTATGTAAATTCGATAAACAAATAGCCAATCAAAAAAGTCTGAATGATGATATCGCCAAAAAACAATTCCTAATCGGCATTGGGAATTGTTTGAGGCAACTTCTTCGTTGGTACTTGATCTGGCCTTTTGCCGGCTTTTGGGTATTTCGAGCTTTTTATGTAAAGCCTTAGCAATAAGTCGTGGACCTACTTTGCTTGCCCCTTGCAGGAAAGTACCTCCATGCACACATTGGGTGACGGTGGCGAAGTCCCCAATGTAAAGGCTCTTTAATTGTAATTATTCTGTAATTAGACTTTTGTCTTGTAGGGTATAAATCGAACCTATATCAAAAGGCGCATTTTAATTTTTTTGGAAAACGACAACTTATTTTCTGTATTTCGTACAAAAGTAATCATTTACCATTAATAGGAATTGAAATGGACAGGGTCACTCCCGGTCTATAAGAGCCATAAACCCTCCTCTTTGTCTTTCCCACAGCCTTTCCGGCGTCCGAATGCAAGGACGGTGCACAGTCATCTCCCTCTCAATTGCACAAGGCGAGTCGAAGGAGGTCCTCGGGAGCAGTAGATCAGCCCCGACAAACATCAGACAGAGGGCGGTACCCACAGAAACGGTGGTATGTACCACGGTTCCGCGACGGCCAAGAGGAGGACGGAAGTTCACGCGCAGACTGGATTGACACTCTTCCTGGTTCAGGAGTACGCCAGTAGCGAAGAGGCCCAGCGGCAAGCGGATATCAACTTGCGAAAACTTAAGGAACGCAGAAGGTCGAGGAATAGGAGTATCAGCAACGGAAAAAGGAAGAAACTGCGCACCAGCCACCTGAATAAAATCTTCTCTGGCCTGCGTACTCCCACTATACGACGTAGACAGGTATTCACGAAGGCTTGGAGCTTTTAAGTAACAGTGGAGTTTACTTTCAGTGTGTAACGCAGAAAGAACGGTAGCGCAGAACGGTCTCTCCTTGATCTTAGTGTTGAAATAACTGCATTTCCAGATTTTAGACAAGGCAGCGAAAGTAGATCTAGTACTGTTAATGCATCGAGCATCACTCAGTTCGGTGCCACCGTCGGCTGAATCCACGATTCCTAGATATACAAATTGGTCGACGCTTTCAGTGCTCTGTCAATTAATTCAGATAGTGAGAGTGCAATGACTGGTCAGACTGTGAACCTTGGTTTTGCTGATGTTTATCTTCAGCCCAACTTTACCTTCCTCTCTTTCCAAATCCAGAGCCACTTGCTAGAGGTCCACAACCCGATGAGAGAGCAAACAGTTCCCATCAGCTTAGTTGAGATTTTGGGAAAAGAAGTCAGCATGAAGAATGTCACCGATAACAAGAAAAATAATATCGGTGACAGGATGCAACCGTGGCGGACTCCGTTTTGAACCTTAAAATCCTCCGAAATTTTACCTCGGTACAGCATGTGACATTTTACGGTGTCTAGTCATTTCATCCACAAGAGGAAGAGGAAGAACCTCACCCGATGTAATTCCGTTGACAACCATCGTGAAGTATTCTTTCCACCTCTTCAGTTGTTCATCATCGTGAATGAGAAGTCGAAGGTTGAAGTTCTTCGCAGTTTCATCGAAAACTTTACGACCACATGCAAGCTCTTTCCTCCACTGCCCAATAGCAAATTCTTTCTTGTCACGGCGTACACTATACTGAACTCCTCGGGATTTCGCCCGATATCGGAGTTTTAGCGCGTCACACTCACCATCACCCGCAGCGGCCAGTAGAGCGTTCAACCTCGCCCATTCATCAATCCGTTCCCACGTTTCCGCAGTCAGTCAGATCTTATGACGTTTCTTCGGGACTTGGCCGACAGGATAGAAGAGCACTTTTGAAGGCGGTCCAATGCTCAGCGATATTCTCACGCGTGTTACCCGGTATATCCGCCGCCAATCAGTAACATAACTCTCCCACTATCGAGCAGCAGCTGGGTCATACAAGCAGTCGATCATATGGTGATACCTTTCGAGGCCTATGTCAGCGTCTCCTTGTTACGCACATACAAGAGACATCAACAAATCTACTGCTGATCGCAAAGTGATAGATTTGATTGGGTCATGATCCCAACTGACGCTTTGGCAGGTTCTGTGCTTGAACAATGTGCGACTCATGAAGAGACGGTGGAAATTGCAGATATCCACGAACCTTCCAACATTAAAGTTGCGGTCGCCAAGACAGTATTTCCCCATCACATGTCCAGTCAAGGTGTTGTCAGATCCCACCCTAATCACCCATCACGATCATAATGTCACCTTTAGGAAGCCTTGCTTGAACTGTGTTTAATTCCTCGTAGAAAGAGTCTCCGTTGGTGCTTAGCATTGCACAATTTTGATGCTCCTTAATCTGGACCGAAATCTCTCAGTCAACGTCAAAAGCGCATTGCCACAGAAGAGGAGTCCCACCATCTTACTTTGCTTAGACCCAAAATGTTCAGTATATACAGTTGGAATTCCCAGTCAAGTTGGAGAAAGCGAGCATTCTGGGGGCTTTCGCTTGCTGAAAAGCGTGCACATATTCCAGAAACCAATCATAGTCCGTTTTCGATATCCAAAGGTCTTCGTCGTGAGGTTAGTCTCTATTCCGAGCGCTGTTGACGTTTCTGTAGCAATGAAGTTTCATAATTTACAAGTTGCTAGCCATAAATTTCGGTCCCTCTTAGAATCCACTAGTGATTAGTAACTGATTTTTTATTCATGTCCGAATCTTATAACTAATTTACTTATCTCGAAATAATTTGGGAATGTGGATTTACCCAGCGTTTCAACTAGTAGATATTCGCTTTACGTGAAGGGATTAAAAGAAGCCTCTACAACTTCGAAAGAAATATACCTATCACCACCATGCAACGATGCACTATCCTCTACCGTTGCACTTAAGGATAGTACCTTCATAGCCTGTGCGTAAGAATATCGTAAGGCTGCCTATACACATTCAAGATAGTAAGTTCTGTCCTGTCGGCGATTGCTCTCATCTTCTGAGAGTCCAATGCAGCCATGCCCCATCCAAGCTCTCTGACATTAAACTCATCTTGAACTAGGACTCTTCCTTCCGTATTTCGGATCTAGCCATCCAAAAGGCAGAGCTTTTTACGAAAATCAATTATAAGCTCGTTCGCTCGCTTGCTGAAAACGAAAGAATTCCATAAAAGACTCCCAATCGTTCTGCTTGATGAAAAGGGCCTTGTTTGTGTTTTGTCCGTTCTCTTTTTATTTCATACAACTGGTACTATTGCGGTTGGGTTCAACTCTCCTGTGGAGGAGTCATTACGGTCGCTGTCCTACTTACCCTGCTGTTGCTGTATTCGTTTGGTTCCGATCTTGTCGTACTTCCTTTTAGCATCCTTGGTAAAAGATCTTCGTCGTTTTTTCCTCATCTTCTTTCATCGATTATTTGCTCTCTTAATACTGGCTGAGAGCACTTTACTAACAGCCTGCATTTTATTCGACTCCTGTTGGACAATTTCTCAGTAGCTTTACTTGGGTATGATAAGGTTCAGGAGTTCTTCCATGTCCATTGTGCCTTTTTTAACGTTTAGGAAAGTATTTCGTCTTCATTATCTTCAGGACAGTTCCGCACTAACTAAGCAAATTCTCTTCCTACGCCCTCATCTCTCGGAGCATCTCCATCCTCTTCCGTAAAATAACTTATGCCGGTAATTAATTAACGACTTCACCATCCTGACAAAGAGGTATCATGTGGTGCAGATATCGCCAATTATGGAACCTTTCATCCCCGTTTCAGTTTATCAGATCACTGAGCAGAGTATTCGGGACAAGTATATCCATCTACCGTATTAAGTATCAACAGGAGTAAAATCAGAAAAAAATTCATAGATCGGAAGGAGAAAAATGTTCTGTACAGCTTTCGTTCTTAGGCATACCTCACAAGATCGAAAAAAAAACATAAAGCAGAAGGAGAAAAATGCAGAGACTTCTGTACAGCTTTCGCCCTGAGGCACACCTCACAAGATCGCCAATAACGTTCAACCGGCGTTCCTCGCTGCT
This sequence comes from Hermetia illucens, assembly GCF_905115235.1. Taxonomy (NCBI): domain Eukaryota; kingdom Metazoa; phylum Arthropoda; class Insecta; order Diptera; family Stratiomyidae; genus Hermetia; species Hermetia illucens. Next base: position 45,019,868 of record NC_051853.1, read on the forward strand.
AACAATGTTTTCACCTAATAGGACCACGCCACGCTCAGATTTATTAACACCAGATGCGCGGAGAGAGCGCAGTCCAATAAAATTTACATGACCTCCTATCGTGCATGGATGAGATACGTCATAAAAGATGCTTTTATCTTGCTTGCCATACTCTAGCCTACCCTGTTGTGGTACAATCTAGTTTTTAAAGATCCACAAACCGGAGGAATATATAATAATAAACTCCGCCGTAGGCGTTCCCAAGCCAGATTATCAAAGAGGGGGAGATACCTTTAGTTTGAATGGCTGTACACCACCGCAGCATCTCAGGAAGAAAAGTCCCGGGATTTTCAGGTATTGCGAACTACTCACTAAGGAAGCTATCACAACATCTGACAGTTAGGTATCAAATGCACATCAATGAGGTGAGAAAAAGGATTAATTTAAAGTCCGGTACGGATAACCGGCTGGAGTTGTCTGATTGGTGACTAGGTTGGACTCCCGTTATGGACAGCATGATGTCAAAACCACACCACACCACAACAGTGGGGTATTTCAACGTCTAGACGTCAAAATAACCTGAAGTACGGCCCCGCCATGAGACCCTGTTACATAGACATTCGATCTGAACTTGGAGAGAACTGATAAAATGAATCTGCTGATCATCCGCTCCTACAACGATCTTATCGCCCCTTGTTGTACCAAAGATTCATGAAACCTTTCTCGCAATACACATACGTGACTGTGTAGCGGGTTGAACACCAGTACCGGTAATTATCAGGGAGGGTGCTCGACTTGAGGTCATCGCGAGAACTGGTGACCAACAATTAATGCAAGCAGGGGCAACGTCATCAACAACGCCACCCTGCACTGTAGGCAAGAGTCTCAGTACTTGCCGAAGGACTCTTTTTCCGCCGTGCGGTCCCGAAGTCTCCACTGCAAATGAATTATGAGGCTGAATCCCGACTGTGTGCTAATATGTCCTGTAGCAACCCTAACCTCCCGCCTATCATGATTTGGGGCTGTCTATCTTGAAACTCTCGCAGAACGTAATGTATCGGAAGATGGAATGAATTGTTCCTGCCAGCAGTTATAAGTATGAAAGGAACTAGTCGCAGAAAGCTCCTAGGAAGTAGCTAGGGAAGAAGAAAGAAACTTTTTGGTTACTGCCAAGTGAATTGGATTTTATTTCTTGTTAATAACGAACCAGGAGAACCTAAATAGATTCGCTTATTGGCTGCTAGTCCTCACTGATGACAACTTCTTTTATCAGAAATTACAGAATACGGGTTTCCTCTACCTTGTGAGGTTCTACTACCTGATTGACTGAATATCATGATATCATCATCTGGTTGCATTCGATGTAATTATTTGGTTCCATTATTGTCATTCCGAAAAAGGATCCTATCTACTCAGTGCTTCAAGGAACACAAATGAGGTCTTCCTTCATGTCTAAAAGTTTTAGAATAAATTTCACATTTGATTTTTCTCTTGCAGGACTTCTCAAATGAACACTGAATTAAAAATTCTGGATTCGGCAAGACTGAACCTCTACTGAATTCCGTACGAAATTTACTTCGAGGATGGTTACAGTAGGACACCATCCTCAAAGCTATAAAATTCGTCTACGTGAAAGAGTTCGTTTTCGTAACTTTCATGAGTATCATTAGAAGGTGCCCCCAACCAAAGGAAACGGGAGGTGTCATTACCAGACCAGGTGTATCCGCCGGAGTAGGTTGGCTGCTTTCCGCGAGGTGGTCCGACCCGGAGCTTTTCATTTTGTTCTTGTGATAAATATAAATCTTGGTAAAAATGCAAAATATATATTGCATGGCCCGACAACATTTCGGAACTCCGCTGCCAAACAATCGCTGGCGGTCGGTAACCTCGCGTGCTCGCTCGTTGCATCATTCATCCGTGCATGGGGAATATAACCGAAAATTTGTATTCATGCATGAGCCAAATGTAACCAAACGGAGAAGCGCAAGAAATGTGTGCACGAAGAAGGAAAACATCCTTGCAAAAAAGCCATAGTTGAGTTGTGACGCTTAACGCTCGCCCGAGCGCCAAAAATAAATATAATACGAAACAAAGTCACTGTAAATAATGTGACGAAAAATGTTCTAAGGGAAAAACCTTAAGACAGGACCCTTTCCTTTTTTCTCGTGTCCTTTCGCCACCGGTGGTAAGCACTTGAAACACAAGAGTTCTGCAAGCTAGACATACTTGGCAAAAATTCAAAGAATATTTTGGCAAAATTGTTAATTACAGAAATGACATGCGACTTTTATCAGCAAGGACACTTTCTCACCTAGTAGGGGACGAGCAAGGAAAGATTTTCATGGGAATCCATAAGCCATGAATATCTAATGGGCATCTTAAATAGAATACTGATTAAGACGAAGATTACTAGCGCTCTTTTATGAATACAGGAGGATTCCGTGAGAAGCATGGATAGGATCAAGAGAAAATATACGAGCGTGTGTACACAGTACAAAGTTTAAGGATTTCGTAGATTGCCTGAAGCTGGATTTTCTTCCTTTTGAGACTGAATATATCTGATTTATATTTCTACCAAGTAGACATATAGCAGGTACATATGAGGAAACCCAGTCAATGTTTTGCGGAATTATCCAGAAAAATAAGTGTATCTTACTTCAAGGAGACCATAGTAAGTCAACAATCAATCGCTCCTCAATCATCATATAGAGGAAAAATACAAATAATAACTCTAATTTTGCCGAATATATTCAAATTTCATCTCGTACCGGAAAACCGTTTTTAGCCGAAACCAACCACTTTTCAATCAAATCTCTCAACCATAAGATAGGATCGGATAGCTCCCAAGAGCTATCATAATAACTAGCAATATAGCCTAAAGTAAGAATGCTAGTCGAGTGAAACTCAGGTACAGCTTATGGTTCACACAATGACTAATATTCAAACCTGGAAAGTACCTACTTGAAGGCGTATTACACTGCAAGTGAAGCCCTCATAACCTGGATAGTATAGCGCCATGAATTTTCACACCATCCCTTGTGATAGCCTTCAAGTGGGTTATACCCCATCCGTGACGGAAAACCCGGTGAAGATTTCCGGTCCACCCAAACAAACATGCCTCACTTGGTTACCAAAGATTTTCTGATCAAAAAGTCAAGTAACTCCTCCTTAAAATAAGGAAGATTACAATACGGGCAAGGGCCTTCTCGTGAAGAACCAGACGAAGTTCTTCAACTATACACTCCCCTGGGAAAAAATGTCATCGCTATAATTTCGTGATTTGAGCTCTACTTTCTTAGCGCATAAGGGAGTAAAAGTTCAAGACTTCTTCGCAATGTACTTCGTAAAAACAGCAAATCACACCGGTTCCTCAACCACCGACTACCAAATAATCCCCGATCTGCTCCGGTTTACCAAGCAATCATAGCAATTTATGTTGATATTTAATGAGATGATCAACCTCCTTGCATCCAAACATAAGCGTTAGGATCAATAAATTAAACATTAACTCCTTAGTCAGTCACCGCCGCAGATGTGATCTCCAGCTATTCCTTCGCAAACACAAACCGCGCATAGCGCTCATGTGTGAAACCAAGCTACTATACTATCTCTCGGTTCCTAACCTCTACCGAACCAACAGATACCACACAAACCATATGCTCCAATTCCTTGCCGGGAACAACCCAATACTAGTCCCCGCGAAAGTCCTCACTACACAATGCTTCCTACCTACTAATGCCAAATTCTGCTGTTGATGTACATCCCTTTCGTCTCCGTATATTGTTCTAAGCAATTCCTTGACCTGAACAATCTCTCCACGATTAAATTATTCTATGCCGACCAAATCCATCCAGCTGGCAAATTGTGGTCCCTAATTATAGGAGAAGACTTAAACGCCAGGCACCTCCTGATTTGACTCCTATGCTAAACGACAATGGTCGCAACATAAATCGCTGGTTGGTAACCAGTCCGGCATTCCCTACCTACAATGTATGGAACTGCCACACAAACACGTTCCCCCAAAGCGACCTTGGCATTAGTGGCCACGATCCCTTCATCCTAGACCTATTAATCGAGCTATTCGCCCATCACCACTAACCGCATTTGACTTCAAGAATGCCAATCAATCCCTTAGATCCCTACTCTCCCAAAAAAAACCAGTTTGCCTAAAATCAGCGCATATTGAATACTATAGACAGCACAGCTTCAAAGCATCTCCCCTCCTGAGAAAGCAAATACCCTTCCGAACTATTTTTTAAAGCCCACCTATCCACCTCCATAACCGAAACTTTGAAACTGGAATCTATGCATCAATCACATCACTTAAATTCATAACATTATACTCCCAGACTATTACCCAAACTGGACTATTCCAGCACCCGCCTCTGATAACTAGACTCCCTAGCTCGGTTTTACCAATCAATTTCATCAAACGCATCGTAAATTGTATTAAGCATAGTAGAAATAGAAAGTCGATCGGCCTGGACAAACTCTCAACCATCATCCTGAAGAAATGTACTGCATTAGTCCCTTCCTGTTTACTCTCCTTAACCATCATCATAAATACACAAACCATACCTGTCCCCAAACAGAAAACCAAAATCCTCTCCTTTCTGATAGGCCAATCTCCACCCTCTCAACCTTCAAAAGCTCGGCGCAGAACATGAAATTTATTATAGATAAGCACGGCCATAGAAACCATTCTATGCTCAGTTCACCAAACGAACAGGGCACTCGGTTGAATACTCCCTTCTAATCCCTAAAGTCGATATCACCATCATCATCAACGGCGCAAAAACCAGTATCCTGTCTAGGTATGCCTTAATAAAGAACTCCAGACAAACCGATTTTGGGCCGAGGTCCACCAATTCGATATCCCTAAAAGCTATCTGGCCTACGGCATCGCTTCGTCTCAAGCGGGGTCTTTTTCTACCCTTATAGACTTTTTCGGGCAGGATCATCCTCATTCATACCGATTAAATGACCCGCTCACCGTAACCTATTGAGCCGGATTTTATCTACAACCTGACGGTCATGGTATCGCTAATAGGTTTCGTCGTTATCTTCATGTTTGGGGCCAAAAATTCTTCAGAGTATTCTTCTCTCGCGCAAAACCGGGATGTCTGGAGTTCCTTATTAATGCAGGCCTAGACTGGATACCCGTTGTTGCGCCGTTGATGATGATAAAGAACCCAAGTTGCTGTCCGGATGGCCCACGCGGTTAGAGCACTGGGCTGTCGCAGCGAAGGTCGCGGTTCAAACCCCATTGATAGCAGAGGGATTTGTTATCGTGACTGTATGTCGGATAAGTAACTGAGTCAAATCAGAGTAATAATCTCGGGAGTGCGCAATACTGACCACATTGCCTCCTACAGTGTACTGAGGTATACCGTTACGATCTTGAATTAAGTCCTTTAAGACACTTCAAGGTCCTGATCGAATATGAATTGTTGCGTCAACGATTGTTATTGTACATAAGGACTAGCAAGATCATTGTCTTGTACATTAAGAGCTTTGCCGCTATGGTGAGACGTTTCGAGTGGAACAGTTTTAGTAAACTGAAATAAGCTCAGTTGGCTGCTAACAACCGTGCGCGGATTTCATCATAGCTGCTATGTGGTTTTTGACCCTAGATAGGTGAAATTATCAACGGTCTCAAAATTGTAACCTTCTATCTTTAGTATTTAACCAGTTCAATTCGGTGTTATTGTTTCTTTCCTTCGAAACATTGGTCGGGGCAGCCTAGTCAACTTCATCAATTTTCTCCGGATACCAAATTCTATCAAGACGGTGTACAGTTTTAACCTGGCTACGCTATCATAGGCGGCCTTGAAGTTGTTAAAAAAATTGCGCAACTGATGTCCATATTCCAACAATTTTTCCATCGCTTGCCGTACAGAGAAAATCTGTTCTGTTGCTGATTTGATTGGAGTGGAGTGATACCCTTTGGTATAAGCCAATGATCTTCTCAATGTATGAGGTCATCCAACCAAGCAAGATAGCGGATAGATGGTACTCAGCAACAGCAGCAATATCTCTATAAATGGTGCATTGCCTGATATCTCCCTTTTTATGTATGGTACACATAATGCCTGGTTGTCAGTCGTCAGGCATTGATTCGCTGTCCCACACCTTCATCATAAACTAATGAACCGACCCCAAATCTAAACAGTTTGGCTGTAATTGCATCTACTCCTTTCGACTTAGGATTTCTGAGCCGATGAATTGCACGGACTTTTCTCCTATACTTGGTGGTGGCAGTATTTATCGGTCGTCCTCAGTTGGCGGCACCTCCAATTAGCCGATGTACCGGTTGTTGAGCATGAAAATAATCAACCCATGGCTCCAATATTCCCATTCAGTCGGAAATCAAATTTCCCTCTTTGTCTCGGCAGTACGAGCATCGGGGTGGATAAGGCTTCATCCTACTAACTTGTTGGTAAAACTTCCCCGAATGGTGCGGATGTTCCCTGTACTTTCGAGTTCACATGCTATTTGATTCTCCCAGGCTTCCTTCTCCCCTCGCTTCAACGCTCGACGGAGTTCATGATAAGTTCCCGCACGTGCCCGCATTCTTTTAGAATGCATCATTACTCAGTATCCGGCATTCTTCCGTTGCTTTGTTAGCTTACATTCATCACCGAACCAGGCGTTCCAACCTTTTTTTGTGACTGGGGCCAAATATGTCTGCGATCGTATCGAAAGTAACGTTCTTTAGGTGATTGTGAAGATCATCCGTTAATGCTTCATCTCAGGGACATTTATTGACTGCGGTTATTGCAGCATCCATTTCCCCCGTATATATGCTACAGAGAGCTGTGTTGTGGATGGCTTCAGTGTTAACTATCACCTGATTGTCAGAGGGGATTGTAGGTGGCGTTGTAATTCGAGCCCGGAGCACTTTGCCAACGAGACACCTATTTGGACCCCTATTGGACCCCTATTTTTTCTAAGATTCATCAAGGGTGAAAGGTGGTCAATTTGGTTGAAAATAGTCCCCTTTGGAGAGGCCCACGTATGTTTGTGGACCGCTTTCCGCGCAAACCAAGTACTTCCAACAACCATTTCATGTGACACTGCTAATTGATTAATTCGCAGCTCATTAGCATTGGTATCGTTATGTAAGCTATGGGAGGTCCGTTACCGAGGTCCCTGAAGAAGTCGCGGAAGCCATAGAGGCGGAAAGAACGGGATCAACCAGGGAAATAGACCTGCTGCCCAGTGAAGAGCAGAAGCTGGACGACCTAGACCTAGGACTGCTAGGGCTCGGGGTGGACAGCGACGCGCAGGAAAGCGCCATGTCGGAGGAGGAGGGTGACACTCCGACAGTGGAGAAGAGCTCCAAACAATAACGGAGCCAATGGCCAGCACTAGGATAGCCCAGATAAACCTCCACCATGCGAGAGCTGCATCTGCAGTGATTGCAAGGGCAAATTCCAAGGAGTACATTGGAATAGTGCTGGCTCAGGAGCCCTGGGTGTACTGGGGGCAGATTCGCGGTCTGCAAGGAGGAGACATGCAGGTAATTTGGGACTCGTCTTGTGAAAAACCAAGAGCTTGCATAATTCTCAAACGTAATCTAAAATACATATGTCTTTCAGAGTTCTTAACCGGGGACCTTGTGGCTATCCAAGTCTCATTGGAAGCCGGGAGGAGCACTCGAAAGGTAGTGGTAGCATCGGGATACTTCCCAGGAGACGAGAGCCGGGCTCCACCGGCTAGTCGCAAAGCTGACGGAGTATTGCGAGGAGAGGGCGTTACCACTTCTTCTCGGCTGCGATGCCAACGCCCACCACGTAGTGTGGGGAAGCAGTGACACTAATCGTAGAGGTGAGTACCTTCTCGAATTTATTCTTAGTAATAAGTTAGAAATATACAACGTAGGGAACACTCCAACATTTGTGACCAGCACCAGACAAGAGGTACTAGATATAACTCTAGGAAATACCCTAATGAACGGGATGGTCAGGAATTGGAGGGTGTCGGATGAACCCTCAATGTCTGATCACAGGATAATCAGATTCGACATTGAGGGTAACTCCGAAATAAAAAGAATAATAAGGAATCCCAAGAGAACGGATTGGGAATCCTACACAATGCACCTGAGCAACAACGTTGCCCACCTCCAAGGGAGCGGTGACATCAGGAGCGAATTAGAATTAGAAACGGTGGTGGAAGACCTCAACACAATCGCGCATATGAGGCCAGCTGTCCGGCCAAGACAGTCAAGTCATCAAGGGATGTACCATGGTGGAACAGAAACTTAGCCAGAATGAGAACAGAGGTACGAAAACTCTTTAACCGGGCAAAACGAACCGGGGACTGGCGGAGGTATAAAAATGCACTGACTGCGTATAGCAACGCCATCAGGGAAGCGAAACGGAACAGCTTTAGGGAATTCTGTGAAGGGATTGAACAGATCACAGAAGCAACTAGGCTGTACAAGGCTGTAGCCAAAGACGGGAGAATATCCTCTGTCTGCTTGAAAAAGGAAGATGGGACATTCACCGAGAATGGGGAGGACAGGGTACACCTGCTTCTCAGAACTCATTTCCCGGGGTCCTACCCCTCGGCGGCAGGCGACAATAATCTGCCTGACACCCCAACAACGAATAAAAGGGGAAGGAAAGAGAGCTGGAAACTAGCAAAAGAGGTATGCTCAGAAGCTAGGCTATGATGGGCAGTGGGAACCTTTCAACCAATGAAATCTCCCGGAGCAGATGGCATTTTCCCTGCACTTATCCAGAGGGGCCTAGGAATTATCCTAGAGTCTCTTCTGAGGGTGGTAAGGGGGAGCATAGCACTGGGTTACATACCAAGGGCATGGAGACGGGCAAAAGTGGTCTTTATTCCGAAGGCGGGTAAAAAGGATCCTTTTCACCCTAAATCTTTCAGACCAATCTGCCTAACATCGTTCGTACTCAAAACGGTGGAGAAGGTCATAGACAACTATATTAGAACTAACGTTCTAAAGCGTAATCCCTTACATCACTGTCAACACGCTTACCGGGCAGGAAGGTCAACTGAAACTGCTCTGTATCAGCTGACAGAGGTACTACGGGACGCCATTGAAACAAAAGAAATTGCACTGTGCGCGTTTTTGGATATCGAAGGAGCATTCGACAACACATCGCACACAGAGATACAGGATGCCCTGAGCCGCAAAGGAGTGGGAAACACCCTGGCACTCTGGATGGGCAAAATGCTAGAAAGCAGACAAATAGAGGTACAAACAGGTACAAATTCTATTATCATGAACACCACTCAAGGCTGTCCACAGGGCGGAGTACTATCGCCGCTGATGTGGAGTATGGTAGTGGATGAACTCCTGGACGTGTTAACTAATACTGGAATACAAGTCCAGGGCTACGCGGACGACATTGTTCTAATCTGTAGGGGCAAATATGAAGATACCCTATGTGATAGAATCCAAACTGGATTAAGGGTTACTAGTGCCTGGTGCAGGAAGGTGGGACTGCGGATCAACCCAACCAAAACCACCATAGTACCATTCACTAGGAGGCGTAAGCTGGATCACCTGAAAGCCATAACATTACATGATATGGAGGTGAAACGAGAAACAGAGGTCAAATACTTGGGAATCACGCTAGACCAAAAATTACTCTGGAAGACACATGTCGGAAACACTTGTCGGAAAGCCACGAGGGCTCTGATGACTTGCAGATCCATAGCAGGAAAAAAATGGGGTTGTAGCCCGAAGATACTACTTTGGATATATACTGCAATAGTAAGACCAATGATTACCTATGGAGCGGTAATCTGGGCAGAAAGAACCCAACTCAGCACACAAGCCAGGGAATTACATAAGCTCCAAAGGCTGGCTTGCGTGTGTATCAGTGGGGCAATGAGGACATGCCCAACGGCATCCCTGGAGGTCCTTCTGGGATTAACCCCTCTCCATCTGCACATACAGATGCAGGCAAGGAGATCAATATTCAGGATGGCCGGTAGCATGAGTGAGGCGGGGAGCTGCCTAAATCGAAGGAAGATTGATATCCTTTCTAGGCGGTATCCCGAATTACTGATACCGAGGGACAACATGACAATGAGGTTTCACTTCGATAAGAAGTTTGAAACACGTTGGAGTAACAAGACAAACTGGGAAAGCGTGGCTGTGACATACTGCTTAAACCAGCAACTGATTACTTGGTACACTGACGGATCCCTCACAGCAGAGGGAGCGGGTGCCGGTGTCATTGGTCCAAGGAAAATGTACTTTGAGCCAATGGGCAGGTACACTAGCATATTCCAGGCGGAAATTTACGCCATAGACAAATGTGCCTCCTTTAATCTGCAAAGGAACTACAGGGGGCAGAACATAGCTATTCTCACCGATAGCCAAGCAGCGATCAAGGCACTTAGGTCCAACCAGGTGAACTCTAAACTGGTATGGGAATGCCTTGAGAGACTGAATACACTCGGCTCGTCCAACAAGGTCTGGATACTTTGGGTTCCAGGCCATGCTGGGCTGGAAGGCAATGAGGCAGCGGATGAACTAGCCAAGAAGGGAGCAGGGATGCCTTTATATGGGCCAGAACCCTTCTGTGGAATCGGAAACGGTTTCATGGCTATGAATCTAAGAAACGAAGAAAAACGGTTGAGGGAACTATATTGGGCGGGCCTACCAGGGATGGAGCAGTCCAGGGTGCTTATTGGGGGATACGAACCCATGCGCACAAAGGATTGCTTAAACCTCACCAAAAAGAACCTCCGAATCTTAGTGGGAATTCTCACTGGTCATTGTCGGCTGAACTACCACCTAGGGAAGCTAGGGATATCCACGGACACTGCCTGCAGGTTCTGTGAGGAGGAGGACGAAACCTCTATGCACGTCCTGGGACAGTGTCCAGCACTTGTGCAAAGTAGGGCGATACATCTGGGAGAACACTTAATACCAGATGCAAAGCTGAAACTTCTGGAAGTGGGGAACATACTAAAGTTCCTAACGGTTACTGGCCTGCTTGAGATACTATGATCAACAGGTACACTATAACCAGTAAAAGGGGCACAATAGTTCTTCAAGGACGCGGTGCGACTTTCCCTTAACAAAATAATAACGGTCTTGAATGAAGTGCTCTAACACACTTCAAGGCCTAGATCCAATATGGATTGTTGCGCCAACGATTATTATTTCCGAGTTATCACAATCTCGGCAGATGCCGGATTTTACCTAATACTAGCACTAAGTGCCAAGCATTTAGGCTCGGACGATCCTGCCTACTTAAAAACTAAAAGGGGACTGGTGGTGGTGGCCGGTGGTAGGTCAGTGGGAGAATCCGTCGAGTACTCCCCGCAACATCGAGCACGTATGCAGAATGGTGTACTTCTGCATGGTTTGAACCAGACTGTGCGAAAGTCCCAGGACATCAAGGGAAGCCGTCAGGGATTTAGGTACAATACCTGTAGCTGACAATATTATGGGAACTACAACCACCCGCTCGAGACGCCAAATTTCTTTGATTTCCCGAGCCAATGGCTCATAGTTCACCTTCTTCTCCACGTATTTCCGTTCAATGTTGCTATTATGGGGGATAGCAACATCAATAACATACGCGGAGCGACCCGTCTTGTCAACTAACAGTACGTCAGGCTTGTTGTGTGCTGTATGGCGATCAGTCAGAACTTGCCGGTCCCAATACATGCTGTAAGCAGAACTATCAAGTACTGCTTGCGGCTCATATCGGTAAACCGGACATGTCCCCGTGATCAGCCCATGCTTATATGCAAGGTTTTGATGGATAACCTTACATACAGCATTATGCCTGGTGATGTATTGCACCGGTGCCATAACAGTACAGCCAGAAATGAGATGGTCCAACGTCTCTAACGCCGAACCACACATTCTGCACTGGTCGTTCTCCACCCGTTCTTTCATGATGAGCTTTTTATAAGCTCGGGTGGCGACCACGCCATCCTGAATGGCACACATAAACCCCTCCGTCTCAGCAAAGAGCTCCCCAGCACACAGCCATCTGTTCGACAGATGCAAATCGACAAATGGCTGCCAAAGACAATTCACGTGTTTACCGTGCATTGCCTTCGACTTCCATTCATCGATCCGCTCTTGGTCCGACTTCACCCCACTCAGAGGATTGAAAGATCGATCCTTCAAGTTAAGTGGAGTCAGTCCACAGTCTGCCTTACAGACAGCCGCATGCAAGGGGCACGCCTGCTCTTTACTGTAAAAATAAGCGCGCAGCGAGTCGACTTGGCGATGATGTTGTGCCGCCACGTCAACCACGCCCCTACCTCCGATGTCACGAGGCAGGTTCATCCGCTCCACGGCAGACTTTGGGTGATGCATTCGGAATTTGGACATAGTTGTCCGTATCCGCCGCTGGACGTTTTCCAGGTCCGTCTTCGTCCACGGCAATATTCCGAATGCATAAGCCAGTGAAGGGATGGCGAATACATTCAACGCGCTTATTTTATTCTTCCCCGAGAGATGCGATTTCAGCACCAGCTTTACACGTCGCAGGAATTCGGACAGCAGAGCTTCCTTCAGATCACCAACTCGAGCATGGGTTCCTTGCAGAATTCCTAGGTACTTGTAGAAGTCTGTCTCGGTCATAGCTTCGATGTGGAGGTCACCAATGCTATGTCCGGCATGCGGCTCGTGATGACCTTTGCGAATGGCTTGGATTCGACATTTGTCTAATCCAAACTCCATCCGAATATCACGGCTGAACATGTCTATTATTCGCAACAGACTTCTAAGATGGTTGTCAGTACCAGCATACAGCTTGATGTCATCTAGGTACATCAAGTGTGTCAGTTCGCACTTAGCACGTAGGCCATATTTTATTGCAAAACCATGCCCTCTAGCATCATTCAGTAGCCATGAAAGGGGGTTCAGTGCCATACAAAACCAAAGAGGACTCAATGAATCCCCCTGGAAGATGCCCCTCCGAATACGGATGGGCTCTGAGGTATTAGCACCCTCAGATGTACGGACTGACAAGGTGGTATGCCACCCTTCCATGACTGTCGCCAAAAACTTTATTAGTTTCGGATCAATGCGATACAGATGTAGGATGTCGATTAGCCAGGTATGCGGAACGCTATCAAAAGCCTTGGCATAATCGATATAGCAACTGAAGAGGTTTCTTTGGCCTCTAGTTGCTTGTCCTACAACTACCGAGTCGATAATGAGTTGCTCTTTGCAACCCCTTGACCCAACTCGGCAGCCCTTCTGCTCCTCGGACAGAATGTTGTTGGTCTCGAGGTGCGCATTGATCCTTCCACTAATAATGGACGTGATGAATTTGTAGAGGGTTGGTAAGCAAGTGATCGGTCTTGTGTCTGCGGGGTCCTGCACCGTGTCCTTCTTAGGGATAAGGTAGGTAATCCCCGCAGTGAGGAAAGGTGGAAATTCCTCCGGCCGACTCATGACCTCATTTATACTGCGTGCCAACCGACTGTGTACGCTGGTAAATTTCTTATACCAGAAATTCTGCACCCGATCCAGACCTGGGCCCCTCCAGTTCTTCGAGATGTTTATAGCTCGTCGAACTTCCTCTTCGGTAACATCCGCGAAATTCATGCCAGGTGTATTGGCATGGCGGGTGCCTTCGGCGGTGATCCACTCAGCATGCTCAGCATGCTGGGCAGGTAACCCCCAAAGTCCACCCCAATACTCTTTCGCTTCCGTCACCGAGAACTGTATTGTCTGGGCGCTCTGTTGGGATTCGTTGAGAGATCTGAAAAAGCTCCGCTGGTTCCTCGCGTATGTTGCATTCTGGACACGTCTGGAATAACTTTCGCCATACCGTCGTAACCGACTGCATATGACAGAAAGTTTCTGTTTTAGTGTGTCCAGAATTTCAACTACGGGTGTCTCACAGGGGATGGCATAGTTCCGGTAAACCCTCTGCACTTTATTTCTCACCCGTCGGCTGGCATTGCCAGTGCTGATCTGAATCAGTCTAGCAATGTCCTGCCTTAGTGAGTCCCGCCGACGTTCCAGACGAATTTTCCATGGTGGATCTCTTTTGTCACTCAAACCAATAACGCGAAAGCGAATCTTCTGACCGTGCAATCTGATAGCCGCAACTGCACCACAATACACAAGTGATTGTAGTTGCAGCAGCGACATATCAGCACACAGTCGAGATGCAATCTCATCATTGATTTGAGATAGAATTCCCGGAGTTGCTGGAGATGCATAGAGCCTGGGAATACCTGGTCTATGCAAAGGATCCATATCCGAGAATTCTATACACGCTCTTTGGAATTCGTCCCGAACTTCAGCGGAAACCTCAGCTGGACGGTGGAGAAGAGTGCTTCGGCGAGTACTGAACCTGTTGCCTGCAGTGCGGCGTGGTGTTGTTGATGCCGCCGCCTCTGCCCCCATCGACTCTCGGTCACCAGTTTCCCCGATGACTTCAAGTCGAACACGTTCCCTGATGGTGGCCGGGATTGTGTCACTGCGAGTGATGAAGCGGTACTGGTCTGCGACTCGCTGCACAGTCACGTGCGCGAATTGCGGGAATCGCTCGACGAATCTCTGGTGCAACAAGGGGCGGTAAGATGTTATACCCGCCCCCGCCGTTATTTCGTAGTAGGAGCGGATGATGAAGAGGTTCATTTCTTCAGTCCATTTCATCCGCTTCCTACGCGAACCTGCTGAAGTGGTCGCCACAGATTGTGGCGAAACAGCTGCAGCAGGCGGAGCTGTGCTCCTGGTCGTCGTGGCGCCTAGACGTCGAACCGCCCCACGACTAGCGGTTTCGACGCCGTGCTGTCCATTACGAGAGCCCGACCCAGTCACCAAGTCAGACGACTCCCGCCGGTTATCCGTACCGGACCTCAAATTTCTCTTTCTTCTCATTGTTGGTGGTGCATTTTATCCCTAGCTGCCAGGTGTGTAGATAGCTTCCTTAGTGAGTAATCTGCAAGACTGCAAAGTTCCTGCACTTTCCTCACCTACCCCCTGAGACGCTGCGGTGGCGTACAGCCATTCAGACTGAAGCTATCCATCCCTCCTCCTTTCACAACCGGGCTTGGGACCGGCTTCGGCGGAGTTATTATTATTATTATTATTATTATTATTATTAAAATAATAAAAGCTATGGGAGCGAGGATATCGCCTGAATACGGGCTTTATCCTTCGTTGACTGTAAAAATATTCAAGTATGGTTTTGATATCATACCTAGGACAGGCTTTGAGGGTTCGTTCTACTGCCTCGTAGAAGGTATCCTTCTCCAACTTAACAGTCTCCTCTGTAGGGGCATGAACGTTAATAAGATTTACATTTTTAAATTTACCTTGCGAGCGCAAAGCGCATAGCCTTTCGGTTATGTTTTTTGGCTGATACATGATTTACTGGATGATTTACTGGATGGCCACTGTATTATATGATGTAGTGGCTCTTCTCCAGGAAACTTGTCCCTATCCAACGAATCTTTTGCAGCGCTGCTACATCAGGCTTATAGTGAAACAGGGTATCGGCTAGCTGCTAAGCAGGATTCTATCTATACAGGGAGCGCATATTCCATGAAAAAATGCGCAAATCGTTATTCCGTTTTCGTTGCCGGATTTCTCGCTGTAAAGTCCGAGGGTCCTTTTGTGGGTTCGTAACTTTGGTTTCCCGTGTGGGGTTGTCAGCCCTACCCAAACCCCAACCTAGAGGACCAGTTGGTACAATTTGTTCCGTTTTTAGATGCGCGGAACTCGCCTTCATCGTTGTCCATCTGCGGCTTTTCATCAAGAAAGAAATCCCGGCGGTCACCATGAGGAGGAGGAGATAGGGCTTGATAGTAGAACTGTTGGTGTTGATTCAATAAGCCCTTCCCAAGTTTTATGTTTCATCATGGGCACCAATCCACGTTTCGCCCTGGAACCTATACTACCGTTTGACAGCAGTCAGAAATGAATCGCTCTTCGCTCTCCCGCTTATTTGATTACCTCCCGGCAGAGTGTACCTAGTCCCTGCAGAAAGCGTGGAAGTAAGCTCTAGTGCAGAGCGCAATCAAGAATTGTTCACCACCGGGGGGTTGATCTTGTACCTCCTCCACACATGACCGCTAACCGAAGGGTCTGCTACATCCAAAGTGGATCTCATCGGGGATACCAATTTGATCCCACCTTCCGCCGAAGATTCTGCTTCCTTGTGTCCGATTTCTATGGACATTGCCACACCCGGTGGTATAGCCACCTGCATATCCTTATTCCCAAGAAGTTTCACCTTCAGCTGCAGTGATGTCGGCTGTCTGATACCACATGAACCCATTTTCGTCAACAGTATCCCTTTCCTCAGCTCTTTCTGGTTAAGGTGAAGGAGAAAATTCTGGCGCGCAAAAATTTAGCCTGCAGCCCTCCACCTCACTCTTAGTGGCAGAGGTTCTTCTTCTGTAGAGCCTTTCTTTTCTGCTTCCTGGTCGATTTAGACCGTAGTAATGTAAAGTGGAATGGAACTTAGTATCCCATGACACAGCTGCACCTCTGCTGATTACTATAAAATCTGCGTAGAAAGTTAAATGATTACATACTGTAGGTTACTCCATTGTGCTCTCTTTGCTGATATATAAGAATAAACCATTGAAAACGATCACTAGTTGATCATCTGTACATAGCTGTCCTATTTGAGAGGAAAATCTGGACGCTACAATGAAGACTACCAGAGACTGCTTAGTTGACATTAAAGCAATTAGTTTCGAATAGAGCTGACACCCCCCCGCAGTTTGAAATTTAAATAGGTTTCATTTCTAACCCTGGGGATTATATATTCCTTCTTCTTCCTTAGCTTTTGTACCGTCCCGTTAGTTTTGACCGTGGTAGGCTTAATCTAAGCGGAGTCTATATCTGCTGTATCAAGTCATCGCTGTTGCTTTTTCGGTCGGCCTTTGGGTCGTCTCCAAAGGACTTCAATATTTTCTTCTGTCCTTAGCATGGTAAAAAGGATGCTTCCACACACCACACATTCTAAGCCTGAAATCCATCAAGTAATTCACTGATTATCATTAATCCCTGATCAGAACTTGTACCACCTTTAATTGACTATCGCTAACACACATATTAAAAGGTAACATCATTTCGCAAAAACAATTTATTTCCTCATATTCAACAAATATCCATCTTAGAAACGACGGAGCAATGGAACTGGGCTTGGTCCTTCACGTTCTTCTTCTGGGTGAGCAGCGTTCCATTCCAATGACCGCAAGATAGCAGCTGGAATTGGTGGTGGGGTTGGTGGGATTGGCAAATGAGCACCAGCTGGGTGGAATCCATCTGCGTCAGCAGTGTAGGTGAGAGAAATTGGGATGCCTTCAGGGGAAGTGTGGGAAGCAGCTCCAGAAGCTTGAACACCTCCTACTCCACTCTCTTGGGCAGCAATTCCGTTGCTTGTTTCGTAGGCATATTGGTAGGAACCATCTGGAGCAACATCACTAGCAGCGCTCCTAATTTCAGCAGCTGCTTCAGAGGCAGCAGAATATTGAAGTGGTCTTTGGGCAACAGCCAAGCCGAAGATAGCAACGAATACCACCTGCAAACAAACGTTAGAACAATTTTTTAGAAAAAGAATGATTAACTTACAAATTTGAACATCTTTTTTTCTTCAAGACCTCTTCGACGCTACAGTGCTATAACGCAAATGATAAAGATACTTCGATGTTCAGACCTTTTTATACAGAAAACGAAAAAACCTGCCCATCAAGTCAGTCTAGCTTACTAACTTCAACATAAAATTAGCCTAATTAAATCATATCTTCAATCATTTATTCCACTTTTATCAGAAATTGCGTAACCGCGATTGCCCAATAATGCATAAAATCCTCACACATGGAATAATAAGTAGGTCAAGAGTCTGCTGGCTGCTGAAGAGCGACCATTTGTTAGACTTTATTCTTTTTAAAGGCCCTTAAGCTAGCAAACCTGTGATATACGATAAGTTTTTAAGTTTTTCCTGAAACTGATAATTATCATCGAATGCGTGAATTGTATCTCCAAGCACTAAAGATAGAAGATAAGTTAGCGTGCAAATGTAATGAATGTAATCCCTATTTTCTCAACATAACCTTCACAATATCTAAAATTATGAAGGTTACATTTGCATGAGACAGGTGGCTTCAGTAGGCTTGAAGACATAAAACCAGTTCGGCGAAAGTAAGAGCCTTCACTGGACACAATCTATCAAGTTGTATAAATTTAGTTTAAATAGTTAACGTGTTGCTTTGATACCCATAATATTATTGGTGATAATTAAAATCAATAAATATGCATTCATGTGTTTGCTCATGAGCAACATTCATTGCTTTGGATTCCCTAACGCAGGAGATACCCACACATTTATGGAGATATATCTCAAAATAGTCAAACTGATGATCAGTTTTTCCACACAAATATACATAAATTTGAATTTTCTTGTAATAATTTAAAAATATTGATATAGATATCATTGATCTCAAGACCGATTGGTTATCGAGGAAGAAGAATAAAGGCAGTGGTTACTACATTCATCGTTACAGGTAGTTACCACATCCACCACCCACAGGTTCCAGTATTTCATATTTCCCTTCAGTCGAAGTTCAGATTGATTAAGAGAAGATTTTAAATATTGAATGTCATGGACGAAATGCTAGACGCAGATAAGTTCTAGAAATGACTCCACAGCAAAGAAAAGGGGAAAGAGTTGAAAAAAGATATTAATGGAAAAAATGTTAGATCAGTTACTAGAAACCCACAGGGAGTCATCAACAACTGCTGCGAAAATCGCCACTGTTCTGCCACAAACTCCAACTGCATGGATCCCTGCAACTCAAGCGACGGTGATGTAAGAATAAAGTAACTATCGTTGAATAATGATGATAGAAAAAGGACTCGGTTGCAAGAGCTGCAGCACCTTCTGTATGTAGTTGTGGCTGATCATCATCATCATCATCCACGGCGCAACAACCGGTATCCGGTCTAGGCCTGCATTAATAAGGAACTCCAGACATCCCGGTTTCGATATCCCTAAAAGCTGTCTGGCGTCCTGACCCACGCCATCGCTCCATCTTAGGCAGGGTCTGCCTCGTCTTCTTTTTCCACCATAGATATTGCCCTTATAGACTTTCCGAGCTGGATCGTCCTCATCCATACGGATTAAGTGGCCTGCCCACCGTAACCTATTGTGCCGGATTTTATCCACAACCTCACGGTCATGGTATCGCTCATAGATTTCGTCATTGTGTTGGCTACGGAATCGTCCATCCTCATGCAGGCGGCCAAAAATTTTTCGGGGGATTTTCCTCTCGAACACGGCCAAGAGTTCGCAATTCTTCTTGCTAAGAACCCAAGTCCCCGAAGAATACATGAGAGCTGGCAAGATCATTGTCTTGCACAGTAAGAGCTTTGACCCTATGGTGAGACGTTTGGGCGGAACATTGATTTTCATTGATGTGCAGCCCAAGATATCGCGCCGCCTGCTCGATCTGCATGAAGGCAGTTTGTACGTCTCGGGTCGATCTTCCCATGATGTCGATATCGTCAGCATAGGCCAATAGTTGGGTGGACTTAAAAAGGATCGTACCTCTTACATTTACCTCAGCATCACGGATCACTTTCTCGAGGGCCAGGTTAAAGAGGACGCATGATAGGGCATCCCCTTGTCGTAGACCGTTGTTGATGTCGAGTGGTGTTGAGAGTGATCCTGCTGTTTTTATCTGGCCTCGCACATTGGTCAGGCTCAGCCTAGTTAGTCTTATCAATTTCGTCGAGATACCGAATTCTCTCATGGTCGTGTACAGGTTTACCCTGGCTATGCAATCATAAGCGGCTTTAAAGTCGATGAATAGATGGTGCAACTGTTGTCAATATTCCAACAGTTTTCCCATCGCTTGCCGCAGGGAGAAAATCTGATCTGTTGCTGATTTGCCTGGAGTGAAGCCTCTTTGGTATGGGCCAACTTGGTGTAACTGGTCGCCTCCATATTTAACTGATTCGGCTGTAATTCCATCGGCTCCTGGGTCAAGGCGACTTATGATTTTTAAGCCGATGAATTACACGGACTGTTTCTCCTGTACTTGCTGGTGGCAGTATTTGTCCGTCGTCTTCAGTTGGCGGGACCTCCAACTCGCCGATGTTCTGGTTGTTCAGTAGTTCATCAAAGAACTCAACCCATCACTCCAATATGCCCATTCTGCCGGAAATCAGATTTCCTTCTTTGTCTCGGTAGGATGAACATCGAGGTGTGTAAGGCCTAATCTTGCTGACTTGTTGGTAAAACTTCCGCGCCATATTTATGATAACGTTCTTCGGGTGGTTGTGAAGATCATTTGTTGATGCTTCATCTCCAGGATCTCTGTTGACTGCGGTTATTACGCATCCATCAAGGCGGAGAGATGGCTGCGTTCAATCAGCACGTGGTCGGTTTGGTTGAAAATGGTCCCGTCTGGAGAGGCCCACGTATGTTTGTGAACCGCTTTCCGCGCAAACCAGGTACTTCCAACAACCATTTCGTGCGATAATGTCAACTGGATAATGCGCAAGCCGTTGCCATTGGTATCTCTATGTAAGCTGTAGGAGCGATTTTGATATCATACTTGGGACAGGCTTCGAGGGTCTGCTGCCTCGTAGAAGGTATCCTTCTCCGATTCTGCCGTCTCCTCTGTAGAGGCGTGAACATTAATGGGGCTTATATTTCTAAACTTGTCTCGCAAAGGCAGAGTGCGTAACCTTTCGCTTATATTTTCAAAACCGATAACAGCAGGTTTTATTTTTTGGCTGACTAAGAAACCTACTCCGAGCACATGGTTTACTGGATGACCGCTATAATATATGGTGTAGCGGCTCTTCTCCAGGAAACCGGTCCCTGTCCATCGCATCTCTTACAACGCTGTTACATCACCCTTATATTGAGACAGGGTATCGGCTAGTTGCTCAGAAGCATTCGGTCTGTTCAGGGAGCGCACGTTCTATGAAAAAATGCGCAAATCGTTAATCTATTGTCGTTACCGGGTTCGTCGTTGTAAGATCCATCCAGTCCGAGGCTCCTTTCGTGGGTTCGTAAGACTGGTTTTCTGTGTAGGGTTGTCAGCCCTACCCGGCCCCCAACCTGGAGGACCAGTTGGTACAATTTGTCCCGTTTTTTAACGCGGGAAACTCGCCTTCATCCTTCTCCGTCCGTAGTTTCGCATAAAGGAAGAACTCCCAACGATCACCACGTGGAGGTGGAGATAGGGTTTGGTAGTAGAACTGTTGGTGTTGGTTCAGCATTCGTTTCCCAGGTTTTATGCTCCATCGTGGGTACCAATCCACGTTTCGCCCTGGGACCTATACTACCCTTTGACTGTTGTGGCTGATATGGGCGTAAATTATGCTCCTTACCCAGGTTTTTGATGATTCGGTCATTTTAACCGCTCTGACATAGAGCAAGGCTGTAGTAGCTCATAACTACATAGTAAGAATGTCCACAATGTGAATGTGGAACCTGCGGATAAACACTCTCTAAGAGGTAAGAAGTCACCAACTTCGAATTCATCCCTGGTGCGGTTGCTCCCTATTCTTTTCGAGTTCACAGATCTTTGGTTCTCCCAGGCTTCCTTTTCCTGTAAAGTCGCTCATCCGCTAGACGGAATTCAGGATAAGTCTCTGTGCGTATCCACGTTCCTTGAGAATATAACATTACTTGGTATGCAGCATTGTCCCGTTCCGTTGCTAGCTTACATGCATCGTCGAACCAGCCGTTC
Source organism: Hermetia illucens (assembly GCF_905115235.1). Taxonomy (NCBI): domain Eukaryota; kingdom Metazoa; phylum Arthropoda; class Insecta; order Diptera; family Stratiomyidae; genus Hermetia; species Hermetia illucens. The sequence goes on from NC_051853.1 coordinate 45,041,537, forward strand.
CGACTTTTCTTGTGGCTGGGGCCAAGTATGTTTGTGGCCGTATCAATGATAATGCCCTTTAGGTGGTTATGAAGACCATTGGTTGATGCTTTACCTCATCTGTTAGCTGCAGTTAATGCCGCATCCATTTCCCCTTTATAAGTGTTACGGGGGGTTGTGTTGTGAATGGCTTCAGTATTCACTCTCACCTGATTGTCAGAGGGGATTATAGGCGGTGATGTGTTTCGAGGCCAGATCCAATGAGCGCCCAATATGTTCTGACATTCATCAAGGCTGAGAGTGGCAAGACTCAATCAGCATGTGGTCAATTCGGTTGGAAGTGGTCCCGTCTGGAGAGGCCTACGTACCCCCCAGACCAGCCACTTCCAACAACTATTTCGTGCGATACTGTTAACTGAACAACCAGCAGTCCGTCATCCTTGCTATCCTTGCTATGTAAGCGAGTGAAAGATTATCCAAAAATAAGTAACCTAGATGACGATTAACCACTGAAAAAAGTTCAGTTTTTTTGAAACCACGTAGTTTCGACAACCTCGAAGCACTGGGATTTTTAATGAAACTATTGATAACATAATCCTGAGAGAAACTCCTGCCCTGTGTCAACGTTGCATTGGCGTACGGGAACTTCAAACTTTTTAGCCCTCTTCCATTTTTATAAAGTTCGCTCCTCTACTGACTTGCCCCGGCTATCGGGTCTTCTACAATACCCCTACTTACACTTTCCTTAGTCGAGTACCTTATTGGCATGCTGACCTAGTTTTGGAGGCGGTCGTCAGTACACTTCCTTCGCTCTCTATATAATTTTAAACAAAAGGTCAACTATTTAGATTCTTGGCAGGAAATACAAGTTATCCACAAGGGATTCTCTAAAACCTTCGACTTTGTACATCAAAAGATACGTTTATCCAAACTCCCCTTACTGAAATTTTTTTTCACCGAGTATAGTCGATTAGTAATTTCGAATCTTAGGTCTTAGTTTTGAAGCCATTTGGGAAGTGGGGCAACGACCGGACCGCGATTTGGCAAACTTCGTCATCATGTGTGTGATCTCGTTTAGGAGAGCGAGATTGGAATCGGTTCGTGAAGAGCGAAACGTTTCTCGTTAGATATGAACGTTTAGTCCAGTCCGAGGTTCCTATTGTGGCTTCGTAATAAGTTGTTTTCCGTATAGGGTTGTCAGTCCTACCCAACCCCCAACCTGGAAGACCAGTTAATACAATTGGTCCCGTTTTTAGCCGCAAGAGACTCGCTTTTACCCTTTTCCGGTGTTGGTTCAGCAAACGTTTCCCAGGTTTTGTGCTCCATCATGGATACCAATCCACATTTCGCCCTGGAACCTATACTACCCTTTGACCAAGAATACTTTTCTTACTACAAAATGCACAATATATTCCGGCATTTCTAAGGATTGAGATCAAAACTGAAACAATAAACTACGTTTCCTTGGTTAGTGTAATATTTACATATTTTCTCGCAAAAACTTATCACACTACGGAAGGAAACATTGTTCATTGTTTTATTTTTCGACTCTCCATATTTCCTGATAAATTGAGCATGAAATAGAATCCGTTGATATCAGCATTTTCAAAAATTATAATTTCATCCTTCATCCTTCCCTAGGGACAGGTAAACTTCACAACAGAATTGGCAAACATCACCTGCAATTTGATATTTGTGCTGGCAGACATCTGGAAAACTTGCACAGAATTCTGGCATTTATTTATTTTAAATGGTCCAACGTACAATTCGATAAGGAAATGAATATCCTTTCATATTAATAGTCACTGAACTTTTTCGATAGAGATAGAAGTTGGCAAAATAACGAGTGGTCCAAATGGTAGAAAGGCGGGAAGTGGTAGACAGCGCTTTAGTGAATTTAGAAATGAATATTTATTGCAACTGGCAATCACATGATATAATTTTCCGAAACTTAAATAGCATTTCTACTCTTCCAACTCAAAATGGCAATGGGCTTTCGTATGCATACGAATAGTATTTTGATAAAAAGTTCGGTAAGTACGGAATGAAATATACTAGATCCCTTAAATCCTCACTAATGGTGCCATAGCGCATATCGAGTCTCCTCCTCAAAATATTCTGATCATGGAGTCTGTTGCTACTGCAACCGAATCCCAATGTGATTTGGCTGTCTTCATCAAAATTATTTTCCAAACACTCTGCCGATTTACATGATGCCTTGCACTCCATTCTTCAGTGTTCATGTAAGTAGTCTTTTGGACTCCCCCACGTCAACGGCCCATACTAGTTTTCTCAACTTTCAAAATGTACTTGAGGGCTGCCAACAGAGCCTACTACAGCTTAGAAAAACTGTTCCACTCGGAACGTCTCACCATAGGGTCAAAGCTCTTACTGTACAAGACAATGATCTTGTCAGTCCTCATGTATTCCTCAAAAACCCGAGTTCTTAGCAAAAAAAATTGCGAACTGTTGGCCGCGTTCGAGAGAAGAATCCTCCGGAGAATTTTTGGCCCCCTACATGAGGGTGGACGATTCCGAAACCTAAAAAACGACGAAATCTATGATACCACGGCCGTCTAATTGTGGATAAAGTGCGGCTCAACAGGTTGAGGTGGACCGGTCACCTAATCCGTATTGAGGATGATCCTGCCCGGAAAGTCTATAAAGGCAATATCTATGGTAGAAAAAGAAGACAAGATGGAACGATGGTGTAGGTCAGGACGCCAGACAGCTTTTATGGATATCGAATTGGAGGACCTCGGTGCAAAACCCGAATGTGCGGAGTTACTTTCTAAGGCAAGCCTAGACCGAATACCGGTTGTTGCGCCGTTGATGATGATCATGACTTGAAGGGTCATTATAAATATGATGGAACTAGCTATTATATTCAATTCACTAATTGGACTTTTCCCTAATGGCGTCCATGATGCGCATTGTATCCTTATACTCAAATACATACCCTCTTCTCAGATAATTGTGTAGTAATATAGAACACTAGACGTTGTGATCGGCTACTTCGGTGAGACCCGATCTTGTTTCCCCGGTTTCAAACACAGGTTCCATCCTGGAGGCTTATCACTTACGCCGGACCCAGGTCAAATAAACGGATTATAAATGCTACAATTTTTTCTGTTCACATTTCTATCTCGGCGCCTGTAATTCCGCCAAAGACGGTTTCTATCCATTGCACCTCAGTGGTGGAAAGTTTGCTACTGTGGAATCTAATGCTCTTAGTTACATGGAGAGAATTTTCCAGTCGAAGTAAAGCATCATCAAAATCACCTATATTAAAAACACAAAGGAATAACCCAAGAACAGAGCGCATCAGGTTCCTAAATAAGTCACAAAACATGACAAAGGTTTTAGAAAGGTGTATCCCGCAACGCATCCAAAGACCAGCATGAACTTACTACAAGGCTGCTCTGTATGATTTTACGTTAAGATTTACCTTCGTAAAACTACGAAAATTGCAATAAAGCCAACATGTATAGCACATGAATTCACTGCTGTCCGGCAGGGAACCTATAAACCTTTCTTATTTTGTGTGTACACCGAAGTGGGAAATCTTTGAGAGACATGTCCGCTCAGCCCTACGGAACCACCACTCCGCAGGTTGTGTTTGCCTTTAGGCACTCGTCCTTTTACTCCTTTCGACTTGCTTCCTTCAGCAAACTAGAGTAAAGTATTTTCTCAATCGCGGAGCAAACAGTACACCATTTTTCCTTCGACCTCAGCATCTCCGCAACAATGCTCTCCAGGCTCACGCAACGAAACATCACATGCTATGGATCCTCCGGTGAATTATTCAGCCCAAAGCGGTGCAGATAGTGTCTGTAGCAACCACCCTATCCCTTAAGAAACTGGGTAATGTGGTACGTCTTGCACACTCCTTTCTTTTGTCATAATGTCAACAGTGATCATGTCCACCACCATTAATATACCTCATCTGATGTGACTCTAAAAGCACTGCAAAACCTGAAAGCCATCAGCCGGTAAACCACCAAGGGTCAGCTCCGGTCCTTCTAGCTAGGATGTTACCACTCTCACTATTTCCATCGCGGAAACCTCCACATTCTCAGGGTGCTTTGCTCTAACAAGCACCGCTAGATCATCTGCAAAGCCAACAATCCTAGTCGCATTATACATGATATTAAACAACAGGGGATGTGGTACTCTAGTCGTAACAATGTACTCCTTGGGGCACACAACCGTCCCGTACCAAAGAGTCCTCTCTGATAGGCGATTTTTCACCAGATTCGCTAAATACCTGGAAACACGTATGTCAGCCGACGCTCCTTTATTTCTACTCCAATTGGCGAGTTGAATGCTGAACCTGCTTTCGCCAGGTTCATGATCATACTTATTGCATCCACCGAAAGTGGGCACCCCGGAAACCAAACTGGCGTTCCGACAAGCCATTGTTTTTTTCGACGATGGGTAGAAGTCTGTTGTAGATGACTCTCTTCATCATCTTCCCTATTCTATCCAGCAGGCAGATCGGACGATTTGACCCTCATTCGGCCTTGAAGCGTGAGGCGTTGTTGTCGCCAATTCTACCACATGCTTCCCGCATATGTATGAATTTGGACAAAAACACGGGACTGAAAAGGAATTATTGTTAAGCCGACACACAACCTGAGCTGCAACCTGAGCTGAACAAAAGAGAGGTGTACGGCAGGGAACCCATTCATCTGAAAATGGAAGAAATGTCATACTAGTTTGCGAAAGCTTCTACTCTTTGTGAAATGTGGATTCCAGGATTTCCGCGCGAGGGGAAATAGTAGATCTGCAAGAGCTGCAAGTGCAGCGATAAATAGCTCTATTGGGAAACTGTCAAGCAGCAGCTTTACACCGTTTGAGTACATTGATAGCCGAAATCATTTCTTTTCTGTTTAGAGGAACAATCCGTAACTCCGTGACTAGCCATTTTATTCACGAGAGAAGGAACCCCCACGGATGTGATACGGCTAAGAACCGTGGTAGGGTGTTTTTTTTCACCTCTTGCTCGTCAGCGTGGATGAGAAGTCCACTACTAACGTCCTTCATAGGACCATCCAAAATTCCCCGCTTTTTCATGATGCGGTACACATTTCTAAAATCATAGTGTTCTGCGGCATCTTCTGCTTCCCTGACCATCGCATTAACTACTCCCTATTTATTGCAGTACAAATTATGTTGAATTTCTCAGGATTTCTGAAGGTAGCGTAGTTCGAGGGCGTCACGCCCGCCATCACTCGCAGCGCTTAATAGAGCTTTCAATCCCTTCCGCTCATCGATCCGTTTCCACGATTTCGCAGTTAGCCAGATCTTATGACGCCCTTCGGAACGTGGCTGACAACCGGCATAGCACTTTTTATGGCGGCCAATGCTCATCGCTACGGCTCACTATGTGCCTTCCGACACCTTCTCCTACACATTCGGGTGGCCCTCTGCTGCAACTCGCATCACCGTCTAAGGAATTTTTCGTTAAAAGACTTGCCTATTCTATTTCTTTTGATGAAGTTCTTAATTACATCAGAAATAAAGCTTGTTCATCTCCGTCTCCTTTTTAAGGTTTTATGTAAAACAAAACCTTATTAAAATTGGTGTACTGTCTGTCTGTTTGTCCGTCACACACATTTTTCTCGGAGATGGTTATAGCGATTGACACCAAATTCGGTAGAAAGGTGGGAACTGTGAATGCTCACGCCTACAATGAGTTACATCCTTTTACGTTGAATTTGAGAGGGGTCCCCATACATACAAAGGGGGGGTATAAATTTTCCCATCAAATATAGCCATGTGGGGTATCAAATTAAAAGTCTCGGTTAGTACTTTTCAAAACCGGTCGTACTTTTCACATTTTTCGGGTAGGTGGTGAGTACGCGGGGTTGAAAATTATCATTTCTTTCTCAGAAACTAACCAACGGAAAAATCTGGAAAAAATCTGGAGGCTGCCACTATATGGTGCCTGGGTTCCAAAAGAGTTTCCATACCGATGTCTGTTCAAATAAAGTTAATAATATTGTATTGCTATAATTTTTAGTAATTGGCCGCAAAACCTAAGTTCTAACCTAAGTTCATCCTAGCACCACGAAATTTTGCAGTGATGTAGGCTATAATATAGAGCACAATCTTACCAAGTGGTAAGTGGTGGAAATCGCACTATTACTAACCAAGTTATAATACGTCAAATTTGTTGCTTCTTTGCAAATTCAAGACTATGAATGTCAATATCACCCGAAAGTGGATATTCTCACATAATATATGCATATATTACGTGCCACGTACTAAGAAATACACAAAACCTTTCGTACCTGAAGCTTCCCCCAATCTATATCACTGAAACGTGGTTGGATAATAGGATTTTGAGCTCTGAGTTCCTCGACGGGTTTTCGTCTTTCGCTGCGACAACGATCGCGTAGTGTTAGGTAAGTCAGCTGGAGGAGGTGCCTTAGTCGCGGTTAACTCACCCCCAACCCCAGCGGGCCGAATCCATCTTTTCTCCATCTATTACCAGTATGATTGCATCACCTTACATATTCTCCCTCACAACGCCGGTCCTTTTATTAGATGGTGCGTATACTTCCCTTGACTCAGCCCCTCCTATCTGTAGGATGAATTCTCCTACAGTCTTTCAGAAGTTCTCACTTTAACTTTCCCCTCTCTTTCCTTCATTGTTTGTGGTGATATTAGTCTCCCTTTGCTCTCCTGGCCTGACATTCCCGGCCCTCCGCAACTTCCAATTTGTTCCTCTCATTCATCTCTTTTATTCGCTTTCATGAACACCTGTACTGCTCTTCAGTTCAACCGTACCACAATTCATCTTAATCGCACTTTCGATCTAACCCTCTTCAACATGCCAAAGCGGTTGCTTTCTCTTCTCTATGTTGCGCCTGATGCCGATCATCCTGCTCTTGAGTCGAGGTACAACAGCCAGGTCTCAACTCCCACACTATGCACAAATCCTCTAAGCTCAACTTCCGCAAGAGCAACTTTAAGGGTATGAATTTAGTTCTGGCGTCAATCAACTGGGCTCCCATTCTCTCACCATTAACCTCCGAGCAAGCCCTCCTCTCCTTTTATTCCATTCTGTCTGACCTCCTTCCCAGTTACGTTCGTTCTTCCGCCAAATCCCTTAAATCGTACCCATTATGGTTCACCACTGAAATCCACAAAAAACTTCGTCTGAAACACGCTTTTATCCACCGGAAGCGGTGCAGACTTTGACCATTTCAGCGCTCTGCGATCTTCAGCTAACTCGCTGATAGTTAAGTCTAGGCAGGATTATCTGGACAGTGTTGAAATCAAATTGGCGCGTGGTAACTTGAAGCCTTTCTGATCTCATATCCGTAACGCCCGCAATGGCTCCCAGTCTCCTCCCACCTTCATCAAATTCTCTGGCTCCGCTGCTACCTCTCCTCAGCTATCCTGTTATTTACTTTGCAGTTACTTTTACTTACTTACTTACTTTACTTACTGTTGTGTGTCCGGATAGCTGAGTGGTTAGAGCACAAGGCTGTCGTGCGGAATGTCGCGGTTCAAATCTCACTGGTGAATGAGTACCTGAGTCAAATCAGGGTAATAATCTCGATCGAGCGCAATGCTGACCACATTGCCTCCTACAGTATACTGTAGTGTACCGTTACGGTCTTGAATGAAGTGCTCTAACACACTTCAAGGCCTAGATCTAATATGGATTGTTGCGCCAACGATTATTATTACTATGATATTATACTATACTATTATTATTTTACTGGGTGCATAACTTCTCTCCCTTTTCTTCGTCTCTCCTCCTTCTAAGTACAGCTTTCTCCGAATCTCTTGCCATTCCCCTCCTTACTCTCACTTTGGTGGAGCACCTCATTCACAACCTTGATGCCAATGTCGGACCCGACCCCGATGGTTTTCCGAATCTCTTCCTGATTAAAACCTCTAAGTTGATTTCCCTTCCTCTCTGCATTATTTTCAGTAAGAGCCTCTAAAAGTGTCATTTTCCAAGCCTGTGGAAAGAATCGCTTACTTTTCCCATACACAAAGGCGGTGACTATACTCTTGCTGAGAATTATCGCCCTATTTCGCTCCTCTCATCTTGCTCCAAGAGAGGTACGACAATGACTGGTTGACCACTCATTTCGGCCACCTTATAGCTATGGGGCAGCACGGTTTCATACAACGTCGATCCACTGCTACAAATCTTCTGGACTTCACCAACTTTGTGGCCAAATCCCTCAACTCTCAGCAGCAAGTCCACGTCATTTACACGGACTTTTCTAAGGCCTTCAATTCCGTTAACCACCCACAACATTCCTCCATCACTTATCCAACCCTCCATAAAGCGTTTTAATTCCCTCGTGAGAAGTATCCTTGAGTATTGTTCCGTGATTTGGTCTCCCTTCCGTAATTGTGATTGTCTTGCCCTTAGTGCTTCTTAATAAAATTAGGAATTGACTGCTCTGCCACGTCTAGATTTTGAAACCACATATTGCTTAGTGACACTGCATAAGCATTTCCCAGTTCTCCGACTTCTGGCAATTCTCCCATCCCTGACTATTAAGCAGACTAAGCAGCTAGCATTTCCGTCAAAATCGAATTTTGCGAATTGAAATTCTAGAGCCACATCAAGTGACAGATTAACAAGGAAATAGAATACAACTCAACAGTCGATTCGATTAACAAAATGAACTTCCTTAAACTCAACCTTTCAGATAAAGCACCTGCTCAAGTGAAATTCTGGGAAACATCGACTCTTTCGACAAGGACATAATACAAGATTTTTCAAAAGGCATCAACATTGCTACTCTTCTTTTCGCACCGTGAAAGACGATGATCATCACCATTTCACAAACAAAACAATCCAGAGATGGATCAAAGCAGATCAACTAAAATGGTGTGTATCGAATGCAAATTAAGTGCATTACATGAGATCCATGAAAACACGTTCGCCGTGTCCAATTCCACTTGGGCTGACTTTTTCAGTCCCACACGTCGTGCCACTAAGCCTACGGCATATATTTCTCGAAATAAAATTTCCGAGGAAATCTTAGTAAGGCACCGTTTCAATCTTCGATGCATCATCGTCATCATCACCTCAGTGCATCTTCTGCATTTCAGTTGAACCTGGGTTCCAACGAAAAATATGCGAAGACAGTGACGATGAGACTCAGTGACGCAGGCTCAACGTCGTCAACTCCGAGCAAGATTGAAATTACATACTTTAGTTTAGGAATCATGTGGGCAAATATTTGACTGGAGATTAGCTCCTTAACTAGGCAGCAATGCAGCAGTAACTACTGAAGCTCGATTTTCCGATGCCCATAAGGAAACTCATCAAGAACTTCCTGGAGTAGAAGTTACAGATTTGCCTGCAACAAAGTTGCCTTGAGCTATATTGGAGCTTCTTCACGAACAAAAGCCCCAACGAAGTAAGTCCATGATAGTATCCCATCAACCCTACCACCTTTCCTGCTGGGGCGTGTTAATTAGTTTTACCTCTGCGGCCACTGTCGTCCAGATTAACCGCGATTACTTAGAATCTGAGACTCTCCCGCAATATTAGGCCTGAGAATGTTTAATTGTTGTGTGTGGATCAGATTATGCGACCAGAACACAAATTCACTTAGGATTTCCTAAGTTCGTGCATACACTCTCAGCGCAAAGATTGAAATTTCTGTCCGTACCTCCGAGAAGACGACGCGGAATCTATCCTGTATATGTGGATTAATGGTCGCTGGGTAACTGCTTAGCTTCAGTCCAATATCGCAGAAAATCATTTCTCGTGACAAATGGAAATTACTTGGATACCACATTTAAATATGGGCAAGTCGTTTTGTGCGTTGTCGACATTGCATCTCAGTAATACTTTGTGTCCAGTGTCCAATACCAACTTGATCTTAGAAAATATATTCAGGGTATGAGGAAAGTGGAAGTAGAGAAGTTTCCTGAGCGGTCCCTGCGATGTTCGCTATCGATGCTGATGGGAACTGCTGAGGTTTATGAAAGATATCGAAAGGAATATTTGTTGGTTCCGAATTCGATGATAACAAGACACATTTAACACAAACAACCCCATATCCTAAGGACTCCAAAAGGTGACTATTCGTCCTTCAAAGTGAAGAGCATGGTAGTTTCCCAAATTAGATAAAATTAAAGCCGACCCAGCAGAAGTGGTTGCATCTATATATGGTGCATGCATGGTGTTCAAACCTTGATTCGGTATAAGACAACCACATAATCTCTTGACGGTGCGAATGTTGAGCTTTTCGAGCTCTAGTTGCTCCTAGTTCGAATTCTCCTTCGTCCTGAATACTTGTGATCATCTTTGTGCTGTCACGCTGCTGTGGGCTTACCTTTCTGACAAACATAGTTTTTCTGTATTCTGGTAAATGCGCGAAGATTGACAAATGGAAGAAACGGTAGAAGGGGCGTTGACCACATCACCAATATGCACGGACCCCACACGAAAGCAACCATAAAATAAGAGCCTCTTTCATTGGTGATGTTTGTAAGCTAAACGCCAGCCCTTTTCCTCTACTTTAACCTTCAGCTCCCAGTAGGGATCTAAAGTATACCATGTATTCGTTGCTGCCAATGATAAAGGAGTAGGGATTGTCTTTCTTTATTATGTTTTGCAAGATTGTGTCTCATATAAGGCCGAACAAAGATAATTCTCTCAAAGACCTCTAAACTTAACAAAAAACAAAACAAAAAAATCGAGCTTCAACCGACTGAAAAGGTCCAAATTATTTATAATAATACAAGGGTGGCATTCCAGATTGACTACACAAATGCTTAGCCTACCTCCAATTAATAAAAAAGATTCATTATCACAATCAACGGCGCAACAACCGATATCCGGTCTAGGCGTGCCATGATAAGGAACTCCAGATATCCCAATTTTGCGCGGAGGTCCACCAATTCTGTATACCTAAAAGCTGTCTGCCATCGTTCCATTTCAGGTAGGGTCTGAGTCGTCTTCTTTTTCTACCATAGATATTTCCCTTATAGACTTTTCGGGCTGGATTATCCTCATCCATACGGATTAAGTGACCCCCGCTATTGAACCAGATTTTATTCACACGTGGTATCGCTCACCTCTCGCCACCTCTCAGCCTTGATGAATGTCAGAACATATAGGGGGACCAATATAGACTCGGATCACTATCTCGTTGGCATGGTGCTCCGAGCTCGAATAACAATACCACCTAGAATCCCCTCTGACAATCAGGTGAGAGTGAACACTGAAGCCATCCACAACACAAACCTCCGCGACACTTATAAGAGGGAAATAGATGCCGCAATAACTGCAGTCAACAGAGGACCTGGAGATGAAGCATCAACAAATGATCTTCACAATCACCTTATCATCACGTTATCATGGATACGGCCACAAACATACTTGGCCCCATCCGCAAAAGGAGTCGGAACGGCTGGTTTGACGATGAATGTAAGCTAGCAACGGAACGGAAGAATGCGGCACACCGAGTAATGTTGCATTCTCAAAGAACGCGGGACAGCGCGAAGACTTATCACGAACTCCGTCGAGCGGAGAAGCGACTTCACAGACGGAACAAGGGAGAACCAACTAGAAAAGTACAGGGAGCAACCGCACCAGGCGTGGAAATTTCACCAACAAGTCAGCAGGATGAAGCCTTATACACCTCGATGCTCATCCTGCCGAGACAAAGAGGGAAATCTGATTTCCGACAGAATGGGCATATTGGAGCGATGGGTTGAGTACTTTGATGAGCCACTGAACAACCAGAACATCGGCGAGTTGGAGGTCCCGCCAACTGAAGACGACGGACAAACACTGCCACCACCAAGTTTAGGAGAAACAGTCCGTGCAATTCCTCGGCTAAAAAATCATAAGTCGCCAGGAGCCGATGGAATTACAACCGAATTGGTTAAATATGGAGGCGACCAGTTGAACCAAGTAGTTTATCAACTTGTGCTCAAGGTATGGGACAGCGAATCAATGCCTGACGATTGGCAACAAGGCATTATCTGTCTCATACATAAAAAGGGAGATATCACACAGTGCAGCAATTATAGAGGTATCACGTTGCTGAGTACCATCTATACAATATTCTCCACTATCTTGCTCGGCCGGATAGCCGCATACGCCCAGAACATCATTGGCCCATACCAAAGAGGCTTCACTTCAGGCAAATCAGCAACAGATCAGATTTTCTCTGTGCGGCAAGCGATGGAAAAACTGTTGGAATATGGACAACAGTTGCACCATCTGTTCATCGACTTTAAAGCCGCCTATGATAGCATAGCCAGGGTAAAACTGTACACGGCCATGAGAGAATTCGGTATCCCGACGAAATTAATAAGACTGACTAGGCTGACCTTGACCAATGTGCGAGGCCAGATAAAAACAGCAGGATTACTCTCAAGACCATTCGACATCATCATCATCATCATCATCATCATGATGCTGAGGTAAATGCAAGAGGTACGATCCTCTCAAGTCCACCCAACTACTGGCCTATGCTGACAATATCGACATCATGGGAAGAACCACCCGAGACGTACAAACTGCCTTCATCCAGATCGAGCAGGCGGCGATCACAGCGAGATCTTGGACTGCACATCAATGAAGGCAAGACAAAATATATGGTGGCACCGTCGGCACCGAAGATGAATCAACCAACAACATCAAACCACACTGGTCAAACACGAACAAGAATAAGGATAGGAGAATATAACTTTGAGACCGTTGATAATTTCTCCTATCTAGGGTCGAAAATCACAACCGATAACAGCTACGATAATGAAATCCGCGCACGGTTGTTGTCAGCCAACAGAGCCTATTTCAGCTTACAAAGACTGTTCCGCTCAAAACGTCTCACCATAGAGTCAAAGCTCTTACTGTACAAGACTATGATCTTGCGTTCGAGAGAAGAATCCTCCGAAGAATTTTTGGCCCACTACATGAGGATGGACGATTCCGTAACCTACACAATGATGAAATCTATGAGTGATACCATGACTCGGCTCAATAGGTTACGGTGGACAGGTCACTTAATCCGTATGGATGAGGATGATCCCACCCGGAAAGTCTATAAGGGCAATATCTGTGGTAGAAAAAGAAGACGAGACAGACCCTGCCTAAGATAGAGCGATGGCGTAGGTCAGGACGCCAGACAGCTTTTAGGGATATCGAATTGGTGGACCCCGGCGCAAAAGCGGACACCGGTTGTTGCGCCGTTGATGATGATGATGGTATCGCTCATAGATTCGTTATGTAGGCTTCGGAATCGTCCATCCTCATGTAGGGGGCCAGAAATTCTTCGGAGGATTCTTCTCTCGAATGCAGCCAGAAGTTCGCAATTTTTCTTGCTAAGAACCCAAGTCCCCGAGGAATACATGAGGACTAGCAAAATCATTGTCTTGTACAGTAAGAGCCTTGACCCTATGGTGAGACGTTTCTAGTGGAAAGTTGTCTCAAAGTTGTACTCTCCTATCTTTATTCTTTCCGTTTGACCAGTGCGGTTTGATGTTGATGGTTGGCTGGTTTTCGGTGCTGAGGTTACCACCATATATTTTGTCTTGTGTGAACAATCCGGAGTTCGTTATCATTTATATTTGGATGTAAGCTATGAAAGCCAACGTATCGCCCAAATACGGGCCCCGCTGTTAAAATCCCCAAGTATGGTTTTGATATCATTTCTGGGACGGGCTTCGAATTCAGTCTCCTCTGTAGGGGCGCGAACGTTAATGAGGTTTATATTTATAAATTTACCTCGCAAGCGCAGAGTGCACAGTCCTTCGCTTATGTTTGCAAAGGCGACAACAGCAGGTTTAATTTTTTGGCTGACTAAGAAATCTACTCCTGACATGTCCACTATTATATATGGTGTAGTGGCTTTTCTCCAGGAAACCGGTCCCGCATTTCCTGCAACGCTATCACATCAACCCTATATTGGGATAGGGTTTCAGCTAGCTATTTGACAGCTCCATGTCTGTACAAGGAGCGCACGTTCCCTGAGAAAATGAGCAAATTGTTATTCCGTTGTCGTTGCCGGGTTCGTAATTGTAAAGTCCATTCTCTCCGAGGCTCCTTCTGTGGCTTCCTAACGTCGGTTTCCCGTATATGATTATCAGCCCCACGCAACCCCCAACCTGGAGGACCAGCTGGTACAATTTGTCCCATTTTTAAGCACAATTGACGCAGGCAAATAAAAGTGCAAACCACTAATCATTTGTAATGAAAATGTGTTTTCCAATAGCGTAAAGTTTCAATGGCTATTCTGATTCCCATTGTCTCAAGAAACTTCAAATGAAGCACTCATACACATTCTCCCCAGAAATATGACGGAAAACTTTCCGAAACTTTATAAGAACGAGTTGGTTTAAAGATCGATATGGAAGGTTCACTCTTCTTTCTTTGTTTCATATAGTAACCGCGTCTTCTATTCTGACTTGTTACCATCCAGTGGCAACATCGAGATACTTTATACGCTCAGTCCTGCGCAGGTTAATGGCACTGACATTGGTAGCATCAGTCTCATCAAGGGCAGTCATCAAAAACCTTCTTTTCTTCAGATCATACCGCATAAATTAATTATTTCAAATTTGGAGAGAGATTCAGAGAGGTTAGAGCACCAGATGTCGGGTGTTCCAACTGCAACGTCCATGAAAAGAATTAAGAAAAACGTCATCAATACCTATAAAAGCATTTGGATGAGGCAGTGAAATGGATGGCATCGGTAGCAGGTCCACAAAAAGCTGACTTCATCAGTGGTACAAATCCTAGATTAAAAAATGTTACAAGTGAAAAGAAAATTCTGACGACCTATATTTACTATTGCCGTAAACCTTTATATAGTACATAGTGCACCATCGACGCACTTACTCACCCACTAGTAATTCCCACGCATTATATAGTCAGTTAGGGTTCTTAGGGCCCAAATGTGGCTTTTTAATCAACGTGTTTATGGAACCTGTCTTTATCTCATGTTAGAGCGTCTCTATTATATGACACAAACGCAAAGTTGGTGAAAGCTTGGAGTTTTTGGATATCAGTGATGGAAAACAAAACCGAACAAAATACGTCCATTCATACTCTTTATTTGAATGCTCCAATCAAGAGCCCTCAAGAACATTCGACATCAACAACGGTCTACGACAAGGGATGCCCTATCATGCGTCCTCTTTAACCTGGCCCTCGAGAAAGTGATCCGTGATGCTAAGGTAAATGCAAGAGGTACGATCCTCTTCAAGTCCACCCAACTACTGGCCTATGCTGACGATATCAACATCATGGGAAGAACCACCCGAGACGTACAAACTGCCTTCATCTAGATCGAACAGGCGGCAATAAGCGCGAGATCTTCGGCTGCACATCAATGAAGGCAAGACAAAATATATGGTGGCATCGTCAGCATCCCTACATGAGGATGGACGATTCCGTAGCGTACACAATGACGAAATCTATGAGCGATACCATGACCGTCCGGTTGTGGACAAAATCCGGCTCAATAGGTTACGGTGGGCGGGTCACTTAATCCGTATGGATGAGGATGATCCCACCCGAAAAGTCTATAAGGGCAATATCTATGGTAGAAAAAGAAGACGATGCAGACCCTGCCTAAGATGGAGCGGTGGCGTAGGTCAGAACGCCAGACAGCTTTTAGGGATATCGAATTAGTGGACCTCGGCGCAAAACCGGGATGTCTGGGGTTCCTTATTAACTCAGGCCTAGACCGGATACCAATTGTTGCGCCGTTGATGATGATGAATCAAGACCCCATGGGTTAAACTGCCCCGGTGCGATTTCCAGCCCAAATCCTGTCCAAAACCAAAGCCTTCAGCATCTGCTCATGTTTGGCAAATGTAAATAGAGCTAAGGTAATTCTGCCTAGTACTACACTTCATTTCTTTGGACTCCCGAATCACACATTCGAGTGTTCTATTACTTCCTTAAAGGCCTGATCACGAGGGCGCTACTCGAATTTGGAAGTCTCTAACCCACATGCCACTTAAGAGATTTCGACTTGGTGTTTAATTATAGCGACATCGAAGTGTTTCTCGCAAGTGCCTGCTAGAGTAAGTTCGCGCCGCCTCGAAGTAATTCGGGTTGGTTTGTATCAACAAATTTAAGTTAAAGGTTCCAATGAATTCTGGGCACCTGCTACCGTCTGTAAGATGCACACTCTCATGCTTTCCATTGGCTTCCCGGTGGCTCTTTCCTTACCTCGGATACAATCACTCCTTCTTCAGACAAAGTTACAATATGTATTTCACCAGAAATTTCAGTTAGCCTCCTCACTTGTTCCTCTTCCTCGACAATTGAAGCCTGAGCGATCGAATCTAAAATTTACCGGAATGTCGTCCACCCTGTTCTGAGACGGAGAGATTGCGTTGGACTAGTGGCGTGACACGCGCTGATCACATCCGAAATGACGATATCCGCGATCGATACGTGGTTTCACATATCGGGGAAAACTTGCGAAGGAGCGTTTTGGATAGTATGGTCATGTAATTCGTGCTAACGAGCATTCACTCGCCAAAATTTATCTGAACATCGAAGTCGATGGTAAGCAACCAAAAGGCCGGTCGAAACAGCGATGGTTTGATACGCTGGATAGGGATTTGAAAGCCGATTGCACCTAGATCAGACCTTTGATGAAACAAAATGGCGCAACCCATCATGACCAGCTGACCCCGCTTGTGAACGTAAAGTAAATCAAATGGACAAAGCAAATTGCAATGACAAACAAATAAGTGTCTAATTTGTGGAAAGTCACCTAACCGATTTACACCGCCACTCGTCACTTGCACTAAATTAACCAAACCGCACTGTGATTTATAGTTTCTTCACCGTTGTTCTTTTTGATTATATCTATGATACCTATTCATTTGTGGAGCGATATGAAAACCCACCTGTCACTGTTGATGGTTGACATCTTTACTGAAGGTCTGTCTGTCTGTCACACGCATTTTTTTAGAAAGGGTTACACCGATTGACAACAAATTTGGTGGGAAGGTGGAAACAGTTAACGCCCATGCATGCAGAGTTACATTGTTCTACTTGGAATTTAAGGGAGGGGCGGAAATCTCCGCAAATGCAAAAGAGCGGTGTACATTTTTTTCACGGAATGTAGTCATTTGTAGTATCAAACGAACGGTCTTATTTACCATAGTACTTAGTTCTGATATTTAATTCGCGAAGGGGGAAAGCGGGGCTGAAAAGTGGTCATTTCTATCACAGATCCTTTCTCAGAACAGTGTCCGGATAGCTAAGTGGTTAGAGCACATAGCTGTCGTACGGAAGGCCGTGGTTCAAATCTCACTGGTGGCAGTGGAATTTGTATCGTGATTTGACGTCGGATACCAGTCGACTCAGCTGTGAATGAGGAACTGAGTCAAATCAGAGTAATAATCTCGGGCGAGCGCAATGCTGACCACATTGCCCCCTATAGGGTAGTGTAATCCTGTAGTGTACCGTTATGCTCTTGAATGAAATGCTCTAACACCCTTCAAGGCCCTGATCCACTCAAATATTTTTATCTTAGAAATATACAAAACCTTTCATACCCGAAGGGTCCAGCTCAGGTTTCCCGACTTGTTTTATCTTTTTTCCTTTCCAAGGAGAACTTTTGTGCTTGTCCAGCTCTACTATTCTGCATCCCAAAGCATCGATATTCCCATAATATTCACCATCCTCCATGTATCCGGTAGCATAGATGATGCAACCGTAAGTACACTAGGCCGATTCCGATACTGCCGGTATTAAGAGTATTCCAGCCGATATGAATCTGCAGTTCAATTCATTAACGGCCGCTTATCGACGACCGCTATGAGCAGAAATGTTATTTGTTAGCAGTTAATAGTTGAATGTTCAAAGTTGATTGTGGCTATTTGTTATTCCAACAGCATTTTGATATGAAACTTGAATTTCAAATCGCCTGCTCCGTACGCTCACCACCGAGATCTAAACAATAGATACATAATTAGAATTAGTTGAGCAATATTTCAGCTTTGAGTCCTATGAGGAAGTGGAACAGGTTGAGAAAATTGCATCTACTCATGGATATGGGATCTATTTATTAAGTGGATCCATTCAGATCTGATTTCAATTCGAACAGTAAATGTTTGTTGTGTAGTTACATTTGTTTACAACTTCATATGCATTCGAAGTTCTGCAAAATGCATCTTTTGCTTTAATTATCAAAAAGCATAACTATTAATCTGGAAAGGCAGAGCCCCTTACGGCTAAATGAAAAAAAATACTAGATTCTTTCACGTGCTCAATGCAGCACCTGTATTTACTAATTAAGAAGGATTGACTTGATGATTAACCAGAATACTCCAGATAAAATGAAAATACTCGTACCTGTAATTAGTGCTAACAACTTGAATATATCGAACAAACCCCTAATTTTGGAACGACCAAAAGCTTTACTGTAGAATGATAAGCTTAGCTCTTCAATTAAGATACATACACTCACCAACAAAACAAAACTAAGAATAAGGAAAAGGAGTACTCTTACGCCCGGCTATGATCCAGCTCTTGAGGCACCTGTCGGAAGTGAGACAACCAAGCTGAAACACTTACAGACAGACGAGTTACGGAACTGCGACCAATGTGGCCACACTGACGACAGCAGTGAATACTTTGCGTTCGGGAGAAGCGATCGTGAACTCGTTCGATAGCCACCTTGAGAAATGGGAGTGTGGAAAGCCGACCGTGGCCTGGTATCACCATAGGCTTACAGATCCAGCCACGAGATGTACCAACTAATGTACTTTTCTCACGACCCCAAAAGACTGAGTTGACTGTGGAGCACGGCAAAGTTTACCCGAATTGCAACAACATGTGTATGACCCCATTAGTAATTCTCTGGTAGTCATAGACCCGGACATTTTGGTCCTTCCTATCTCAAGATCTAACAAACTATTTCCTCAGTAGCTGAAATTAGCGACAGCAAACTCCACGCCCATCGCAACTTACGGCTACAGGCAAGTAGACATGAGTCTTGGCTTGCGTCGGACTTTTTCGTAGCGCAGACTTCCTCTGTCACCATGGACTGCTGGTATGCAGCATGGGTCCCTGCTGGAAGTCACAACTTCTCTTCGGTCGTCTTCCACACTGCTCGAGCAACAACATTCCTTCTATCATATTAGAAGACGTTGCATAATTACTGCCGAATGTCACCACATCAACACTACTGGTTCTCCAATCTTCTCGAAAGTGCCTCCTCCACCACTCCAGAAACTCGCTGTTGGGCGGAAAGAGTGTGAACGACTGCTTAAGCAGGGTATATGCAGACGTCCCAACAGCAGTTGGTCATCTCCACTCCATTTAGTACCCATGCCCAATGGCGAATAGCGACCTTGAGGAAATTATAGACGCCTAAATGCCCAGACGATTCCTAACCGATCCCCAAATCCACTCATCAAAGACTCTGCACATTATTTAACAAAGTGTCGTGTTTTCACGAACTTGGATCTCGCCAATACCTACCATCAAACCACTGTAGCTCCTTTTGGACTCTTCAAGTTCACAAGGATGACTTTGGGCCTGTGCAATGCGGCACAAACCTTGAAAAGATTCAGCCACTCTGTACTATGGAACTTGGACTTCTGTTTCGTCTACTTGGATGACGTTTTGGTTGCATCTTCCACCGAGGCCCAGCATTTGGCGCGTCCGCGGGTGCATTTTTCAACGACTCCGCGCCTAATTCTCAACGTTAGCAAATGAAAATTTCTCCAGCAGCAGATGAGATTTCTAAGCCATTTCATCACTCCTGATGACATTCAACCCGATCCAGACAAAGTGCAAACGATCGCAATATTTCCGTTGTCAAACACGGTCAAAGACCTTAGAAAGTTCTTTGAATTGGTAAAAAGCCCCCACCACCAGGCGTTACTTAACGCTACAGCGGCAGCAGCTTCACGAAGCGAAATGATACGTCGCCTTACATTTTCGACCCTCTGAGCAGATGTTGCTTTCTGGTTTACACGGGCGCGGAATTGTCGGTTCTGCCCGTACCCCGTCCGAATACGCTAATACTACAAAACTTACCGCCGCATTTTAGACACACAGTTCCTGTGTAACTATGGGGTGCAATAGCTGTTGGTCATCTCCATTACATATGGTCCTTAGGCCAAACGGCGAATGGAGGCCTTGCTTCTTGACCGATACCCTATTCCACTCATCTATGACTTCATGCATTACTTGACAAACTGCCATGTTTTCACAACTTTGGATCTGGACAAGGCATATCATCAAATCACTGTAGCTTCTGAAGATATAAGCAAAACGGCTATTTGCACACCTTTCAGACTCTTCGATTTCGCCAGGATGATATTTGACTTGCGCAACGCAGCGCAGACATTCCAAAGATCAATCCACTCTGTCCTACGAAACTTAAACTTCTTTTTCGTCTACATGGATGATGTTTTGGTCGCCTCTTCTTCCAAATCTCAGCATTTGGACCATCTCAAGTGCAGTTTTTTAAAGGTTATCTTGAGGCCGTTTTAAACGTTGAAAAGTGCAAATTCCGACAAAAGCAGGTGAAATTTCTCGGCCACATGATAACTCTTGGTGGAATTCAACCAGACCCAGACAGGGCTGAAGCGATCTAAAACTTTCCCCTGCCAACCACGGTAGAGGATGTGCGAAGGTTCTTGCACATGTCAAATTTCTATCGCCGTTTCCTGCTCAAGGCCATTCATCACCAAGCGATCCTCTTTGTTTATTTCTCTCGGCCCAAATAAACGACTCGCTCTAATTCTGCGTGGTCTACTGAGACAGCTGGTTGATGCTACACATTTCCTCGACGAGATGTACCCCTAGCCGTGTTCGTCGATGCCCCAGAGACTGCGGTAGGCGCCGCTCTTCACCAAAGGGTGAACCAAACCTAGCAGTCAACTTAACCCAACTCAACGTAACTACAACACCTACGATTGTGTAGTACTCGCCGCGTACCTCTCCATTAAATACTTCCATTTCTCCCTTGAGACCGTTCACTGTGTTTATGTACCACAAGCCCCATACGTTCGCGATTAACCAAAACTTCGGCAACTAAGCTTCATTGACCAGTTTACTTACGACATCCACAACGTGGCAAGAAAAGTCAACGTCATTGCAAACACTTTATCACGAATCTCGGAGGTCACAGTCCCCACCGCAGTCGATTATATGACAATCGCTGACGTAGTGCTTCAGAGCCTGAGGATAAACTCCAAATACAAGTTGAAGGAGTTTCCTACTTTCGACTCAAAATCCTGCTTATTCTGCCAGAACTCGGACAAGCGACCTACCCCTTTATTTCGGCCGATTTTTGCAAGAAAGTATTCCACGCAATAGACGATCTTACGCACCCATGTATCAGAATGAGGAACCGGCTAGAGCCCGGAAAATACTTCTGACCATACATGAACAACGACGTAAACTCTTGGGCCATTGCGTCGCGTGCCAGAAGATCAACAAGCACATACGACGGGCGACCAAGCGCTTCCACACCATCCACTTCGATATCATTAACCCTTGGTGAGAGTCACACGGTTGCAAGTATTGCCCCACAATCATCTCGAGGTTTACGGTGACCTGAAGCAAGACCCCTGACCGACATTATTGCACAATCATATGCCGAGAGCCTCTATCGAGAATGGATCCCGTGTTTAGTGTACCAGCCGTAATCATCACGAGCCAGAGAATTCAATTTGAGTTTACTCTTTTCTCGGAGTTAGTAAGCTCCTAGGTTTCAAACGCCGCTGAACCACGGCATATTACCCGCAGTTCAAATGGGATGCTGAAACTTTGGCACCGGACGCTTAAGGCCATCTTAATGGCTCGCGACGTTCCGTCATGGTTACAGTCCTTGCTTTCATCCAACTCCGGCCTTGCACAGCCCACCGAGAGGAACTCACGGTCAGCCCGCGGAGATTGTGTATAGGAAGAATCTGCGCCTTCCCACTGGGTATTAGAGCAGGGTGAAGCATCTCGAGCATGCGTCTGGTCAAGGATGCGGTTTCGAAACTTCGACCGACTTCATCTTCCCGATATACGACGTCGGTGGTCGATACCCTCAGGTACCTCGAGAAGTGCTCGCAGGTCTTTATTAGGGCGAATGCTGTCGGAAGCCATATGAGGGCCCCTTTAAAGTCCTAGAGCGACGAAAGCATTCTTTCAAACTTGACGTCCAGAACAAGGACAAATGAGTCTCTTTGTCGAGACTAAAACCTTCCAACGAACCGGGGGAGACTCCAACCAAGCGTCCGCAAAGCTTAAAGTTCACCCGGTTACACCATTGGCGGAATCACGTCTGGGGTTCCTCCGCTAAACCCATGCGGTTTAAGCTGGGGGGAGTGATGTGGCGGCACAGCGGAGACGTGAATCACCCACTGCATCGCCGGCAATGTGAACGTCTCCGCCGATGCACAGAACATCCGCCAACACATCTGGCGGCCTAGCATGAGGTCGGCGCGGAACGGTTGTTCCTTCTCGCCGTCACCTCCGCGGAGTGCAGTTTCTTCTGGTTTTCACCAAATTCTTTAAAATACTTTAAGGTTCCTTTTGCTACAAGTATCTTCGTAAGTAATGTATTCTAACAGTTGAAATAAAGACATTTCTCCTCTACGGTTGTAAAAATTGAAGGTTCCAGTTTCAACTGTTGAGATTGAAAAAAATAGATAGTATGAACTTTCAGAAGCGGGAAAACCTTCATCTCAGAACAAAACAGGCGAAAATATCGAAAGAAGCGGAAGCAAAATTGCGTGCTTAACCACAACGTCTTCCAGTCTGATCCTAAGGCCAAGGACTCGCGAGTGGTTCTGTGGTCTACAGAAATTGTCCAAGTACCACCAAACAACAAGACAAGACTTGTTAGAACTGATAAAGAGAACAAGTTGTTCCCAATACATGGGTATTTGCAAGCTTAATAGATATCACTAGCAAATATAAAAAGCAAGTTTTAATTATTTCAAATAATTTAATAGCTAGAAGCATCGCATGATTACATTTAGACACCAAACAACAGCCAGAAGACACTACTCTTTTGACATTCCCTCAACAAGATACACCTCTAGCCGTGTTCGTCGATACCTCCGAAACCGCAGTAGGCGCTGCTCTTCACCAAAGGTGGCAAGTGCAGCGCCTATGATCCTAAATTACTAGCTGCGTAACTAAGTATTAAATTCTTTCGATATTCCCTTGAAGGCAAGCTGTTCACCTCGTTCACGGACCATAAGCCTTTGGCTTTTGCTTTACGGGATTAGCTCGACGAAGTGTCTCCTCGCCAACTTCGGCCTACCTCAGCCAATTCAAATCGGACATTTAACATGTGTCCGGAAAAGTCAACTTAGTCGCTGACACTTTGTTCCGGATCTCCGAGAACAAACGTTGTGGCCCAGAAGGATGACGCATAGCCTACAGTCGGACTCCAAATACAAATTCAAAGAATTCCCCATCTTCCGCCCACATTCGTCTATTTACTACGAGATCTCTGAAAAAGGACCTAGGCTATATATTCCGACCGTTTTTCGCTCGGGGCACGATTTTGAACACCTTGGCATTTGGATAACGAACCGGCAACCAACCAACCAACCTGATCATCGATGACCAAGGAACTGAATTCTTGAACCAGAGAGTGCATTGCATGCCAAAGGCGTAAAGTTACTAGACATGTAAAGAAGGAAGTAGGTGTATTGGCTGACACGTACACAACTATTGCCTCACGATCATTGATCGGTTTACGTGGTGGACTGAGGCAATAACTCTGAAGGACATAGCAGGCCCTCTGTCGAAAGTAGACTCCGCGCTTTGGTGTTCCCACCGTAATCATTACAGACCTGAGAATACAATTTGGATCTAGACTCTTCTCAGAACTCGGAAAGCTGTTCGGATTCAAATGTCAGCGGACAACTGCATGCCACCTGCAGTCAAATGCGATGTTAGAACGTCGACACCCGGCGCTGAAGGCAGCCATTATGGCGCGCGACGAGCGTCCTGGTTGCAGGTCTGGTCTTTCGTTCTGCTTGGCCTCCGTACAACCATCAGTGAAGAGTTTATTACCATTCCTTCTGAGCTGGTGTACGGGGAGAACTTTCGACTCCGTGGCGACCTAATCCTCGACAGCTTTCGAGAGACCGGATTGTTACGTCTATTACGAGAGGCCGCTCCCAAATTAAAGCTAGCTCCGACATCTCGTCACACACAGCCTGCGGTCCACACCCCTAGGGAACTCGAAATTTGTACCCACGTTCTAGTGAGGACTGATGTACTTCCGCTGCAGCCACCATACGAGGCCCCTACAAGGCCCTCGAGGGAAGGAGCGCTCGTTTCTTCCCTTTCTTCCAGGAAGCAAACGGTACTGGAGGGAATCAAGAGCGACATAATCGTTTTGAAGTTCGCCAGTCGAGCGCAGCCTCGCCACGGGTTATCTCGCCGAAACCCCTCGGTTTCAGCTGGGGCGGAGTACTGTGGCGGACGAAACCAGGCACCCGGAGAGAGCGCGGCCGGCTACGAGGCCGATTAGAAAGAGCGAGACTACTTCACCTTGAGTAATCCTGTAAGGTAGGCCATACCTGCTCGTGATGACAGAGATAAAGAATTTTGAATTAATAATGTCTTCAATTCCTGTCAATGCATCTAAAATAGGTTTCAAAATTTAATTAATTTATTCCAATGATTTAAATACTTGAAATGATGCAGAAATGGTTTCTAGCGACGATTATTGATTACCTCTGACACAAGTACCAAATGAAGGACTGTCACTCCTGCCTGAACTAATTATCTAACCCCATCCAATTTTCAGACATTTCAAAACTGTTAACATATGCACGCGACAATTTTTCAGCCCCCACTGGGTTGACATCTCCATTACAACAACGTCACGCTACCGTAATATTATTCCAACTGCATCCTTTTGTGTTTTGATGGAAATATCAACTCACTATGAATGGACGCATTCAAACTCCTGAAAGAGAGGAACTATGCAAATTTTATGCAATGTCATAAACTTGATTCGATGTCCAAAGGAACATTCTACAGTTTTACGACTTTATCAGAATTCCAGAGACAACGCAGCCGCCCCAACAACGAAATTGTCGTCGTCGTTGCATTCTGAAGGAGGTAAAAGTGCATGGCAAGATGCAAGCTAAGAAGTGAACCATCAAAAATATATCATTCGGGAGCAGCAGCTTCAAGCCAAGAATCGATAAATAATTCGAAAAAGTTTTCCCGATTGCCAAGATTTGAAGACGAATGGAAATGAAGATTGGAATGTTTCGCAATGAGATCATCTGTATGCAATTTTTGAGGAGTTCCTGGTTTATTGTTCGGTTATGTCAGGAAAGTGGAAGCCTGCCAAGATGAAATTCAGGTGTTAAGTGTGTTTTGAGATGACGTTGTTGAGTATGAAGGGAATGGTGGAGGCGAATTTGAGATACGTGGATGCGTTTGTCAAACATGGGATTTATTCGAATTACGTTATTTGAGAACAATATAGATATCCTCATTTCTATTTATCTCTGAGAACGTTTGAATCCTTCCGCCTCAAAGCGCTAGGGACTTATATATTTTCTTTGTAATGCATTCGAACAAATTGAGATAAGTGTCAGCCTGGCTTGGTAAAGTTGAGCAATCCAATATATCCTTCCTTTATCAATTTGTGAAAGCTATTGAATGCTAACAATGTAGAATCAAGCAACAAGTTACTTAATTCCATTGTCGAATCTTTAAATCTCAGTGATAGTGCAGAGGCATCTATATATTGTTTAGTGAACCCGAATGCATTTGCATCTAGGTCGCTTTTGAATCAACATTGGAAGTTAAGCACACGATTTCTTCTATCAAGAACAAGTACGGTCAATTTATTTGGCGTTCCTTGCGACAAGATACAGTAAGAGTACTTGAAGGTGCATCAACAGAAGATGCATCCGAAGTGCTATCGTATGAATATTCCCCAGGGATGTTTTCAATAGGTTTTTATGACCCTATACTGCTAATCGTTTCAACCGGGCTGTTTGGCTTCACGATGGCTAAAATGACTGCAGTATCCCTATAAAGTTCTCTTGGAAACTTACTTCCTTTTTCAATATTTTAGTGAATTCGGAAAATTAAAACACAAGATAACCTGATTGTAGTAGTAGTAGAAACTAAAACGAACATGGCCTATACGGATTGAAAAGGTAAGTGAATGAATAACATTGAATGCCCAGATGCAGCCCCCTTTCAAATTTAATTGGATCAACCTAAACTGCTACCATTGGACACCCTGGAAATATACGGAATCAATTCGGACAGCCTTTTCTTCAGCCTTTGTCCCGTTCACCCCCAATCGGTTTCACCATTTTGTTCTATCAGAAGCCTGTCAATTCTCGTTAGCGCGAATTACGTGACCATACGATCCCATATCGATCGCGGATATCTTAATTTCGGATGTGATCACGGCATTAGTCCAATGCAACATCTAAGCCTTCATTACCGGAAGACGCCGTTCATTGTCTGTTATGGTCGACCAACACTCAAAACCATAGAGGGCGAAAGGATTGATGACACCGTGGTAAATTTTTGATTTGAGACGTTCGTTGACTCGTCGATCACAAAGAACACCAGTTGGGGAACGCTACTTCATCTAGGTTGCGTTAATGCATGAAGCAATTTCATAATGCAGTTCTCCATTGGTTGATAGCGTTGACCCGAGGTATTTAAATTGCTCAGTTGTGGCCAGATCACTGCCGTTGACAGTAAAGAGGGCATGCTTCTCACGGTGTTTCTCCATGAGTAACCGCGCAGCGTGTATTGCGTCAGTAGTTCCGCAGTTCTTGGCAAACCCGGCTTGATTCACTGTTATTTCAACGATTTCGCGATTACGGTTGTCAAGAATGCGTTCAAAAATCTTCATGGTATGGGAAAGTGACCGGATCGCACAATAATTTGAACATTCTTCAGAATTATCTTTCTTTTTCCATATTGGAACTGTGGTACTTCCTAGTCAAATGGTGTTCCACCTTCCTCAAAAACCCGATTGTCAAATCCACTGAGCCACAGCGTTGAGTCTCAGATCTTTGCTTGCCTGAACTTAGAAACGATGTCATCGGGTCCTGTTGATTTCCCCGATTTCATTCATTTTATTGCCTCCTCGACTTCATTTGCGTTGACAGGTGGAACTGGTCCAAATGTCGGCAATGATTCTGAAAGGAGGATGAACAAATTCTTCAGTTGAAATCTGCTCGAAATATTCTCGCCACCTATCCGTCGCGCTTGACGGTCGCTAAGCAAAGTACCGTTCACGTCATTAACGCAACGGAAGTGTTCATTATACTGTGTGCGTTCGTGTCAGCTTTTGGCAAGTCAATATAAATCCCTCTTGCCATCCCAAGTATCCAGTTTATCGCGGTCAATTACCGCTTGGGTGATAGCGATTGGTTTCTTTGCTTCCCGGTTGGCATTCTTATAAATTTGCCAATTGGCGAGCGTTTTATCGTTAAGAAACTTGTGGAAAAGGCGTTTCCTTTCACTGACCTTCATTTCAGCATCGTTATTCCAAGCCAAGTATCTCGGTTGATGAACCTTTTACATGGGTTGGTCACCCCGTGGGTGGCGGAGGCCGCTTTATGGGTCGTGCCTTTAATTTGGTTCCACGATTCTTTCACCTCTTAAAACCACCACCTTGATGGAGTATAAAGTGTCAACCACACCTATGTGCCATCGCTCGTGGTTACGAAAAATGCGCTTCAGTTCCCCCTGCGACTCCCCGAGACGTCCGCACTACTACGCTGCGCCAAGTGTTCTTGATCCGACTCAATCGTCGACTAGCTTGAGAGAGAGGATTCCACTGCATGGCGTAGTACGAATTCATTTGTCAACCTTAGTTAGTGCTTGACCTATACACTGCCACTTCAATCTTCCGATCACAACATCTTGCCAGGTCTGTGCGCCGATCAAATTCTTTGTTGGAAATAGTACCAGGTTAAAGCACTCTAATTATATGGCACAGACAACCGTTCACAAAGGCTTGGAGTTTTCAATGACAGTGGTGGCCACTTTCCATATGCTACTCCCATATAGTAAAACAGAAAAAACACTAGCACAGAACAGTCTCAACTTGATCTTGCCGTTGAGATAATAGCATTTCCAGATTTTAGACAAAGGAGCGAAAGCGGAACTAGCGCTGTTAATGGGTCGCGACACATCCAGTTCGGTGACACCGTTAGCAGAAACCACGCTTCTTTGAAATACAAATTGTTCAACGCCTTCAATGCTCTGCCCATTAATACAGATACGGAAAATGCAATGCTCTGTCAGACTGAGAACCTTGGTTTTGTTGGTATTTATCTTCAGTCCAACCCTACTTGCCTCTGTTTCCAAATCCAGAGTCATATGGTCAAGGTTCTTGAGCCAATGAGTAAGGAAACAGATGTCATCAGTGTAGTCGGGGTGTTTGAGGAAATAAGTCATAGTCCATTGAATTCCTCTTCCCCCTCCGTCGCATGAAGAACGTCACCGATAACAAGAAGAAATAATATCGTTGACAGGATGCTTTCCATCCCAAAATCCTCCAAGATTTTATCCCGGTGCAGAACGTGACATTTCGCGGCATCATAACCATTCATTCCTCCGGAATGCCCCACCTGCATAGAACATTTCAAATACACTCCCTATTGATACTATCAAAGGCTTTCTCAAAATCGAAAATGCAGCGAAGATCTAAACTCCGCGCACTGTTCCAAAATGATGCGGGATGCAGGAGGATCTGGAGATCACGCTTTCGAGATGTTTCTTTATGTACTCCAGGATTCTTTCAATTATTCTCTTTGCGATGACAGGGAGCGTAGAGATACCCCTCCAACTGACCCACTTAAAACGAGTGTCCTTCTTTTTAAGGTTTTGTGTAAACACAAAACCTTATTAAAATCAGTTTACTGTCTGTCTGCCCGTCTGTCTGTCTGTCCGTCACACGCATTTTTCTCGGAGACGGTTATAGCGATTGACACCAAATTTGGTAGAAAGGTGGGATCTGTGAACGCTCACGCATATAGTGAGTTACATCCTTTTACGATGAATTTAAGGGGGGATCCCCATACATGCAAAAGGGGGGTGTAAATTTTTTTTCATCAAATATAGTCATGTGGGGTATCGAATTAAAGGTCTCGGTTAGTACTTTTTGAAGCCGGTCTTAGTTTTGACTTTTGTTGAAAAGGTGGGTAGTGCGGAGGGTTGAAAATTGTAATTTTTTTGACGAACCCATTCTCAGGAACTACCAAACCGAAAAATCTGAAAAAAAATCAGGGGACTGCCACTATATGGTACCTAGGCTTTGAAATACCCTCCATACCGATACCTGCTCAAATAAAGTTAATAATGGCACATTACTATAATTTTTAGTAATTGACAGGAAAACCCCCCTTAAGTTCACCCTAGAATCACAAAATTGCAGCAATGTAGGTTACAGTATATATATCCTGCCAAATTTGGTGAAAATCGCATTATTACTTACAAAGTTATACTAGGTCAAATCTATCGCTCCTCTGCAAATTCAAGACTATGAATGTCAATATCACTTGAAAGTGGCTATTTTCACATAATATATGCATATTTTACGTGCTACATGCTAATGGGAAAAATGCACACCCAAATCTCTTTATAAAAGAAATACACAAAACCGTTCATACCTGAAGCGTCTAGCTTCCGGTTTCCCGACTTGTTTATATTAACGACCAACCCCTTCTTCCAGTCTCTGGGAAAAGTTTCGGATTCCCAAGATTTCCGTATCTATCAGAAGTCTATCAAGAGCAGCGGCTTTACTCCGTTTGATTGCTGAAATAATTGCGCTTTGCAATATCTTCCGCTTCCCCGAATAGCGTAATAACAAATTCCCTTTTGTCAAGGCACGTACTATATTGAACTTCCCGGGACATTACTCGGTATCGGAGTTCGACCGCGCCACGTCCGCCATCACTCGCAGCAGTCAATAGAACCTTTAATCTATTCCATTCATCGATCCGCTTCCACCATTCCGCAGTTGGCCTGAAAAGAGAAGTGCCAGACGCAACAGGCAAACGAACGTAAGTGACCATCAGAGGGTGATCCCTTTCAAGGCCAATGTCAGGAAAGACAAACTAGAAATCTACTGCTGATCGCAAAGTGATCTGTTTGCTCGTATGGTGTCGGTCAATTGAAACAAAACTGACCTCATAGCAGGCTCTGTACTCAACCAATGACTAGGCGGTAGAAGCTCTCGAAACCCACAAACGTTCCACCATTATCGCTACGGTCGCCAAGATCGAGCTCCCCCATCACTCATCCGAGCAAGGTGTTGTCAGAGCCTTGGCTTAGATTAGCCTCTCCTTAACTAAAATTCCTTTCCAAGCCAGTTTCTATTACATATTGCAGTAAACGGCCATAAATGAGTGAACTTATACCAAATACTTCTATTTCATCCCTTTTCAAGGCCACAATAGGTACTTTCGGAAAAGAAACCCGAACATAAAGTGAACCCACTGTTGCATCCGTCCCAAAAAAAAACCCAAGTTCAGAAAGTACCAGAAAGTGTTAATCACTTCAAATAAAAAGCAGTCCCCAAAAAAACACAAGGATGAAGAAGGGATCACCCTTCTTCCTTGACGACCTGGGTACCGGTATTCCTAGAGAGATATATATGTAAATTCCCTAGGAGAACATACATAACTCTGTTCTCTCGAGCGTTCCACAAATCATTTGGAGCTGGATACTTTGCCTCTGCTTTTCAATTCACGGAAAGTTCTAGTATATTGCACAGAAATACTAAGTCCAACATTGCATAAATCTAATATACAATATTTTCTTATAACAAACTATATTTCAAATTTCTCCTGATAATAATAGTCATTTCCATTTTCACACATTGGTAAGGTCATCTCAACTGTTTCAGCGAGAAGTTTCCAATGCATAATTTCTCAACTATTCAAAATATCCTCGATTTGAAAGCGTGACCGTAAACACCCTCACAAGAACTAACAAATACAAACGGACGAATGCAATCACTAGAAGAAAAGTGCCTTAGAAACCTGGCGGAACAATAAGCTCCCAAATAAAAAAGGAAGTAATTTGCCAACAGTGAGCTGCAGATCTCGTTCGCATGAAAAACTGCATCAGCTTCAAAGGCTCATGACTGCTCTCTACACGCAGCAAAGTGATGCAGCTAATGGATCTATTCGAGCATAGAATACTTCTTGGTCCCGATACCGAGTTATAGGCGATGCAATCATGACTAACTTATTAAAGGAAAAGGTCGTAGAATTTGGATGTTCCCGCTCTTGGCAGTTAGATTTGGGGTTGCTGCATCAAACACTCCTTAAACGATTGGTTGTGACTTTTAGGAGCAGACCAGTATCTGGGGAACATCACCCAATCAATTAATTTAAACTTCTTCAGGATCCCAGGTATCCTTCCATCGCTTGAGCGGAATTCAAATAAACTTGGCTCATATAAATGTTAGTCCACCTCTAATGTCTATCTAATCTCGTGATTCTTTGTCCGCTAAATTGATTAGACCCAGCAACACCATTCGATGCATCTTAGTCGGTGCAATACGCGGTAAAATCGTGCAGATTTCTATGGAGGCGCACAGTGTATCACACTTGAGGGCACGCACGACTTACCAACTCCAAGCTTAACAGAACAACAAATCTCGACAAATCCGCACATACAACACGACAGCATTATGTCGACGTCTTCGACCCAGAGGAAGTTGAGCCGAATATTGTTCTAGTGCAAACTGCAACGAGGCCCGCTGATGCACTTCAAATATCTTGCAGACAGACGGCCTGAAATCAACACCGGAGAAATGCATTCAATTTCAATACACCACTTTCCGGCGTGCATTCTATTCAAATCAAAAGACCTGACGCTGATATGGTGTTAGACGTTACATACAAGCATTGTGCGCTCGCCAGGTAATATTAAAATCGTCACGAGGAGATAGAACAGGAACCAGGAGGAATTCCCTTTTTCGAGGTGGAACACCCATAAAAAGAGGCTGGCAGCGCGTGATAATAGAAAACATTTACACGCAATGGCAGCGTACTCGTAATCCTGTTCCGATTGTTTACTATTAGGTATTGTGCTACATTTTGAGACTCTAAATTCAATAAAGGCCTAAGGGAAGTACAAGGCACTAGGCTTGAATGCAATGCTATTCACAAATCATAAGGAATCCAAGCCGTTGCCGACAATTCTCTAATCTTAATAACAACTGTATCTAGAAACAGTATAACAATTACCCTAACCCATTACTTCCATTCAAAAATTTAGATGGTGTAATATTTCTGGAAACAGAATCAATACTAGGAGTTCCTGCAGGAAGCCATAACTGGACTAAGCAGATATCGAACCAACGAATAACCTCACGCCCAATAAAGAAAGTCAATTCATTAAATATAAACTACACCCACACTAACCTTTTACCATATTTGAGCACTTCGCAGTCATACTTCATCCACACGGGAGATCACTGAGCACCTAAACGTTCAAGGTATCTCCAGTATTAAATCCGTAAAGCCCTCCAGCGTAGCTCACAATTCTGCTGCGTAAAAACTTGTCTCACATCTGACACCGTTGTAGCAGCATACACGGCCAGGTGAATATTACAAGTCGTATTAGGGGCAAGTTAATCTGGGGGGAGTTGAGCCGAACCAATAGCCGAGGGATCGTCGTCCCTGAACTGAAGAAAGTACTAAGACGCCCCAAGCCAAGGATGGAAAAGCGTACGCCGAGGACTTTGGTATGCGAACTCTAAATACCTTGGGCACTTTCAGTTTCAAATAAGACCCTTAGCCTTGTGGCCGAGCTAGCCAAGGTGGACATTCTTCCCGGACTACTCTTGTGACCAAGGCACTTCAAAACAAAAAACCGGCGATTGACGTAGAGGAGGACGAGTTGCTAGAATCCAGCCAGGAAACAGTAGCCGTCGAGGACAGTACAATCAGTGCCAGCCGTAGCATCGCTGTGATGAAATCAACCTCTGGACCTCCCGGAACGAGACAGCAGATAGACTAGTGATTTTCAGCTTACAATCCACTGCCGCTCGAGCTGCGTATAGCGAGTACCAGCCATAGTACTCCTAACCCGAAACCGTTGACGTCAGGAGCCCCTTCAAAAGCAAGGGCTGACTAGAAGATCGGCCACTGGAAACCGGCTAAGAAGCGGAGGTCCACTAGAATCCTACTCAAGAGTCAATACCAGAAGGCTATGCATATTCTGAGCAAGATTTTGGTAATAAATATATTTATATTTAAAACACAAAAATTTAACTTTATTCAACTTTATCTTCAAAAACTTTTTCAATAAGATGCGCGTACAGTACTTGATCACTTTCTGAATTTGGGTATTCCAAATTGGATCTTTGCACATTCGTGTGAACGCTGCCGCGCTTGGAAACAGAAGAGACCGGCTTATTTCCATTTCGAAATAAATTTCGAATGCTGCAGATCCTGCCGCGCCACAAGATTGCGAAGAATAAGGAGGCCAATACTCGACGAGCAAGAAGAAAAGGACCTTGGTAATTACCAGGCGATTATTGATGAAAATAACAACAAACGCCGGTCGGACGTGCAGAAAATAAAGCCCACCACTCTCAAACGCAATCGATCTGAGGACGAGTTCGAACCAAAACACAAGCGAAGCAGAGTAGGCAAGAGCTCGACCGCTAAGCAACCTTTGCAAACAGATAAGCAGCACAAGCTAGCCGACGAGCCACGAACTGCGACGTGACCAGGAGTCACTTACTTGTGACGCTGGCAGATGGCAATTCCGCTAGCGGCAGACTAGCGCCGGAGATCTGGACCAGTGTTGAAGCCAAGCTGTCGGAGATGATCATCGAGCATCTCTTGGACGCCAAAAGCGAACACACGAGATTCATCACCAGCGTCGATTCCTCTCGAGTGGTCCATGAGTTCCACGTTATAGCATGCGAGGACTAATTCTCCACGGACTTTCCCGATTCGTGCGTCGCTAAGATCAGCGACGCCTAGGAGGACTTAGAGCTCAAAATCATCCCCTACGACGAGGGAGGCCAGTCGCTCGCATCTGGTTGCCAAAGATCCGCATGGATAAGGACAAGCTCGTCGCTGGGAAAGACTACAAAGTGCAGTTCGGAGTCGGGAGGCACAAGTGAAAGCGTCCCGCTACTCAAAAACCAGACGATGACCTGGATCCAGTCGACGCGGCCAACGAGCTGTTGGAGGAGATGAGGACCGGCCGTCCGACGGAGACTGACGACCTCCCCACAAAAGCAGATTATGTTGAGGGTAGCACAGATAAAACTGTAGCACTCGAAGTGCGCCTCTGCTAATCTGCTTGCCTTCCCCCTAGAGGAAGACATCGACGTCCCATTAGTACGCAAGCCTTGGATCAGAAGCAACCGAACCATAAAAGGACTCCAAAGCAAATATTATAACTTATTTCACAGCAAAACAGACGCTGATCGAGACAAACCTAGAGCATGTATCCTCGCGAGGAAGAGTCTGCACGCTTTTCCGCGTCCAGACCTGAGTTCCAGCGACCTAGCCGTGGTTAAGCTGGACTAGGAGAGGCAGAGAACGTGTATATTTCCACCAGCTCCACCAGAAGAACTGCAACATTCCACCAGCTCCACCAGAAGAACTGCAACATTTGACGACCTTCAAAGCAGTAAAGAATGCCAACCTGTTGACACACAACTTTGGGCAGCTAGGAAATCAACGAAAGAGAAAAAGAAAGAATGACTCACTCTTTGATTTTATCATTCAAGTCAATCGGTATCTTGCAGAGGTGGTGCACCAACCTTCCACTTTCCTAGCCTGGAGGTCTGTAATGGTTGGGAGAACATCCTTGATATGCACCTTCTAACCAACAATGCGATTCTTATGGTAAAAAACTGGAGAGTATCTGATCAGAGACCCTTCTTAGATCATAGTTGGATACTTTTCAGTCTGGGTCTCGCCACAGAGGTCTCCAAACCTTTCAGAGGCCCCAATAGGATCGACTGAAGGAAGTTTGGTCAAGTCATCAAGAACAAACTCTCCGGTGCGCAAATTGGCAAGATTAGCACGACAGACGCACTGGAGTCACTGGTCGGGCCTTTGGAAAAGACATTCGAAACCGCGTTTCAAGTCACGTGCGAAGCCAAATGCACCAAGAAGACACTGCCACTATGTAGGAATGAAATCTGTCCAGCCTCATGAAGCTGACTAGAGAGATATTTAACATCTGCTAGAGCCACAAATATTAGGAGCCATACAAGGACTGCCTGAAGAAGCACCAGCTCGCCATCAAGACTGCCAGGAGGCGGCCCTGGTTGGACTATTGTCGGAACATTGAAAGCATCAGCGAATGCACGAGGCGAGTAAGATTCTGTCCAAAGAACATAGAAGCCCATCCTTTCTTAAAAAGTCGCACGGGCTCTTCGACACAATCGTCTGGTGAAACCTTGGAGCTGCTGGTTCAGACGCACTTTCCCCCAGTGAGATGAGCCTTGCTTGGAGGGTGTGCAGCAACCACGGCACTGCGAGCATATCAAATGGCAATTACCGAGGTAAAATCGGCTGGACTATAAACAGCTTCTCCGCATGTAAATCATCGGGTCAAGATGACATAATGCCAGTTATGCTACAAACACACCAAGAAAGGGTTGTGCCGTGGCTTGTCGAGATTTACCGTTGCTGTATCTCTTTGAAATCCGTACCTCACTCTTTAAGACACGTGCGCATGGTTTTCATACCGCCCCAAACCGAGCGGGTGTGGTCATGGGTCCGCAATGAATTTTCAATCAATCAGCCTCACCTCCTTCGTGCTGAACACCCTAGAGGGCATCCTGAACATCCACTTAACGACGATTGTAATGGAAATGGCTTTCTCAGCGCAGCTACCTCAAAGGTAAACCCACAGTAACCGTTCTCCACAACGTAATTGGCAAGGTTGAGCGACATAATGGAAGGAACATTGGAAAAACTGTATCTCCTGGCTACAAGAACTCGCGTCAATCCAACGAAAACAAAGCTGGTGTTATTAACCTCAAAGACAAGGGTACCCGACTTCCACCTACCGCGGCTAAATGGACAAAGATTGATTGATTGATTGATTGATAAAGTATCTGGGTGTACTCCTGAATCCGAAGTGACATAGGAGATTGAACATAAAACTAACGGTCTATGCCTGCAAGGGGAAATAGGGTCTCCGCCGAGGTAGGTTCTATGGATGTACACATCTGTCGTATGTCCCATCCTAAAGATCGATTCTATTGTGTGATGACAGGTGTTGAAGAAAAGTACAATAGAACGATGTTTAATATTTTAATAAGAGTAGCACATGCAGGTGTCCCAGGGCTCTGCCGTCCTGCCCGGCAGATGCCGTGAATGTACTCTTGCATCCACTTCCCCTAAATCTCCGTCCATGCAGACGCGTTTTTTGCTCCTACGGCAGTGTGGAGACGCGCATAGGCTAGAAAACCCCCTCACTTCCTTAGGCATCTCTGCAAAGTTATCCCTAGCTTTCCTAAATACGGGCAATATCAGGTGAAAATTTAGCAGCGGTCGACCTCCTCTTACACCAGTGTGGCTTGAATTCCGTAACCCTTTCTCGCTTAATTGTTTTGTTTTCAGATTGCTGAAAGTTTCATTTCAGTAAATAAAACCGTAGCTCTCATAACTACAATGCATCTGCTGCCTAGCAAATACACTGAAGATTATTGCATTCTTTTCGCCGCGAAATACACTTTTTACTGTAAATATCCCGAAACCGTCAATATGTCACTGGCTCGATCCCCATATTCATGACCACCCTCAACTACATGAGACTTGACACATTTCCAACTCAATAATTAAATCGAAACCATTCTTGGGATCTTTGGTATTATGCCAACCTTCAAAACTATGAAATTCTCCTCCCGTTCCTGAATTTCAAGGATAATTGAGCACCAATATGTTCTGAATCCTCAGGTACGGAAAACAATACCTACATTAAATCGAGCCGCGTCCCAAGGGTTCCACTAATCCCGTAGTCGAAAGGGATGCTGGAGTCTTGCTACCATCAAGTCGATCTTTTTTTGTAAGGCGCATACAAGGCTCTATTCTTATAGATCTATACGGAACAAATGGTCTCAAAACCGATCCTTAAAAGCCTCCCGAAGATCTCGCCAATTAATTCTTCGCTGGTATTGCTGAAATGTTCACTCAGTAGGTGAAAATTAATTTGCAAAGTGAAGCAGATTAGGTTTCTCACTCCATGAAAAATCTGTCTACCGGCATCGATACTTCAGTTCCCCTACAAATTAGACGGGGGAGCTGCTAAGGGAATGCGGTTTGGGCCAAGGAGCACCAATGGTACTCCTCCGAAATGTTTTTCATTATAGAATTCAAGTCAGCCCACCACTGTAATGGGAGAAGGGCGGGAGTTGGTTTCTCGCATACGCCTGCTCCTTCGTCAATAACTGGTGAGTTCATTACACAACTTCTGCTTACCAGAAAAGGATGAGTGAAAAGCAACTCATCAGATACTGCCTCACCACTGCTTGGGAACCCTTCCTTACCTTAATGTCAAGCTTCCAGGAATATGTACTTCAGAAGCTTCTATGAGCTGAATTTACTTTTAGTAGTACTTGCCAGAGCCCGTCATATCTATTCCTACATCCACTACTATGAGCATTACTTCCCCTGTCAAACGAACTTTCCAAAACTCAGTTGGCCACTCCCGCAGATCAATTTCCGCCTCCAACGATGGGTAAAATCTACTTGTAAATAAATATATTCGGCTGCATCGAAGGGCATATAGGACGATATAGTCGAATCTCATCTCGTATATTGAAGTTGGGTGAAAATTACCACTGGCCATCGCTTTCAGGTTATGCCAGCCAAGCATCATGCTTCGTTGCCCTCAATTTTTTCACATGTTCTTGTAGTTCCTTACCAGTGGATGAATGTCCCCATATACGCTTTGCTAAGGAAAAGTTCAAAAAACCAAATGAAAATATCCTTGAAATAGACTGTTCCTACCTTCCTATTTTTTTTATTCTTTCCTTATCCTGCTCACCCTTTCGAGCAGTCTGATAGAGAATTCTTATGATATGCGGTCATTCATATTGCGTACCCCCAAACGTAAAAGGAAGTTTCACTAAAGCCGGGTTACGTCTCGTTCTTTTGAAAGTACGCTTCTGAGCTAGTTATTTGTGACTCCACTCTTGTTTCCATTTTAAGATCCAGAACCAGATTAGGCAAAGCAAGCCTCGTAAGAATATCAAGGGTGCAAAACTGGAGCTTACAACTTATATTAAGCGACAGTGAAAGGCCTCTACCCTTTCCTACTGTGCGGCTCCTCACTAAAATTTCCTTGTTTGCTTTAAGGTTTTCCAGTCAAGCCGTTGGTAAGTGCCATCCTCACTTCCTCGAACAATCAAACCCGGGTCTACCGTGGGACTCATCTGAAGTAGTTCTTGCCAGGAAGTCTCATCCGAAGTTATCAGAGAACCGGGATGACCCTCTGAGAATTCATAAAGGATGTGCTCTCCGCCCGGTTTTTATTTGTGGTTGGCCCTTTATGAGTGGTGGCTATAGTTGTGTCCTTATTGCGGGCAGAGCTCCCTGTGAACATAAATATGGAGTTGTGCTGTACCACTCGAGTGTCATACCCCTTAGTTCCAGTAGTGTTGCTGGATAGGCTTCGCATCCACTTGTATGAATACTGAGACTGCACTCAGTACAAACCAGTACTGATGTGCAGTCATGGTCCGAAGGACCGTGAGATTATGCCTACACGAAAAGTACTCACGTTAAATCCCCAGGATATTCATACCAGCTTTAAGGTTGATTTCAATACCTAGTTCAATTTTTACTATAAATGTACGGTGCATTATCATTAATTTCGCCCATTTCGATCGCCCAGCATCGAAGCGTTGTCCACTTTAATTTGGGACTTATCTGAGGGTCTCATATCAGATCCTTTAGTACTTTCGTTTGATGAATATGCATATTCATCGTAATTTCCTGGCGCTTACAAGAGTACATAGTATTGTACATACACACTTTGATGGACTTGGCGAACAATTATGTATTAAATGACCACTAATATGTATAAAAAGGTGTCCATCTTGCCTCCTCATTTCAATAGAAAGAACGGTATGCAGCTAGTCAAACTTTTATCTTCTAACCATTATGATAACATGCACCTAATCCAACTCCCTTCAAGTGCTGATAATAGTGATGACCTCTGAACATAAGATCGAAATAACACAACCGAGAAGCAGCCATTGCGTCGACAACACTAACAACCTTTATGTGGAGCAACGTTGCGCTATCGTGGTCTAAAACGCGGGAGACGTATCCAACTAGTACCCAGCTGAGCGCCAGGTAACTATGCACGGACATACGATCACTGAAGTCGTGATGTTTGGCGAACCCACGTCTCCATTTCCCGTTTATTATATCTTATTCTGGGAGTATTCGTCATTATGTCGCTACATATATCTCGTACTGTCTTCATTTTTCCACGATTAGCATCCAATTGAAGAAACTACGTGCAGCGTTTGGATAACATTTGGAACGGTATTTAACGTGTGTGGTATGGTATATCAGATGAGCGCATACTGGGATGCTTCTAGTTCTCATTAATGGCTCAATTATTTTAAGGATTTGTGAAACAAACAACAAATCCGGTCCTTCTTTAAAAAGGGCGAATTATGGACGATGGGGCGGAAATACATTTTCAACCCCAGCCTACCTCCGTTTCAGAGGTAGCCTAAGCTTATCAGTAGTAGCGTAGAAAGCTCGTCTACTCACATGAATAGCGTCCTTGGATTTAAGTCTTAGTTTCAGTCTTAAACAAGTCGGAATACCGGAAGCCCGCGCTTCGGGTATAAAGGTTTTGTGTTCATCTTATGTGAGAAACTTCAACGCACATTTTTCTGTCCGTATATAGCTACAAAGCCAACATAATCCTTCATATTTTTCCAAACTACGAGACATACGTACATATTACAGCCATAGATATCACGCTCACCCTAAACAAACAAACTGCTTATTACCGAATACTGTGCACATATATGCACGTATATAAATTGATCGTACCCATATTTCCGATTTACTTCTTATATCTATCTGAATTAGGCTCTACCCGCAAAGTTCATTAGCACGCATATATTATATACCTACATACACACATGTCTGGCTGACAAATAACTAAAAAACTAAAACAAAATAATCCTTTTCCACCCAATTCATAAGAACTCATTTCGTTGTGGTATTGACGAATTGATATGTGATGATGACGTCATGCAGGTGTAGAGTGCACGAAATTCACAAAAAATTGTAAAGTTTCACCCCCTATAACTTTGTTAATAATAGTTGGATTTTCTTCAAACTTGACCAAAGTGTGCATTATGTTCTTCATTACACGCGTGCCAAATTTTGTACTTCTGGGATGAACATAAGGGGGGCTGCCGGGTCAATTTCTAAAATGTGGAAATATACTATTATTAACTTTATTTGTGCAGATATCGGAACCGGATATATTTTCAGGCCTAGATTTCGTAGAGATGCACCACTGTGATTTTTTTCAGATTTTTCGGTTGGATAGGTTCTGAGAACGAGACCTGTTACACTTTTGTGGGTCATATTTTGAACCCTCACTCCCCTATGTTTCATCTAATATCAAATATTGAACCAGATTCGAAAAGTACTAATTGAGACCTTTCATTTGATACCCTACATCGCTACATTCTGTGAAAAAAAAATTTGCACCCTCCATTCACATGTATGGGGAGCCCCCCCTTAAACTTAACACAAGATGGCGCCACTTACTGCATGTAAAGGGATCACCAGATTACATACTCTCACCAATTTTCGTGACAATCGGTCAAGTTGTTTCCGAATAAATCGGGTGTGACAGACAGACAGACAGACAGACAGACAGACAGACAGACAGACAGACAGACAGACGGACAGACAGACACCGTCTCGATTCTAATAAGGTTTTGTTTCACACAAAACCTTAAAAATGATTGGAGTGCTTCTATTTTCGCGCTGCATTAAACAGCTAACACAGCTGTCCATCTATGATGTTCAAATAGAATTGGATCAGGTCACATACCGAGACCATAAATAGCATTGATAACTTCTATATTCAAGATGGAGGTGATGTCTCCTGCAATCAGATTAATTTCCAGGGCTTCAAATACCTTTTCTCCTTAATAATTCCATCGATGTCTTTGCAAACTTTCTACCCTAGCTCTAGGAACTTGTTTGCATTAGATTCCTTAAACTGGCTTCAGTATTCGGGGAAGCCACAAAAGCGAGGGATTAGGTCTGATGAGAACCATGGTCCTTTACCCTGAAAGGTCTATTCAGCAGCTTCCTGCGACGCTTGCAAGCTTTTACGAATCTAAAGACATTGCTTCTTCTTCGCTAGAGGTTTGAGGAAGCTGATAAGCTGCATATGAAATAAGGGGTCGTCTTCTCCTCTTCCTAGCATTAACTGCATATTGTCAAATCACCACCCACAGCTTGAAAAACAATGCCCCATTGAATCGTCTTCAGAAAGAACAAAACTGCGAGTTCTTTCACACTTTCCAATTCCTACACTCCACTACACGAACCGTTACGATTTCCCTCTTTTGAGTAGGCTTAACACCATTGATATATTACCTAAGGCGAGGAGGCGTGGATCCAGGAAGGCTCAGCTACACTGGCATGTCTCCTATCAATCTGCCTCTTTTTCGCCTTAGGAATGCCTTGAGTGTAACGTGCCACTCGGCTACACGCTTCAATTATGATGTTCGGGACGCATAACGCCCTCCAATCTTTTGCAGAAGAAAAAGGTAAATGCAATTGCGCGACCGTGATTTCCCAATTGTGTGCAGGTAGGATTGAGAACACTCATGTCCGCTAAGCAGCTGGGCTAGGTAATAGTCAACCTCACCGTGGTTTCAACTGAACCACCGCCGCACGTGCTTTATGAAATACGCGGTCCATCTACCTACCGATTTTCTTTCCCAAGATTACTGCTATACACAGAACGGACTAGACCGCGCTTATCAGCAAGCGACGCCTGCTGGATAAGGGACTTCCGACATTGGACATCTACCGGCAAAATTCTAGCCGCAGCCTTATCTGCGGTGTTGCGAAACTGTTCGAAAGAGCTCATCTTCACGTCTATCATGATGCCAAGGCTTCGACAAAATCATGGTTTCACCAACCTGAATAGGGAGGACTGTGGGAACCTTCTCCTTGGTCAGCACGACGACTTCAGTTTTCTCCAAAGCTAGGGAGAATCCATGTTCAGTCATTCATCTGCTTTCTAGCCGCTTCACCATAACCAGTGTGACAACATCATCCGCGTATCCGACCAGATGCGACTCAACAGGTATCTCAAGGCATAGAAGACTATCGCATAAGGCGTTTCAAAGGTCCGGACCCTGAACTACCCTCGATGTTACCTCCGTTCTGGGCTGTCCTTCTGGAGTCCCATAGAGTAGGCACCGATCCCTTAAATAATCCCTCAATATACGCAATAGGCAGGCTGGAGTATGGAAACGATTTTCCTGTGCCTCAAACCCGCAGAATTGAAGACGTTTCTTACGTCTAAGGTCGCAAAGAGCACCAGTCGCCGATAGTGACGACTATGTGCCTAAACCAGTTTTATCGGTTGGACCAGCTCCTCAATTCTCCCGTAGCACGTATTGCGTGCTTTCCCGCTATGTCCAACATACTGAGCGGACGATACGCTGATGGCGCCTTG
Organism: Hermetia illucens; assembly: GCF_905115235.1. Classification (NCBI taxonomy): domain Eukaryota; kingdom Metazoa; phylum Arthropoda; class Insecta; order Diptera; family Stratiomyidae; genus Hermetia; species Hermetia illucens. The sequence goes on from NC_051853.1 coordinate 45,084,201, forward strand.
GGGTCGCCTTTGCCGTTGCTTATCAGCACAAGTCTCGCAACCTTCCAGCGGAAGAAAAAAACACCCACTGTCAAACATGCGTTGAATGCGTCGAGTAGCAAGTTCAGCTTGTATTTACAAACGAGTTTCACTTCGCTGGGAATACCGGTCCTGGTGCTTTTTGTCCTTCATGGACAGAACCGCCTCCTCTAGTTTCTTTGCACTGAAGAGTAGGCACTCACTCCTTCATCGGCAGCGTTAGTTCAGATGGGGTGGACAGGAAAAAGGGCCTGCGCATTTCCTTCATCTTCGCTACTTCCATAGATAGGCACCGAGTTTTTTAATAAACAGCTTATACCTTCTGCCTATTGATTTCGTGGCGTGTTCTATTTTCTCACTCTTATACTCTGAGAATCTAAACGTCACCTCGTCTGAGGCAGTTTCTTCTTAGGCTTGCGATTTCGATCCTGCACCAGTACACAGGTGATTTCTCGGGAAGTAGTTTCCTTTTGGGAGCGGATGCATTACAAGCTACAGTGATAAGGCTCATCGTTGAATGAACTAGCTAGCTGTTTGCTTGGAGGATGTATATCATGGTGCTTGACTTTTCGCTTTTTGTAATTCTTCTGGGAAGACCTGGCAACACCTGGCAACCGGGAACATGATCGACATCTTCTTTCTACCGACCGCGTCCTTGCAAAGGACACAGCACTTTGCCGACTCACAAGCTTTCACTTTGTGCCCCAGTTATGTCGTATGTCGTATGTCCAGCACTTAAAACAGCGGGTTGGAACTGCCTTAAGCCTTATTCGGCATTTTCACGCAGTGGAAAAGTTTGTTTGCTGTTTTCTCAAGGATAGTGACAATCGCCAATTTTTATCCTCAGCAGCTGACAGACGTAACTCCCACTTTACTGTTGCTCGCATCTCGGTGATGCCTTTTTATCACTTACTCTACTCCTTCCATATTAATGAAATAATCCAGATTCCTTATTTTAAGGGTTCACATAGGTCTAGGCTGGAAACCACTGCTTTTGTGCCTATAATGCTCTGGACTGTCTCGCAGAACGCGCTCTTCTTATCTGTCTTCCACTCAAGCTGGGGAAATATAACGCCAATTTGAGTCTGTCCTATAAATTTAACATCCACCCCACCGTCTTCTGCTTCGGCGTTGTTGCGGACTTCTTGAAGAATTTCCGCGAAAGATTTCCCTTCTTTGGGCTTGATGAGAATGGCCTCTAATCGTGGTTTCCCCCTTCGCTTTTTATTTAGCGCTGATGTTACCGTCGTAGTTGAATTCGAATTTGCTTCATTACATACAGCATAGATTGTTGTTGCCGAGCTTTCTCCTTTTTCGACGCTGCCTAGTCCGCTTAATTCCCATCTCGCAGAATTCTTCGTACTGCGTCATGCGTTTCATGCAGCTTTCGCTGGGGTGCAATAAAGTCCACCAGTTCTTCCACCTCCATTATGCCTTTTTCTTACATCCATGGAGATATTTCGCTAGCTCCCACTTTTTGAGTGGCCTTTCTTCCTCTGTCCTTGCCTTTCGAATGAGGTCTATTCTCTCCGGCGAGATGACTTGCATTTAAGCATGGCTTGGGAGTTCGTCACCCCTTTTTTCCAGCAAAGGGATGTTACGTAGCTCGAAGTTTGCTCTCTTTTCTCGTGGCCGAATTCGAATTTGTCGTGTCTAAGTTTTGACCTCCAGGACTCTTAGCCTCTACGGTGTCACTCCCTTTTTCACATCCAGTCACCTACACCATTGGAACAGTGGGCCTCTCGTAACTTCACGCTTCTTGCAAAGGAATGTATAGCGGAATCTCCATTTTGTGCTGCCAGAAGCGGTGAGGGTGGTGTATTGTTGCTCCTTCTAAAAATTTCGGCTATTGCCGTTTGTGTCGTCGTGTTTGTCGTTGTTGTTGCTGGTGTTGTTGGTGCTGTGATTTTAACTTGGGTCCCAGCTACAAAAAAAACAAAGCACAATTAGCACCGTTGTGACCCGTTTTGTGGCCGTTAGAATGATATTGAGTAAAAATTTCATAGGCTCTGAATTTTATAGCCAACCTGGGAGTCCACGACGGATAACGTCTTTTCTGCCTGACAATTAAAGATTTCTTTGTGGGGACCGTTTATCTAGTTCTCGTGGCTCGCTTCTAGCTATTACAGGGTAATCTTAAAGAAGTACATAAGCATCAGCTGGTTGCCTAGGACACGCCTTAGAGTTCAACGCAAAGGAAGCAGGACTAGCTGGGGCTTCGCGGACTAGAGGCCACATTTGCTCGTCTTTGGTAGGAAAAGTGTCCGTGTGCGGTACACGCCCACCAACTACGCAACAATTTTCTCTGCGACCTTTGCAGTGTAATTAATATTATTTGGTATTCCCATAGATATGGGAGAAGCTCTGTAATGATTAACTGATTCTTTTCTTCGAGAGACCAGGACCAAACAAGATTGTAGCACACAGTCATCTGCGCCTCAGAAATGGTACGTCTCAACTAGTAGCCCCAAAATTTAGCCAAAAAATTTCGTCCAGGAGCCATCCATTTTTTTAAAAAAGAAGGGGTTCCTATATTCTTTGGCCACAATCTTGAAGAGTCTTGGAGAATTGAATAAGATAGCCAAGATCGCCTCTTAGCAATCCTCACGGTATTCGGATATAATTTCAGGCAATATTTACGCTCTTAGCGAATATTGAAGACCCCGCTAGTCATCTTCTTGAGGTAAATCAGATCTTCACTCCATTTACGTTTTATTAGGCACGACTTCCATTGTTTTCTCTATAGTCTCAGTCTAGTACGAATGTTACCACTGGGGCTAGTGCAAAGTTTAGCCCTAAAGTTTGTTTAATCTTCTTCGAAATAGTCCACCTAAATTCTCTGAATAGCTTGGAAACCTCGACGGGAAGGTTCAAATTAACAAACCTCTGATTGTAATCCGAAAAATATCTTTGCTTTGATATAATGGAACCTCCACCCACTCCTCATAATTCTTTAAACTTGAAAGCAGGAGGTTGTCGAACTACCCCTGTTAACCCTGGTACGTTAGTAGTGATAATAAAACTAAAAAAATCACCTCGTTTATTCACTTCTGAGCTACGCCCACATCCTATTAGTCAGTTGGCTTTTTTCGCTATGATAACAAAACTAAATGCTGTAGCCCCTCCACAGGTGTTGATTTGTGATGAGCCATGTAAGCCCAAATTATAAATTATATCCCAATGAACTCAGTTTAAGTACGGTCAAATATTTCTTATCATAAAAACTTTCCAGACCATTTGTTTTTACTCTTCCTTTTCTAACACTGCGGGGTTTTGAAGGCGCAGACATTGGACGAGTTTATCCTGTCAACGCTGACTTTCGCTTGTCAAATCCAAGCAATAAATCTCCAAGGAATCCCGCCACACAGCCATCATTTTGAGCCTTATGTTGTCCTCTAGTTCGTAGTGCCCCACGAGTTAGAAAAACGGTTCTTGCATATTACGACGTGATACCCACTGACAGCTCGGAGGTATCAAAACATGGAATAGATATTTGCCCTGTACCGACACGTTGTCAAATATGAACTCGATGACGATGAACTCAGACAGCTTGGGTTCATTTGTTGATTTTTATAGAACAGGCTTCATGCTTAGTCCTATGTGTATTTCTGAAAAAATTATTTTGGCTGGCAGAATTATAGCCTCAAATTAAAACAAAGGTGCCTAGGGTATTTAGAATACACCTCTTTGTTTGGAGTCCTACCAGCATCGTTCAAGGTGCAAGGAAGATCAATCTTGAGTTGTTACTTCAATTCTTTTAATCGCCAGTTGCACTTTTGGACACTTTTAAAACATAAGATCAATTAGAACCCCGTCAAATAGATGAACATACTCCATCCGAGACCCGACACGCTTTTAGCCTGTAAGAGGATAGTTTTCAGCGGCCACCACGAAGATGACCTCTTCTTTTTGAGCCTTTGTTCCGTTCAGCGTGGTGTTCCGCCACTGGTCCATTTTCATCTCCTTTACCGCGAGGCAGCGTTTGTTGTCTTTTATAGTCAGCCAGAATCGTAAAGAACGGCAAGGCGAACGTTACTGCGGTAAATGCTGGATTTGAGATGACAAAGAAAACCAGTTGTGGAAAGCCCACTTCATCCAAGTCCCGCTGATACGTGAAGCAATTTCATAACGCAGTTGGCCATTCTAGATCATCGTTGCAATAATCAGAGGAGTATTTCCAAGCTCATTGCTTTCCCAAAGACAAGGATTGAAAGTATAAAAAACATCCCCAAAATCTAACCCAAAAAATGGGTTAGTTTCAATTCTAGATGCTTCCTTGCTTGCATATTAACAGTTATGGGTTTAATGGATGAAAGCATTTAATTCAAAACTTCCGACTGTCAACATCAAAGTATTTAAACTTTACGAGCCCCTTCTGTTCCCCTCGTAATAAAGCTTCTGTTTCCATTTCTTTCCAAAAACAGGCACATCCTTTTTCATATCTTCTATCCGCTACTGACCTCGATATTTGCCCGAGCCCGATAACATGTTCCAATTATGACACTCAATAATTAACCTGGAAATCGAAAAGTAATTTCCTATGTTGTAAATAATTCCCATTATCTCTTCAGCACTTTATCAACTCTTCTATAAATTTCTCCCATTACAGCACATCCATGCGTCCATATATTAACAGAATCATCAACAAATCGTGGTGGAATTACGCATAAATATGCGTCCAAGACTGACGATAATCTGAGTCCAATCATGTCGAATTTTTCCTCGGATGAGTAAGCATCTTAGCGTAGAGTTATCATAATTGCTGATTACGATTACACACTCGTCCCAGAGGAAGCCACGCGATCCTACACATGACTGGTTAGACAACCTATACCGGTGCGCCAGGTATGCCCTCGCGTCGTACCCAATACCGGATCCGATACAATATCGTGATTTAATGAAATATGCAAATACCTTACTAATCGTGTCATGATATTGCACAGATGATAGTTCCCGCAGAAGTTATGGAAATGTGTAGCTACGACTACGTTACATTAGTCATATCTCAGTAGTTTCTTATCATTATTAATATTTAAGATGTCAATGCGGAATCATACATTGAATGCAACGCAAACTATTAGGAGATGCAATTCATGTAGGAGAGATTTGAAAGGGGTTTCAGTAAGCAGTAACGGACTAAGGTTACACTAAGTGCTTCTAAAGTTAAATACAAATGTTTTACCAGACGAATTAAAATAAAAATCCTCATAGACTAATATCAGCGGCAACGCATAAAGTTTTTAAAAAATCTAAGATATCAACCAAGCAAATAAGAAACCGAAACCGATTGCTTCAGATAAGAAAAGCTTTATGATCGGTAAAGGTTGAATATTCAAACCCACGCCGCCCAAGGGTATCATAAACGAGGAGAAGCCCCCTTTCCAAACCTCGCTTTGCTCACCCTCCCTTGTAAAGGTATGATTAAGGAGAAATTCGAATAATCAACCTCCTACACGGTGTAGGGAGTATATAATACTAGAAAGAAGCTCTGTTGACTCCTCCCTCCCAGCTTGAAAATTATCGCACCTTAAATTAAAACTATTTTGATATAATTGTGAACGTATTGATAACGCAATTATGCACTTTGTCAGGGGATTGCAGAGGGGAACACCTCTTCCCGTCCTCCACCCCTCTTGCACACCCCGTCAAATAGCAGGATCAATTGCCTCACAATACACTTATTAATGCTATCAAAATATACATACCTTCGTATGTAACCTATCCACTGCCATATCTGTCTTCCAACAGACATGTTTGTGGCTACCTAACACATATTGTGTTAGCGCCGACTACCCTGATAATACATAGCAAATACCAGTTAATGAAAATTTCGAATGACTGTTGGGTTTCACAGATCGGTGAAAGAACAAATAAAGGTCCGTAAGGAAAATCGCCTCCATCAACCCCTGTACCCAACATTTTTTTATTATTCCAATCTTTCATAAAAATTGGGGAGAACAGTGGGTAGGTATCCAACTATATTTATTATTGGCATTTATAATTTCTTCAAAGTTACTACACTTGACTTTCCCTTAGTTATACCTAGCTCTTTCTGGTCCATTCAAATTCTACAAATCAAACAATGCCCGAATATGCGTAATCCAAATCTTGATAAAATGCTTTAATATCTGGTAAATGAACTGCCATACTAACACTGAAGAGGATGGCGATGTCACAAAAGATGTAGTTCGAGACAATGGATTCTGCCTTGAAATCTATTCCTTTTAACCTTAAACTCCCTTCCCCTTACACCCAACAACAAAGCTTCCATTATAAAGTACGAATCGACACCTTTCATTTGATCCCAACATGACTGTGTTCACTGTGTTCACACGATTCCTCATAGACACAGATATCGATATATGCGTTTATCCGGAAGGCATAGTTCAACAACTTACCTTACCTGCCAAGGAGATGGCAGAATGTATAATACAATCCCGACCATCACAACAATTACTGGAGGAACTCCTTATCATGATATCCTACATGAGTTTCCGGAAATAACTCGTCCGGACAGAACTGGAAAAATGGCATGTCTCTGAACCAAACATCATATAGTCACAACGCCAGGACCATTAGACGATTAGCTCTGGACAAGCTGACCATCGCGAAAAAGGAATTCAATACCATGATCAAGCTAGGATTGGCGCATCCATCAGATAGTCCGTGGGCGGCACCCTTGCATATGGTACCTAAAAAGAATAACGAGTGGGGACCATGCGGAGATTATCGCGCTTTCAACGCCCGGACTTCCACCAACAAGTACCCAATTCACAACACCCAAGATTTCGGCCAGACGCCCTATGGTAAAACTGTCTTTTCAACAATAGAACTGATAAGAACCTTTAACCAGATCCCAGTAGCTGAAGACGATTCATCGACGAGGCTTTGAGAGATTTGGATTTCACCTATGATTACATCAATGGCATATTAGTCGCTTCATCTTCACAGAAAGAGCACGCCAGCTACTTAAGAACCCTGTTCCAATGGTTGAAACAATATGCAGTAGTCGTGATTCGAAGTAAATGCCTTTTTGGTCAACACGAGGTCAGTTTCTTAGGATACCTTGTCTTAAAGGAGGGGACATGTCCCTTGCCAAGCAAACTCAAAGCGATCCAATCTGAACCGCAACCAACCAACTTGAAGCAGCTTAGAACATCCTTGGGTATGTTAAATTTTTACACAAGGTTCATACACAGAGCAGCAGCAGTACAGGCCACACTCAACGAGATTCTTCACAACAAAATTAAAGGAAATTCACCAATCAACTAGACCAGTGAATCTACCGCAGTTTTTGAAGCTTCCAAAACGGCACTGGAACAGGCGACGCTGCTTGCATATCTAAAATCTGATGCACCTTTGGCCATTTTCTGCGATGTATCTGACTTTGCGATTGGAATTGGGGTTTGGGATTGGAAATTTCACAATCAATATTCTTATTGATACCGGTTCCTGTAAGGAAAGGGTGCGCCTCGCAAATATAGTAAGTATTATTGCAACAACGGGGGACTTATCCGTCAGGCAGGAAAGAAGTACTCTTTTGAGTCGACCTTCTTACCTGTCATAACCCCAGCCAGTACCGCTGAAATTCTCGCTCTAAATGGAGAGGGCAAGCATTCTAAGAGTTTTGATTCTGTCGTTAACGAGCGATCACATATTCTAGAATCCAATCTCATTCCACTGTCGAAAGCGAACGATCATATCTGCAAAATCATTCCGGTTTCGTAAAATGGTAACCGTGGGATTAGAGATTTACAGGTTGCTTCAAATTTCTATTTATTTTAGTTACCTTCTGCCGTAAGCATTCACACTTTAAGGAAATACTCAATCCTCAACTCACAAGGAATCATCACCTCAGTAGAATATCAACTTCCCAGTTTAACAGTAAATACTATTAATAATAACTCCGCCGGTCTGAATGGCTGTACACCACCGCAGCATCTCCGGCAGCAGGTGAGGAAAGTGCAGGAACTTTGCTGTCTTGCAGGTCACTCACCTGGCAATTAGGTATGAAATGCAAACCCAAAAATTGAGGAGAAGGAGAAATTTGAGGTTCGGTATGGATAACCGGCGTCGAAACCATTAACCTTCGACGTCTAGACGACACGGTGACCAGGTTCATTGCTCCGTTTGTTGCAGCTGTTTCACCACAATTTGTGGCGATCACTTCAGCCGGTTCGCATAGGCAGCGGATAAAGTGGATTGAGGAAAAAACCTCATCAACATCCACTCCTACTACGAAATAACGGCGGGGACGAGTACAACATCTTACCGCCCCTTGTTGCACCAGAGATTCGTCGAGCGCTCCCTGCAATTCGCGCACGTTACTGTGCAGCGAGTCGCAGACCAGTACCACTTTATAACTCGCAGCGACACAATCGTGGCCAACATCAGCGCACTGCAGGCAACAGTTTTGCTCGCCCACACACGCTCCTTCACCGCCCGGCTGAGGTCTCCGCCGAGGTTCGGGACGAATTCAAAAAAGCTTGCATAGAATTCTCGGAAATGGATCCTTTACATAGACCAGATATTCCCACGCTCTATGCGTCTCTTAGAATTCTATCTCAAATCAATGATGAGATTACATCTCGACTGTGTACTGATATGTCGCTGTTGCAACTACAATCACTTGTGTGTCATGGTGCAGTTGCGGCTGTCTGACTGCACGATCAGAAGATTCGCTTTCGCGTTATTGGTTTGAGTGACCGAAAAGATTCTCCATGGAAAATTCGTCTGGAACGTCGGCGGGACTCACTAAGGCAGAACATTACTAGGCGGTTGCAAATCAGCACTGGTAATGCCAGTAGACGAGTAAAAAATAAAGTGCAAAAGGTTTACCGGGACTATGTCATCCCCAATGGAACACCCATAGTTTAAATTCTGGATACATTAAAGCAGAAACTTTCTGTAGTATGCAGTTGGTTACGACGATATGGCGAAAGTTACTCCAAACGTGTTCAGAATGCAACGTACCCGATTAACCAGCGGAGTTTTTCAAATCTCTCAACCAATCCCCACAGAGCGTCCAGACAGTACAGTTTTCGGTGACGAAAACGAAAGAATATGGGGGTGGACTTTGGGGGTTACCCGCCCAGTATGCTGAGTGGATCACCGCGGGAGGCACCTGCCATGCCGCTACACCTGGCATGAATTTTCCGGATGGATCCGGTGCATAATTTCTGGTATAAGAAATTTACCAGTATACACGGCCGGTTGGCACATAGCATAAATCAGGTCATTAGTCGGCGGGAGGAATTTCTACCCTTCCTCACTGTGGGAATTACTTACCTTGTCCCTAAAAAGGATATGGTACAATACCTCGCGGGTAAAAAATCGATTACTTGCTTATTAACCCCTCTACAAATTCATAACGTCTATTACTAGTGAAAGGATCAATGCGCATCTCAAGACCAACAACATTCTGTCCGAAGAGCAGAGAGGCAGGCGAATTAGGTCAAGGGGTTGCGAACAACAACTCGATATCGACTCGTCAGTTATAGGACAGGCAACTAGAGGCCAACGATACTTCATTAGTTGCTTTATCGATTATGCCAATGCTTTCCAAAACGTCCCACATACCTAGCTATCATAATTGATGTCCTACGCCTGTATCGCATTGATCCCAAATTAATAAGGTTTTTGAAGACAGTCATGGAAGGGTGGCATGCCCCCTTATCAATGCGTGTATCTGAGGTGGCCAATACCTCTTTTATGGCTACTGAATGATGCTAGAGGGCGTGATTTTGCAATCAAATATGGCCTAGGTGTTAAGCTAAGCGAGCTGACACACTTGATGTACTTAGATGTCGGCCTTAGAAGTCTGTTACGAATAGTAGACATGTTCAACCGAGATATTCGGAAGGAATCTGACAAATGTCGAATCCAAGCTGTCCGTAAAGGCCATCACAATCTGCATGCCGAACTTAGCATTGGTGACATCTAAGCTATGATCGACACAGACTTCTACAAAAACCTAAGAATTCTGCAAGGAACCCATGCTCGAGTTGGTGATCGAAAGGATGCTCTGCTGTCCGAATTCCTGTGACTTGTGAAGCTGGTGCTCAAATCGCATCTATCGGGGAAGAATAAAATAAATGCTCTGAATGTATCGCTATCCCTTCACTGACTTATGCATTCGGAATATATCCGTGGACGAAAACCGGTGTGGAAAACGTCCAATAGGGGATACGGACTATTATGTCCAAATTCCGAATGCATCATCTAAACTTTGCCGTGGTACAAAAAGTTCATAATGAAAAAACGGGTGGAGAACGACCAGTGCAGGATGTGTGGTTAGAGAGTTTGAAGCATCTCATTTCTGGCTGAACTGTTAAGGCATCGGTGCAATACACAACAGGCATAATCTGTATGTAAAGTTATCCATCAAAATCTTGCATACAAGCATGGGCTGATTACGGGAACATGTATGGTTTACCGATATGAGCCGCAAGCAGTACTTAATAGTTCTGTATTGGGACCGGCAAGTTCTCACTGACCGCCATATTCTACATAACAAGCCTGACGTACTGTTGGTTGACAGGACGGGTCGCTCCGCGTACATAAAAGATGTTGCTATCCCCCATAATAGCAACATTAACCTATCACCGACCACCACCACCAGCGCCCCTTTATCTTTTAAGTAGGTAGGTCTAGGCTGGGTCCGAGCCTAAATGCTGGGTAGTATTAGGTAAAATCCGCAATCGGCCGGGATTGTGAAAACTCGGACGTAATAGTAATAATAACCATTGGTGAACAGTCCAATTGGACCAGGGCTTTAAAGTCTGTTAGAGCACTTAATTCAAGACCATAACGATACACTGCAGTACAGTGTAGTGTACTGAATGGTCGCGCTCGCCCTATTCATAGCAGAGTCGGCTGGTATCCGACATCCGTCACGATTTGAACCGCGACCTTCGCTTAGGTTTATCCGCACCAACATTCGTCTAGCTTTTTTACAGAGGAATTGTCATATAATAAGGAAATAGGGTTCCTATCCCCATTTTTTTTTTCTAATGATACCGATTTTTCCAGCAATGCGTAATATTGAGTCTTCTTGAAACAGTGCAACCTCAGAGCAATCATATGACAGAGTTCCCAATACATAATATCATTTTTGTGTACAACACTTTTGTATAATCTTAAAGAAACTTCATCCTAATTAAAAGTCTCTAGACAAAGCAGAATTTTGGAATTCAAATTTAAATGGAATTTTCCGACGTAAAGGGGGCTTGGTGCTCACCAAAAGGAATTCTGACAACATAGTCACACACCATATTGCGAAGACCACATCCACAACTTTGAAAATTACTAAAGTCCTTGTTATAAACAACACCCATTCGATTAAAGTGACCTGGTACCTAACAATCAACACTATCACTTCACACATTGTAGCGACCTGACGACGTCGGCTCAGTACTGTAGCAGAAAGAGCCTAGTTCCGCAACTATCTTTGATTATAATTATTATCTCTTTTACGTAGCAAAACCCCTACACTTTATTTGAGTCCAAATTGAACCCAGTCCGTCCCTGTCCACCATTTACGGAAAATGCATAGAAGCACACCTGGAAATCTAAAAGCAAACTACGGGAAAAAATCAACATAAACTAGAGTTAAAGATAATTCCGCGCTCTTCAGGGGAGTGTAGATGTGAGACCATGCAGCATGTAGCTGGATCACGACTTTCGGGAACGCATTCCATATGAACTCATCTCCTCACCCAAGACTGCATTTTTCCTATGCAGTTTTTCCCATTTAGCAGAGGATTTGCAAAGTCCTGCTGATGCATAGCCCTAGCCGAGATGCTGCTGCCGTTCCTCTGATTCCGTCCAAGATTTGTCTCAGCAAACTCACTGTGTTATTTATGTCCGTGAGATAGTTGTTATGCGTCTTCATGTTTCCTGACTTAGATATTTAGATTTGCACAAATCGCGATTCGCGCGAATCCAAACTGATCTCATCATTCAAGATAAGTAATTGGTGCACTAAGCGGTGACTTATCCGATATAAATATGGTCCAGGAAAAGATGGGAGAGTTTGGGATAAGACTGCAACGCGGCGCGATGGCATGAGTGGATAGCGAACCAGCAACTGAGACCCTGACATTGACTGGAACTCCAGGTTGATCGATAGGTTCGTGATTCGCATTTACGGTCATTACATAAATGCAGTCCATGCGAAGTTATTTCAAATTGATAAGACCCGAGTTTGTCATACGATGCAGGGAAGAGACATTGTCTCCAGTAAATAGTGAGGTCGTGGAAATATGCCTATTTGTAGGGAACGCAGGAGATATGTGACTTCTCATAGAACTAGTTGGTTGGCAGGAAAGTAGCTGCTTCAGTTTCTGATATCGTCCTGTTCCTCTCCCCTAGCTTCAAAAGAACACAGAGGGCAAGCCCAAAGCCCAACCTCTCAAAAAAGAATAATCACCTTGAAGTTACTTCTCTGAGGATATTGGCATATTACTGGATAATGAACATATGCGCAAACCTAACAGCACCCACATGTGGGAGCATATTTACTTTCACACACTCAAAGGAAAGGAAATTTCTTTGACGTCTTTGTATGAAGGCAAATTGACATTCTTTTGTACTTTTATTCTTCGCTTGGTTGTTAATTTTGAAAAAAATGAGTCCATCGTAGTTCAGTGAGTTTAATGCATTAACTGGGAGAAAAAATGTTCATGCACTAAAACCTCCATCGTTTTTTCCTTAATTTATCAATGACTGACGAATTATTTAAGCGCGAACAATGGAATATCCAAAGAACATGACGCCATGCATTTAATCCGATCCATTGGGCTTAGATTCTCTCAACTGGATGAATAATTTCCTTCTAGGAAAAAATCAGGACATTATAGCATTAATAAAGAAGTGAATTTTTAGCTCGATAGAAGCATCGCATGTAGGCCGTAAAATGACGCCTGCTTCGTGTTTTATGATAAAACGGGCTTGCATACTTCCGCATTTGAAAGAAATGAAGCAGAAGCGACTAATCCGCTGAATAATTAGCAGTCAAGTAGGGCGATAAAGGCAAAACAAAAAGGAGGTGTTTCTTCAGACCTTACAAAGACTACGCCTTTTTGAGAGTGGGATACCTATGAAGTTGGAGTTGGATCTACAATACTATATCGGAATAGAAGTTTGGCGGCCTCCCTCTATAACAGCGAAGGGGAAGACCAGAAGATTAAACAGGGATTAAACTGGTCCAAGGGTAGTATAGGTTCCAGGGCGAAACGTGTATTGGTACCCACGTTGGAGCGTAAAATCTAGGAAACGCCTGCTGAACCACCACCAACAGCTCTACTACCAAACCCTATCTCCGCTGAGAGCTCTTTCTTAACAAAAAGCTGCAGATGGAGAAGGATGAAAGCGAGTTTCCTGCGCCTAAAAACGGGACAAATTGTACCAACTAGGCCTCCAGGTTGAGAGTTGGGTAGGGTTGACAACTCTACATGGAAAACCGAAGTTACGAAGCCACAACGAGAGCCTCAGACTGGACTGATATCACAACGACGCACTCGACAACGGAATAACGATTTGCACATTTTCTCATGGAACGTGCGCTCCCTGTACAGAGATGGAGCTGCCAAGCAGCTAGCCGATACCCGGCCCTAATATGGGGCTGATGTAACAGCGTTGCAGGAGATGCGTTGAACAGGGACCGGTTTCCTGGAGAAGAGTCGCTACACCATTTATTATAGTGGCCATCCAGTAAACCATGTGCTCGGAGTAGGTTTCTTAGACAGCCAAAAAATGAAACCGGCTGTTATCGGCTTTGAAAACATAAGCGAACGGCTATGCACTCTGCGCTTGCGAGGAAAATTTAGAAATATAAGCCTTATTAACGTTCACGCCTCTACAGAGGAGACTGCAGCGTCGGAAAAGGATACCTTCTACGAGGCAGTAGAACGAAACTTACCCCAGATATGATATCAAAATCATACTTGCGGATTTAAACAGCCAAACAGGGACGGAGCCCGTGTTCAGGCGATACATTGGCTCCCATAGCTTACATTAAAATGCAAACGTTAACGGACTGCAGGTTATTCAATTAGCAATGTCATACGAAATGGTTGTTGAAAGTACCTGGTTTGCACGGAAAGTAGTCCACAAATAAACTTGGGCCTTTGCAGACGGATCACCACGTGTTGATCGAACGCCGCTACCTCTCAGCCTTGATCAATGTCAGAACATATAGATGGGCCAATATAGACTTGAATCTCTATCTCGTTGGCATAGTGTCCCGAGCTCGAATAAAAACACCATCCAGAATTCCCTCTGACAATCAGGTGAGAGTTAACACTAAAGCCATCCACAACACAGCCCTCCGCAACACCTATTAGAGGGAAATGGATGCCGCAATAACTGCAGTCAACAGAGATCCTGGAGATGAACATCAACAAATGATCTTCACAATCACCCGAAGAACATTATCATAAATACGACCACAAACATATGTACTTGGTCCCAGCCGCAAAAAGAGTCGGAACGGCTGGTTTGAAGATGAATATAAACTAACAACGGAACGCAAGAATGCCGCATACCGAGTAATGTTGCATTCTCAAAGGACGCCGGCACGCGCGCGCAGACTTATCACGAACTCTGTCGAGGGGAATAGCGACTTCACAGATGGAAAAAGGAAGCATGGGAGAACCAACAGGTCTGTAAACTCGAAAATTACAGGGAGCAACCGCACCAGCCCGAAAATTTTACCAACAAGTCAGCAGGATGAAGCCTTACTCACCTCGGTGCACATCCTGCCGAGACAAAGAGAAAAATCTGATTTCCGACAGAATGGCCATATTAGAGCGATAGGTTGAGTACCTAGATGAACTGCTCAACAACCAAAACATCGGCGAGTTGGAGTTCCTGCCAACTGAAGACGACGGACAAATACTGCCACCACCAAGTGTAGAAAAAACAGTCCGTGCAATTCATAGGCTTAAAAATCATAAGTCGTCAGGACCCGATGGAATTTCAGCCGAATTGGTTAAATATGGATGCGACCAATTACACCAAGCGGTTCATTAACTTATGATGAAGGTGTGGGACAGCGAATCAATACCTGACGACTGGCAATGAGGCATTATCTGTCCTATACAGAAAAAGGGAGATATCACACAGTGCAGCAATTATAAGGGTATCACGTTGCTGAGTACCATTTATAGGATATTCTCCGCTATCTTGTTAGGTCGGCTAGCCCCATAAGCCCATACCAAAGAGACTCCACTCCAGGGAAATCAGCAATAGATCAGATTTTCTCTCTGCGGCAAGCGATGGAAAAACTGTTGGAATATGGGCATCAGTTTCACCATATTTTCATCGACTTTAAAGCCGCCTCTGATAGCATTGCCAGAGTAAAACTGTACACGGCCATGAGAAAATTCGGTATCCTGACAAAATTGATAAGACTGACTAAGCTGACCTTGACCAATGTGCGAGGCCAGATAAAAGCAGCAAGATCACTCTCAAGACCATTCGACATCAACAACGGTTTACGACAAAGGGATGCCCTATCATGCGTCCTCTTTAACCTGGCCCTGGGGAAAGTGATGCTGAAGTAAATGGGAGGAGTTCGGTCCTCTTTATTTCCACCCAACTACTGGCCTATGCTGACGATATCGACATCATGGGAAGAACGACCCGAGACATATAAACGGCCTTCATCCAGATGAAGCAGGCGGCGCGAGATCTTGGGCTGCACAACAATGACGGCAAGACGAAATATATGGTGGCAACGTCAGCACCAAAAACCAACCAACCAACAACATCAAACCGCACTAGTCGAACACGGACAAGAATGAGGATAGGAGAATACAACTTTGAGACCGTTGACAATTTTTCCTATCTAGGGTCGAAAATCACAACCGATAACAGCTACGATGATGAAATTCGCGCACGGATGTTGGTAGCCAACAGAGCCTATTTCAGCTTACAAAAACTGTTCCGCTCAAAACGTCTCCCCATAAGGTCAAAGCTCTTCCTGCACAAGACAATGATCTTGCCAGTCCTCATGTATTCCTCGGAGACTTGGGTTCTAAGCAAGAAAAAATGCGAACACTTGGCCGCGTTTGAGAGAAGAATCTTCCGAAGAATTTTTGGCCCCCTACATGAGGATGGACAATTCTGTAGCCTACATAACGACGAAATGTATGAGCGATACCATGACCGTCAAGTTTTGGATAAAATCCGGCTTAATAGCTTACGGTGGGCGGGTCACTTAATTCGTATGGATGAGGATGATCACACCCGAAAAGTATATAAAGGCAATATCTATGGTAGAAAAAGAAGACGAGGCAGATCCTGTCTGAAATGGAGCGATGGCGTAAGCCTGGATGCCACACAGCTTTTAGGGATATCAAATTGGTGGACCTCCGCGCAAAACCAGGATGTCTGGAGTTTCTTATTAAGGCAGTTCTAGACCGGATACCGATTGTTGCGCCGTTGATGATGATCTTCCACATAAGAAACTGACAGTAATCGACCTCTGTGTAAATCGGCTTCTACCTTTCCTTCCATCATGCATTCGTGTACCATGTGATTTGGGGGTTAAGAATACACTCTTTCCTGCTTGTCATAAGAGCTGGCTAAAATGAGATTTATAATGAAATTTATAAACTGGCCGTCTGTAAACTTGGCAACTTTACTGCTACCGAAACAGTAACAACTCCCCAGATAGGGACAGATCTCACTCACACGGCCTTTAGCTATCGAAAACGGACTATGGTTTCTGGAAAATGCGCACGCTCCTTCACCACGGTAGCGGGGGTCGTCAGAATGCTCGATTTCTCCAACTCGAGCTGAAATCCTTACAATTTAAATTGGACATTCTGTGTCTAAGAGGAGTAAGATGGTAAGATTCTGAAGAGTACTCCTCTCGCTCTTGCGGCAATGTCCCTTTGTACTGCGGAAAGCCGATCGACAGCAGACGCAAATCTGGTGCCTGGTTGATTTTACTTATCTATATATAGTTTATTTTAGCTTGGCGACCATAACGATAGTGGAGAAAGGTTTGTGAATTTCTGAAATTCCCACCGCCTCGTCATTGGTGGCACATTGTTCCTGCACAAAGCTTGTGCTCAACTGACCGACACCGTATGGACTATTAGATCGACCACTTCGTAATCAGCTGTAGATTTAAGAGTTGCCTCCTAGCTGTGCGTAACAAGAGAGGCACTAACATCGACCTCGAAACCATCATCTGATAGTCGCTTACATCCAGTTATGTGTTACGTCCACCGCTTCTCGCAAGCATGGAGAGCTGCGATCCCACAAGTTCAACATTGAACGACAGTGGGAGAGCTATTTTGCTGATCGGATGGTAGATTCACTGAGTACCCCGCATGAGAATGTCGATGAACATTAGACCTCGTTTCTCAGGTCGTAGGTGCTACGCAGGTCGTCGACATAAGCATAAAATCTGGCTGACTGCGTAATCGTGGAAGCGGATCACAAAACGAAAGGGATTGAAGACTGTATTGACCAATGCGAGTGATGGCCGGCGCGAAGAGCTCGTACTCAAATACCGCGTGAAATCCCGTGAAGTTCAACAGAAGTGCTCCGCTCCAGATCATTTTGGAACAGTGCGCGCAGTTTGGATCTTCGCTTCACCGGCTCTTTAACGATTTGAGAAAGTTTCCGATAGTACGAACAGAGAGTGCATCTGGCGTGCTACGAGTATATGCAGGGGCACTCCGAAGATACTAATACGTATTATTAACGCGACATATGATGGTGCAAAATGTCACATGCTATACCAAGGTAAGATCTCAGAGAACTTTGAGGTGAAAAGCGGAGTCCGCCAGGTTTGCATCCTACTTTTTCTTCTTGTTATTGGTGACGTCCTTCAAACTGCTTTGTACGAAGGTTGTGCAGGAGTTCAATGGACTATAATATCTTTCCTCAAACACCTCGACCACGCCGCTTGCTCCCTCACCTGGCCATGAACCTTGGGCAAATGGATCTGAATTTCGAAAAAGAGGCAAGTAGATTTGGACTGAAAGCATACAATAGCAAAACCTGTCTCAGTCTGACAGATAACCGTACTCTCCCTATCTGCATTTATGGGCAGAGTATCAAAAACGTCGATCAATTTGTATATCTAGGAAGTGTGGTTAGTCTCAACACCAAAAACAAGTTGTATTCCTTCTTTGTTACTATATGGGAGTAACACATGGAAAGTGATCTCCATTGTCACTAGAAGGCTCCACTCAACACCTGTCTGCATGTTATCATCGGATGCTGGCCTGATGCTATTACAAACGACGAACTTGGTCAACGTTCTGTCTGTCGTGTTATTACAAACGGCAAATGGGTCACATATTAAGGAGAGACGACAATTGCATTGTTAGCTACACCATGCAGTGGAATCCTGGGGGGTCTGAGCCTATTTCAGGTAACCCCCAGCGATGGGGCGTAGGTGTGGTTGACGTGCTATACCCCACCAAGAGGTAAGTGGTAATCATATATACAATTTGCAAAAATGTTTCCGCTGTGTTCATGATGTTTTAGCGTGTCAGATTATTTTAGTATCTAAAATTGGTCTCAGCATCGAAATCTATGAGAACAGACCGGAACTCCAACCGAAACAACTATGGCTGATTTGAGAGCCAAATTTTGGAAAAACAGCATACGCAATTCTTGCGTAAGAAACAAGCTTCCAGTTTCTGGATGGTTTTCAAGTAATTCCGAATGTGAAGTTACCAATTCATAATGCTTGCAAAGATAGATTAGCACATTTATTCATCTCCTTAAAAGTTACTGACAACACTGGTTAATCAGAACGCCTAAAATTATGCTGGCAAATCCTAAAATTATGTTTCCGGAAAACTAGTCGGTAATGCAGTACTTACTTTAACCCTAGAAGATTTTATATGCTCATATGTATACATATATATCCCAGGCATGAACGTTCAAGAAAGGAAAGACAAAAATGAATCATGAAATTGTTGAGTGACTGCACGAAAAAAGTTTTTATTAAACTTTTGTTGCCTTCATGTCAAATTTTTTGATTAAAAAACCTCCAACATGTTCCAGAAACTGTTGATATCGTGACTGAAACCGCCAGTTGAATATTTAAGCTTTCTTTGTAAAACAAAACCTTATTAAAATCAATTTATTGTCCATCTATCTACCTGTTTATCTGTTTATCTTTTTTCATCGTTGGAGGATGAAAAGGACCTACTGCCAGGCCCTCCCATGCAACTATGGGAAAATAAAACTACCTCCTCCTTTTTTCACTCCACAGGGTAGCATCACCCCTTAATTGCGGCCCATTGTGCTTCTCTCCCTTTCTTGTTTTCATCGAAAGTTACCTGCCTAAGCTGTCTATTAATAGTTTTCAAGTCCTTTTCAATTTGGTTCCAAGCCTCCGTTGAATCCTGCTTGAACTTCACAATATTTTCGGGCCCCAACCCCGTCTGCGACAGCCCATACCACATACTCCACTTTCTCGGTCACATTACTGCATGTTGGGAAATATGTTGACTTATCCTGACCAAATCTGTGTAGATAGGCACGATGGCCTCCATTCCCCTTTAAGAACTGTGCTGGCTCGTAGATTAGTTCCCCATCGTAATGTCTAATCTATCTTGGAATAATGGAGAATGTCCAACGACCAGTTTGTCACTCGTTCCATTTCTTTGCATTCTACAACCGATCCCAACCTTGCCAGCTACCCTGGTTAAACCAATTAATACGGGCTTTGGTGGGATTTTCGGAACTGTGAAGACCCACGCATGCAGTAAGGTATTTCTACATTAACTTCAAGAGAAGCCCTCATACATGCAAAAAGGAGGTGTAAAACTTTTTTCCATTAGATATAGGCAACTGAGATACCAAGAGGAAAGATTTGATTTAGCATACATTAGTTGTAAAAGAGGGATTGGGGGGGACGTTATTCTCAAAAACTATTCAATACAAAAAATCTGAAAAAATCATTAAGCTACTCCTATATGATGTCTACGACTCAAAATACACTTCAAATGGATCAAAAAAGTTAATAATATTAGAGTACTATATTTCATTTGGAAACGAAGTACAAAGCTCCCTTAAGTTCATCCTAGAATCATAGAATAATGTAGACTATAATCATGCTTTATGATACCACCAAGTTTGGCGAACATTCCACTATTACTAACGAAGTAATAGTACCTTAAAATTATCTCTTTGGTGTGAATTTACTACGTTAGAAAATCGAGCACGTGCCGGTGAATCATGAAGATTTTCATAATTAATGTTTGAAAAACCAAGAACTTTCTTCAAAAATTGACAGTTCAACTGAATATGATTAAAATTTAAAATAAAGTATATAAAAAATATATTCTTCAGTTGTACATGTCCTCTTTTTTTAAAGAAAGTCCTCTTTTTAGACCCTTTAATCCTCCTTTATCAAAATATCCTCTGTCGACCCTCTTTTTGAACACACTCTATCTCTCAGGACTAAACAAGATCGAAGGACACCACATCAATTAGGCAAAACGGAACAAGTACAACCGAGGCTTCCCCCAACTTCCGTCATCATTATAAATTTTAATTAAGGCTAAACTCTAGTTGCTCTGAATTTCCACTTGACTGACTTTACCCTGGCAGATTTCTTTTTGTTTCCACCGTAATGGCGACTCTAATTCAAGCTTATCATATGAATACGAACCTACCTTTTCTATCGATTCGTAGATGTTGATTTGGTAAGTTTTTCAGAAATTTATTCGAGCTTTTCATCTGTATTTCCATTATTCGGAGTTGGCTGGGCCTCAGAATCTCCAACTCGTTGACCCAAGTTAAGGGTCTAATTAAAACACACTAATATTTTTTTAGATTCTCTTTATTGGTTTCTTGATTCTGACTGAGCTAACACAATTAGGGATTGTCTTTTATACTATTATCTAAACAAAAGATGTGAACACTTAAATTTTTGTATTATGATGGTTTTTTTTTCTCGGCGCAAAATTCGCATACGGTTGTTGGCAGCCAACAGAGTCTATTTCAGCTTACAAAAACTGTTTCGCCCGAAACATCTCACCATAGGGTCAGCTCTTACTTTACAAGAGTATGATCTTACCAGTGCTTATGCACTCCTCGGAGACTTGGGTTCTTAATGGTTCTTATGGATGAGGATAATTCAGCCCGGAAAGTTTATAAGGACAATATCTATGGTAGCAAAAAAGACGAGGCAGACCTTGCCTGAGATGGAGCGGTGGCGGAGGTGAGGACGCCAGACAGCTTTTAACGATATCAAACTGGTGGACCTCGGAGCAAAACCGGGATCTCTGGGGTTGTTCATTAAGGGAGGCCTAGATCGGAACCGGTCGTTGCGCCATTGATGATAATTATGATTAAAATTTCCAAACGAGAAAAAAAATTGTAATTCCATTTTATATTTGCTAATGCCATTCGTATTCCAATGGCAGATTATAGCAGAGCTTATTTTCATCATCGTCTGGTTTCGCATGAGTTCTTGCATCTTTTTGGCAAAGATGAACTGACTGCTCTGAATGAGTAGGACCCTTATGGATTCGAAGTTAGTTGCGGACTCGATACGCTGTATTGATTCGGGACGTTTGGATTTCACTGGATCAACATAGCTATGACAAGATTACTAGAAATGATGCTTAGGCTTGGAACTTCACAGTATAATTTCAGCTCTCAAAACTCTTGACAATATAGGCTCTTTTCGTTCCATCCGCTCTTCAACTATTATCCTTAGATGTAGAAGGTATCGCAACTCATAAAGTAGATTCGTTTCACCTTTGCTGAGATACTTTGGTTCCGGCTCCAGCTTCACCTCAAATAGAGGCTGCGACTCTCTGAACTTAATCTCTTTAAGGGCTCTTCAGACGTTTCAGTAGGATCACCTTCACTGGACGTTCGTCTCATGAACATTACCTTTCCTCTTTGGAACTAGGTAGAAGTTGTTGTTACTGATTTACTGAGTTAAAGATTAACCAGTGTGGAGCTACAGGTATACATGCGAAAGGGGAGTACAAATTTAATTTTTTTTTTTACGGAATTAGCACGATTAGTGATTTTCGAAACTGATCTTATTTCTGACGTTAGAACAAACATGGGTTTTTGAGGGCCTAAAATGAGTGTCCCGAAAAGTGTAACAGGGTGAGTTCTCAGAACCTATTCAACCGAAAAATCTGAAAAAAATTCATAATGGTGCACCTATACAAAATCTAGGCCTCAAAATTCCTCCCATTCCTGTTCAAATAAAGTTAATAACATCATTTTTAAAAATTTTCCCTAGGACCCCACTTAAATCCATCTTAAATGTTTTTTTAGGACGAAAAGGTTGTCATTTTGACAGATTTTATGCTACGCGGCTCAATAATTACAGCTAACGTGTTGTCCAGCGTAATGCTCCTTCATGACAATGTACATCCTCTGATCACTGCGTCAACTAAGAAGATTCAAGATTTTCTTTGGCAAGTTCTTGACCAACCTCCACACAGCCCTCAACAGCTTTTTCCTCCCCCATCAAATCACGGGAACCTCAAAATTGCGGTTGTCAACTAGTTCAATTTCCAGGCGACAAAATTCCATGCAAACGGTTTAAGGAAGCTGTTGCTGAGTTACCAAAAATTTTTAGAACTGAATGACAGTTATGTGGAAAAGTGAAATAGATATGTAGTAAAATATTATAGTCAATAAAAAATTTTCACAGGAGCTTACTTTTGGAATTGGCCTCATACTTCCCTTGGGTTCTTGGGCAACCAAGCCTAGAGTACCGACGCACTATTCAAAGAGCACGCTTGGCTGTGTGAGAGACGTTTCAGCATTTTTCAATACAAGAACGCTTTTTGGACATTTCGTAGGTTGAGATTTGGTCGACCAAAGTACCGAACTCGACGTCTTGGATTGCTATGTCTCCGAGAAGCAGCACGGCGCTTACATCTGAAACATGAACTACGTAAACAAGGTTTTCAATAAAAGAATCCGCTTGTGAACGGAACAAAGGCTGAAGAAGAAGAAGAAGAACCGGAGAAGCCCTTCTATACACGCATTTACCAAGGAATGCTCGAAACGAAGGGCAATTTATGAACTGAGGACCGAATAACTCAGAAGCACATACACTAAGCCGCACGAGCCGCGCTAGATATTCTGTGTGGAATTGAAGTCGCGAATGGCAGACTGAATATTCAGTGCAGGAGACAGGTAAAATGAAAGGTTGGTAAAAGTCATATTGTTAAAAGCTAGTTTGCCCGGAATTTACGATAAATTGTACTTTGCCAGTTCTCAAATACACTGCACGTTTGCAACAATGTATGCAAATTCACTAAACAAAGTTAACGTCAGTTAAATTCAATTAAGTCATGGTCTTCGTCGAGACTCAACAGCCCACATCGAGGCTTAGCCTTCAGAATATCCTTTTTCCAACCCTCCCGATCCATCAATCGCGCCCTCCAATTTCGAAATCCGAGGAGTGATGCAGTGTCTTCGTCAAAAGAATCTGTCCAACACCTTCGAGGTTTACCAACCGATTTTTGTTCTTCTATTCCCCCTTCGAATACGCTTTTAGGTATCCGCGTGTCATCCATATATTGAACGTGGCTAGCCCATTGCAGCTTCCAAAGTTTAATTAGTTCACAGTTGTACAGTGGCTTTAATTGATGCAATCAAATATATAAAGCTTATCACCTTATTTATGTTAATTTTTAATCCAAGTTTCTTCGCTGTCTCGTCCAAGGCTCCTTCAGCATTCAGTTTTGATTTTACCAACACATTTATATCATCCACATAAGCCACTAATTGGAGTGATTTGTTCTGGATCTTTCAGATAAGGTGCCCATAAGCAATTTCCAATAATGCCGAAAGCAGTCAATCGCCACTTTACAGGCCAGAGTCTGCTCCCAAACCCCTTGTTAGCTAATTCTTCATGAACACTCAATTTAGTCATTATCATTCTGATAAGCCCAACTAGTTAGGTTTAGGTTGGTTAATTTGGTCAAGGCACCCAATAAAATCAGGTATTATTTTTATGCAGTTTGATTATCGAATATTTTTTTAAATATTTGTTTCATTTAGAAACCCTTTCCCTTTCCTATCCAGGGAGGATGGTATTGGCCGACAATATTGTTTTTGAAATCTTCCAGCGTTCCATCGATAATTTTGCCAAACATTTTATAACCCGTATACCCGTTTTATAGATTTCAAGGTGAAACCCATTTTATAAATAAGATATCATAAATCAGACTTAGGCGCCAATCATCCGGCATAGTTTCGTGGGTCCAAATCCTATTTAAGAATTCACAGATATCAGTAGTAGTAGTACACGTATCCCTTCCATACCTGATACTTTGTTATTTCGAGGCATTTTTGCGGTGTGCTTGATTTCTTCAAGGATGAGGTGGTTATACCACTGTTGATATATTGAAGTGGGTGAGTTGACCAATCATTCTTAGCAGCATTTCGAGGTATTGATACCACGGATTTTATTTCTGCTTCACGTCTCCTGTCACATCAACAGCTGTGTCATAAGATAGAGTTGTTCTTTGTTGGAATCATCCTTGGGGAGTTCCACTTATATGGTTTCCATAAACATCTATTTGGGTCATAGGCCGCCATGACTGTCTGCTTCTCAAAAAAACCCTAAGGGTAGTTTAAACCAGCAACGATGGCACTTAGGTGTAGTAACGTTTTTGTTTACAATTCCATTGTTTGTTGTTCCAACTTCATCTTCGTACACTTGGCCCTTCCAACTAATCAACACCGGGATCTGCTATCAATGTCCATAAAATTAATGATCACATACCAGCTGAAACTGGCAGACATTTTTGTTCTGCCTGTGCACATTAGCGAAACCCGCGGATTGTTTCAGGTACTGGAAGAACTGAACCAGTCTGATCATATCCTTCTTTGCCCTTTGGATGTGGGTGTGAAATTTTCATATTCCTCGCTCGAATCGAAACCATTAATTGCATTTCCGAATATGCCGCAGTGTTTGAATTCTTGAATAACTCGGTTGTGGGGAATTGACCTTGTCAGGGAACAACACATGCCAAGCATTTGTTGCTGAAATTTCCAAGCGCGCAAATGTGAGCACAATAGAGCCATTGGATCAATGAGAACTTTTCGATGCATTTAGTAATCGTAGTCTATAATTTAATTGAATACTGCTCGATTTTGAATCCGGACCTAGCCTGCCTTGACCGTTTAGCTTCACGTCGTTGGTCTTGTGCTCTTCGGGAAATATAACAATTCTGAAAGTAGACGCCTATGCTCGAAATTTGTAACTCGTACGATAGCTCTCGAAGTAGAAGCTCAAACTGACAGGTTTTCAAATCGTGTAACTCCTTTTTTTAATGTTTCAGCAGCCCTTGAAATAGAAGCTCTGATTCGGTGATATTTCCTGCGTGGGTCACATTCTTCTCATATTTCAGCAGCTCTTGAAGTAAAGGCTCTAATTCGTTCTGTTTCCCGTTTTTCAGATATTTCACTACCTCTACTGGCTGACACTTGCCGTGCACGCCTGGGGGACCGTCCATTGTTCGATTTTTTGGATGGTAATTTCAAAAATTTTCAGAATTTAATGTGCCACCAATGACAGTCATTATTTTTCATGACAACTGGTTGAAAGGTGTATAAGTTGACTCATTGCAGCTCCATCTAGGGGAAAGTTATAATAACGGGACAGCACCAAAATGTTTTGCATGGCAAAATACATAATACAATACATGGCGATTGAGTGAACGGTCTACAAGTTAATCTAACGCAGTGCCATCTATTGTATATATACAGCAATTTTCATGGTGATCGGTAGAACGTTGTAGACGTTTATCCTTTGCAACGCCATTTAGCGATGAGTTAAAGCAACGTAGTTAGCGTAGAACTAATTTTCATGGCAATCGGTTGCACGGTTTCGGAGTCCATAAATCTCAAACGGATATACATATGTGCCAACATACATTTTTATATACTAGATAAATTAGTTAAGAGTGATGATGCCATGGCCGAAGTAGTTAAGCGTTGACATTTCGATCTCGGGGTTCCTCGTTGGTGTTTGTGTTCGTTTTTGCGCTGTCCTCCTACTGTCGACCTTTGCACAGCATAAACTGTGATGGGAAGAAATACTCTAGAAACACATGGCATTAAGCAGTGGAGGAGAACGAAAAGTCCTGAACAGAGCTACATAACAGCTACACATAATTAAATCGCCTACGATACCGAGTAGGCGTCCACGCGTTATGCCCCATTTAGGTGCTAATAACAACATAAATAAAGAAACTGACGCACAGTCTCATTGAAAATCAAATAGGAAAAATAAACAAGCAACAAAGGGGGGAGAGAGACTGTAAATGCCCTACAGCTACTAAAAGGACAAGCAAATATTGGATTGGGGAAAAAGAAATGTCGTATTTTGTCCATAGATGGCGACACTTAAACATATCTTGTGTTGTACTTATCGCATCGGGTCATTCTATATGGCGATTTGAAGGCGACAATCTGTGCTACAAGTGCCTCTTTGACAGTGTTGTGATCGTACGTTTCAGTCTCAAGTTATAGCGCGTCAAAGATAGAGTCCACCAAGCAAGAAATTCGTCATATTTTACGCTTTTACTACGTGAGAGGTAAAAATGCAACAAAGACGGCCAAAAAAATTTGAGAAGTTTATAGGCCCCATACTGTAACGATTCGCACAGCACGGCGTTGGTTCGATCGATGTCCTTCTGGTGTAGTGGATGTCGAAGATACACCTCGTACTGGTAGGCCAATCGTCGTAGAAACCGATAAAATCGTCGAAATCATCCAAGTAGACCGGCATGTGAACATTTGCTCGATTGGCCAGGAACTGGGTATAGACCATAAAACCGTTTGGAACCATTTGCAGAAGATTGGATTCCAAAAAAAGCTAGATGTTTGGGAGCCACACGAGTTGACGCAAAAAAATCTCTTGGACCGAATCAACGCTTGCGATGCACAGCTGAAACGGAAGGAATTCGCCCCATTTTTGAAGCGGATGGTGACAGGTGATGAAAAGTGGGTCACGTACGAAAAAGATCAAGGATCGAGCGAAAAAGATCGTGATGGAAGCCCAGATTGACGCCAGGAAGGTTTTGCTGACTGTTTGATGGGATTGGAAGGGAATCATCCAGTATGAGCTGTTCAACTATGGCCAGACCCTCAGCCAGACCTTCAGTTCAGTCCTCCACTGTGAGCAACTCGACCGTTTGAAACAGGCGATTGACCAGAAGCGGCCAGAATTTGTCAATAGGAATGGTGTTGTGTTCCACCAGGACAACACTCGGCCTCACACATTTTTGATGACCCGCCAGAAGCTACGGGAGCTCGGATGGGATGTCCTATCGCACTAACCGCATAGTTCGGACCGGACAACAAGTGATTACCATCTTTTCTGGCCCATGCAAAACGCTCTTGGTGCTACTAAGTTGGCCTCAAAAGAGTCTTACGAAAACAGGCTGTCTGAGTTGTTTGCAAATAAGGAGGGGGATAATGCCCTTTAAATGGCAACAAGTTTGCGAACAAAACGGCGCATATTTGACTTCAATCGAATAATTCTAATTATGTTAAATAAAGCCTCAAATTTCAATCACAAATACGACATTTCTTTTTCCCCAATCCAATATTTAACTTGTTTATTATTTTAATTTGATAAAAGAGATAAGATCAAAAGGTGGTATTATACAGACGAAGAACTGCAAATTATGGTATCACATTGCAAAGGTAATGTACTTACATATCCTTAGTTAAGCCTCCCTCTTCCTTTTATAATCGGGCTTGGGACCGACTTGGGCGGAATTAAGGCTTTACTAAAAACCCTTCCAATGTCTCTCCTCTGCTCCTAAGTATAATGGAAACACGGAGCCTCTTCTCTATTTCCTTTCTCTCGAGGCGGTTTTTCCAAATAATTCCTTTCGTCCTGGGGTTCCATGTGTCCGATCTCATATAGTAGTTGATGGGATGGAAAGAAAAGTAGCGGTATATTGGATTCATTTCAAACATTGGATACCACGTTTTAGCAAAATTCGAACCCACAACCCCCAAGTTGTTAACTTGGTAAAAATCATAATAATCGAGGGCGCAACAATATAACTTGAACCCAGGTCTTGAAATGTGTTAAAAAAAGTTTCGAGACTAATCAGATTCAATAGGAGACAATGTTATTGGCACTGCTCTCGCCCGGGATTACTGCCTTGATTTGAGTCAGGTACTCACTCACAGCTGGGTCAACTGATAAATGAGATGCAACCTGTAGTCAAATCCCTCTGTCAACAGTGAGGTTTGAACTGCGGCTTTAGGTTTTCAAGCTTAGCATCCCTACCACTAAACTATTAGGTTAGTGGTTAACCTGATGTAGTCACAATACTCACCTTTAGGCCGGCACAATAACCGATATAAAACCCTCCCCCCTGAAAAATAATTGTGGTATATACAAACTTTTTCTTGAAATTCCTAGAAAATGCTCCTCTAGTCTAATTTTTTGAGTTCTCCAGATTAAATCCAATTTCAGCGATTAGTAGGTACCAATAAGTATAGGTCCTGTTCCTCTTGCATTCTCTGGTGACAACATCCAAGTTATATGGAGTTAATTTAAAGTTTTCACCCCTGAAAATTTTCACAAACTCTCGTTACTTCTGGTAAACCATTTGGAATGAATTGGAAGAACTTGATTCATTATTTACACTTACGTCATGTGGAGAAATGATGGGTATGTTAGTTAAAACGCATATTTTGGAGAATACGGTGCAACTTCTTAGAAGAATTTCAAAACATTATAGCACTGGAAATGTATTTATTTTTCACACTCATTGTTGAATTCCTGTAAACGGCGACCTGATGTAAGACAACAAAATTCGATAAAATTTATTAGTTTGTGTGTTTGAAATTCGTGTTCCCTGCTTATATCTAAAGCGTCTATAGTACTAGCGCACCTCGAACCGTAACCTTCCTAACCCCTTCCTAAGAAGCCATGTACACCTTTCTAGCAAGCCTTAAATAATAAACCTAAAAGTCTAGAACAAAGATCCTAACCACAAAGGGTATTCCCAGTCCATGGACATCCCAAAGATGCTATCTAAAATAAAATGCTTCTTTCCTATTAGACACCCCTATCTTGCACATTCTCATTTTTTTCTAGACCTGATCTGTTAACCCATCTATCGACAATACCTCCAACGTAAGCTCATTTAGTTGCGACCTCTAACCCTACATTATTTTGTTTATACCAATAATAACGACACTTACCTTCCAAATAACTTTGACTTGTACACAAAACTTGTGGAGACAATTTGTGAATAATTGAGCACTTGCTGCTTATCGGGATCACTGAAATAAAGTATATAAAAAATACACGATGCAGGTAAAGATAGTTAGTGTAAATTACACGCTTTTACAATACATAATATTACTTTTGAGTAAGATCTAGAAACATTCGAAAGAAATTCGCTTATTTCTGAACAGAATTGAATAGATATAAATAGCTGAGTTATTTTAAAGTCAAGATACTGAGAGAATTGTGACAATTCTTAACATCTTTTTTTTTCTTTAGCTTTTAAAACAGGTTACAATATTTGCATAAACGCCTCAATACAAATCGATATAATTTTTTAGGAAAAAATAATAAAATTGCTTAAATACTAACCTAACACTTTTTATACTATAACGTATATTCTAGATAAAATTCATAAATTTTAAGCTAATTCCCTTAAGTGTAAAAAATAGGCTAAAAAATTATATTTGAGATCACGGTAGATAGTATCAAACCGACTTAATAAGATGGTCTTGTTTTTCATGAATTTTACTCGACGGTAAATTGCAAATAATGCTTGTCTGTGTGACACCGTTGGCACGGCTGCCTTGTTTCTGCAACAACGACAGGCACTCCCTGAATCCCAACAAAAATTCCTCAGCATTTTCGATATTAAACACCATCGGTGGCTTTAGTTTAATAACGTTATCATTGGGTCCATCTGAACTCACAAGAATCTTGTGGACATCCTTCATTCGATTTACTACCCAATGAGCCTCCTCAGTAGCTGGTTGACGTTTATCGCCACCCTTTACCAATTCTATGCCCAAAAACAGACCACTGCCTCGAACATCTCCAACACAATCGAATTCGTAAATCATATCCGTGCATTCCTTCAGGAGATAATTACCAACCTTCAGGGCATTCTCCTGCAAATGTTCATCTTCAATCACTTGCATCACTGCATTGGCAATAGCACAGGAGACTGGGTTTCCTCCATAAGTGTTGAAGTACGAAACCCCAGTGGCGGCAAAGCTCTCAGCAATTTCAGGTGTGGTAACAACAGCACCAACTGGATGTCCGTTGCCCATAGGCTTGGCTACTGTAACAATATCTGGAACAACTCCCAACATATCGAAAGCCCAATAATGGCTTCCTACACGACCGAATCCAACTTGTACTTCGTCAGCAATACAAACTCCTCCAGCCTTTCTGACTTCATCATAGACCGTCTGGAGATAACCATCGGGTGGAATAATCTGACCACCACAGCTCTGTAGACTCTCTGCAATAAAAGCAGAAACTCCTTTTCCTTGTTCGCGAAGTTTTTGAATGATATCGGTCACTTCTTGGGCGTATAGTTTTCCCAGATCTTGGCCTTTAGTGTTGAACTTGTTGTACTTGCCGCGGTAAACATCCGGTGGTGCAGCCTGAAATAAAGGTGGAAATTATATCCTTACTCCTTTGGCAGGAGGATTAATAAACTTACCACATGCACATGATCCGGCTTTGGTTCACCTCCTGGTTGATTGAATTTGTAGGGAGAAATATCCATAACGGACGACAAATGACCATGGTACGCGCTGAAAAGAAAGTAATTTGTTTTAAATTTGAAATATGATATATGCTACATATCGTAGACAATTTAAAATTAAATCATATAAACTTTCAGGAGGTTTTCAACCTTTCCGATTTCCTGTAGAGATAGCTAGCAAAAACTCGGAAACTCGAAAAGGGCTATCACTAACGCTTTCAAAGAAAGGGATGCAACCAAGATAACTCAGGATATTTTAAATTACTAAGTCTCTGAAAACTGGGTAAGAACCCACCATTGTCTTATGCTTATATAATTGGATATACTGTTTCTTATGGTTCCTGACACTCCCCACTAGTTTCCTCTTGCGAAATCCTCCTCAGAATCGAGCTTTGATTTTTGTGGCACCAGTCATAGATTGTGAAGAATCAAGATCCAACCAAATTTTCATAAAAAATGCAGCAAGGGGGAATTAATGAATGCATGGAGGGAATTCCTCTGGGCCCAGAAATTTTTCGAGAGTTGAAATGGTCATTTCAAGGAAAAAATGGCCTGCATAATTTTACCCCTAAGTCCATATTATTTTCGCCCTGAGCCTCGTCTTCCGGTGTTTTCATACCTTTGGCTCGTAGATCAAAGTTACTATGAGGAGCAAAGAACCAAAATTAAGTAGAAAAGAACAATTAAACTGAAGCTCCAACCCCATGACCACCAGCTTTTCGGAGTGGGCAAGGAGGTTCCCAGTTTTCGAAACCCCCCGACTGATGAGCCTCGCTGATAGTCTGGAGAAATAAGTGTTCAAGAGAAGTATGTCTTTTCCGGGAATACCACTTTCAGGAGCAAAGAAACAAGCCTTATGGGGAAGCCCCTCTTTGGTCACCTTGGGTAGGCAATAACCCCAACTAGACTGGAAAAAAGAAAGTATGTCCTGAATTAATCGTTGTCTCCAGAAGTGTGACATGTGACATTTGCGAACATTCTTCGAGGGGTTAAATCGGATTTGGAACTGATTAACTTCAAAGAAAACGTGAATCGAATCAGGCACTCAAGGCAAGAAAATTGATGTAGGCACTTAAACTGAAAAATGGAGACAAGAGGTTGTCTTGAAAGTAGCGTTTTGACATGAATGCTGCAACATTAGCTTTGCCAATGAACCGGAAAGAAGTTGAACTCACGCGAGAAGCAGGTAGCTCGCAAGGTAGTCATACAAACCGGAATGCTCTAAAAAACTTTGAGACAAATTTGAATTTCTTCCAAACATAGTCAAAGCTGTTATGCAAAAATTGAATGCCCTTCTTAATATAGTAATGGTACTTCTCTCCCTGTATGCGGAATTTATGGCGATAAAAAATTTTCAGGTTTAAATATTACTATCAAGACGAAACCTGATAAGTTAATTTTGCATGTTTAAAATCGACTTGGTAAAAGGAACTGTTTTTTGCCGAAAGTGATTAAAGAGCCGGAAGAGACAGCATCATCACCAGGAACTCCATATACTTGTGTCACTAGTTATTTGTCTAAGTTAATCCAGAGTTACCTCTCCGGAAACAACCTTTGGTTAGAGAGCGATAAGAAATGTATGTATATCCTCACCTTAGTGTTCCTAGGGGGCTCTATGGTGAGCCCTCTTCTGTGGGACATACCGTAAAAGAATTCTTGTTTTTCCCTTGCCGAAAGGGTCCACAGTAGCAATCAATTACGAATGAAACATCCTGAAGTTGTTGTGGTGTACACCAACAAAACTCTCAACTATATAAAAACGTAGCTGAGTGCAGTGAAACAAAAAACCGCGGCAGTCTTACAGTGGATTAAATTTCATCCATTTATATGGAGAGAAGCTTAATTTATCACCTTTCGTTTTTGTTTTGGATAACTTAAGTGAATTCGTTTACGCACTGAATGTTGAACTCCCGCAATGATAAGCCGTCGGATTGCCAACTAAACCGATTGACACGTTACTTCGGGCTAGGCCTTCCAATCTCCTCGGTCCTAGGCGGCCTTGAATTCAAAGAAATCCTTTTACCAACAGGAAGAAAAACAGAGCTCTCTTGTGAGTACGTAAATTTCCTAACTAATCCCTTCCCATCTTATAGAAGAGATAGGACGTGATCGACGTCGTCCACCACCGCATAACAGAACACACAATCAAAGAAATGTGCTTTAACAACCTTGTGCGGGTAAGACTGGAAACCTCCACGCTCGCTTAAAAACTAAGTCAAGACATATGTATCACCGTACTTCGACTTAAGCAAGGACCCAAACTGCCAATGATCCGCGTGGTACATTTGTCTCTTGACCCACTTTGTCAAAGGACTATCACTCATTTAGTGCATGTTGCCATTTTTTATGAGCACGCATCACCCTTGATTGTCCTTTATGCGTGTAAGTGGTTTTGCCATTTGCTATGGCTCTATAATCAACATAGGATGCAGTGTCGGGATGATTACTTCATTTTTTCTTCAACACAAAGCCGAAACCATGATCAGTCATCCATCAGCGACGGGTAACGCTTCAATGGCCTTTGCACCCTTTCAAAAGTGCGTCCAGCAACCAGTGGTGCAACATCATCTGCAGATGCAACCTCTTCTAGCATATTAAGCCTTAGTAGACTATCCCCTTGCTACTCCCAACGTGATCTCCATTTTCCTATGGAATAAGCGGCCTTTTACCCTAGATATCCGCAGAAGATAGCCCGGCCTAGCATATCTATCCATCTTACGAATTTAAAGGCGTTTCTGGCATCAAGCATTACGAGGTGGAATCAAGATCGACGACTATGCAGCTCAGCTCACCTCACGACATTCAAAACCTCCATGACAACAGCCACAATCGATCATCCTGCTCTAAAAATGAACTATTTTGAGGATAAGTCCCCGATAACACCTACCGCTTCGGCGCTCTACTGCAACCTCTGTCACTAAGTAACACTAAACATTTTTGTTTAGAATTGAGAGAGCCCTGATTCCGCCTTCCACTTGATGGCCGACTGGATCATTTAGGGAGAGACCGCATCTCACTTTTCTGGTCCATGAGCTTTACTGACGCCTACGGTTTCGCCCAGGGCTGAGGCAACTCATAAAACACTGCCTCTGCCCTGGGTGCAGCGTGACCGATGTGGTTCATTCCCTCATTTCGATCTGAAAACCAGGCATCAGTACGAATTATATCCATAGAAAAAACAGCCTAATATTTCTGGTCTAAGCCGGCCGAAGCTGAAATAATTTTTGTTTGAAATTGCCCTAAACGAAACCGTAGTCGTCTGTAAAATACTAAAAATGTGTTGCACATCTTCAGGATAAACACACAGACAGTATGGCTTCTTGCCCGAATGATCCTAATGGACGGACGAATGAAGGCCACTATCTGTATGAGGAAAAGACAATGGGTCCACCGACAAAAAGTTCAATATATTAAAGGATGATACGAAATAAGTGGCTTAAAAAGTGGCAGTAACGATATAAGAATAACTATCTGTAAAAGGTCCTTTAGACCAAAACGCCGATTCCCCGCATTGAGCGAGGATTTAGCGATGACACAGCGAAACAAACTATTCACCTGACATTTCAAGTGAAGTTTGATGATTTCCCCTATTGCCTTGTTATAAAGAAGAACAGGTTATGCGATGCAATAAAGGTGATGCTATAGTCAGAACGGAAACAGTGGTCTTTAGAACACATCCTCTCTCACAAGGTAACTTTTTGCATTAGGAAAAAGAAAAAGGAAAAGATAGTGTTGGTTTTAGTAGATGCGACGACGAAAAGGCTATAGACATCTGAACCAGTCAAAAGTTTAGAGAATTCCTGGAATCATTTCTAGAAAAATGGAATGGCATTCCGCTCGTGCCTTCCCCAAGCTGCATAGGGCTTCCCTTTATGTCATCGGTGATGGAAGCTACCCGGTTGTTAGCTTCTACCTGTCGATGGCATACCTGGTAGGTCGTTACCAGAACCAATAAAAATCAGTTTGTGCGAAATCAATCATCATCTGGAAGTCCAATTTTCAGATTTTCGCTCTGACAGTAGAGGATACCAGGAGTCAAGGCGAGAGCTCATTAAGCTTATCCTTAACTATTTTTTATCCAGACAAGTAATTACCCAAACACAGGATTTTAGACTAGTTCATGGATAAATTATTAATAAAAACACACTTAATGATCGAATTGATACTTACTGGTCTAAAGTGATGACATCCTTTTGCTTCGTATGAGTCTTAGCCAATCTCAGTGCCAAATCATTAGCCTCCGAACCAGAATTAACTAAGAAACACACCGACAAATTCCCGGGCATTTTATCAGCCAAAGTCTGCGCACACCGTACCAATTCATCGTGCAGAAATCTATTGTTGGTTGAAAGGGTGGCCATTTGCTCGGCGCCGGCTTGAACAACTCTGGGATGACAATGACCCACTAGAAAAGAAAGAAAATCAAATGCTATTATGATTGGTACTTCATTGGAAAATAATCAATTGCAACATTGTAAAAGCCTCTTCCTATCAACTAACCCCTAACTATACTATAACAATTCATGTGTTAAGCAAGTGCCCTCAATTGCAAATATCAAGCTCTATTTAGAATTCTTTTGAAGAACTTCTGTAAATAGACCGATAGCAAACAAGTACCCCAAAGGAAAAATTGCACAATTAATAGTTAATTGTTTACTCACAAGCAAGTGTATAAATATAGCAATAAACATTCCTCAAGACGCTATTGTTTCAATTTGCTGATTATACTTTATTTCCTATAGAGAAATGCAATCATATATTGTCATGGGGAGTTTTCCATAGAGATAAAGCCAAATGAGGAACACTGGAAACGTTTTAATCGCCTGGTCGCCCGTCTCGAACGAAATCTCGTGCTGATACGTGCATGTGACCCACATACTATTTGCTGATGAAACGCTCTACCCATCGTAAATAGACACTTGTATGAACAGATTTTCAGAAATTCAGTGCCTAATTCAAAAACATGCGATAACGAAATCAGGGACAATGTACTTGAGCAAATCACAGCCTCTTCTGAAAATAGACTTGAAAAACAACCCTTATCGTGCAAGTAACGAGTATTACCAGTAACCAACCTATAAATCATCGAAATGTTTCTACAAGGTCTTCCGCACGAAAGGTTGCTCCAATTATAAGTCTCGTTGCCGCAATTATGCATTCATTCAAAATAAACGTGCTCCCCAGACCGCAAAGGCAAATATGTAGTTTACAACGAAACACAAATGGGGCCCCGTCAGCAAACACTATACTTTTGAAAACAAGTCGTCCAATATTACTATGGGCGTGTTTGAAAAACATCTTTTCCGGCAAAAAAAGTCAGCTGATAACAAGTTGCTGGTTCATATTCATGCATTGATTAGTCGTTATCTTCTGCACGTTTGGACCCGCACATGGAATTCACGTGATGGAAAGACGCCAGGCCAGGGCGACTAGTGCTAGCTCAGCATGTCAGGAAAACATACATAGTCATGCCTCCAGCAGAAGCAAGAATCGTGACTGGTTATTATGATGTACGATAAGCGTCATCCGCCAAGACGTCTTCAGTAAGACAATAACAGCCCTGATAAGACGCCATTCAGAAGAGTCATCACTCTGGAAAAGGTCATTCCTTCCCCATACCAGGCCTAGGAAAATTTTCCAAAGTGCCTGATCAAAAGTAAAATGACCCACTTCGATATGGGTTCAGCGATAACACGCCTCATTTCCTATTTAAATAGCGTCTCTGCTGGCTTATCTCAGACATATGTCTTAAAATAATTCCACTGATCACGGTAGCCATTATTTGAGTACAAAAGCGTATTTTATTAATAATGCAATCAAAAATAGAACGGTCGTACGCAAGGCAAACGTACTTGAAATCTGTGAAATGTTCAGATGATGCTAACAAGATTAGCCGAGTCACTCCGGTTGGCACTCTGAGTAATGCTGGCAACATAAGATGAGATGGCAATTTTCATATGGATGATCCAGGGAGTGTGCATATTGCGAAAGGCTTGTTTTGACGTAAGCCCCTGGTTTGAATTGAGCCAAGGCGCTAAATTGAAGTGTAAACTGGCGATCACGTGTCCCGTGCACGCATCGTACAAATGGCTTTGCCTGATATCATTTTATAAGGCCGTTAATTACGAGAGGAAATTCATACTTATGGAGGCTTAGAAAATGCTATCAAACACTCATAAGATCTGATTGTGATATGCACGATTGCTACACTATCGAGCGCGAAGGTTATGATACGTTGCGCTTGCTATTGTTCTTTTAATTGGAGGTGACAATTGTCGTCCGTAGTTGGTAACAAGAATTACCGATTTCAGCATTAGTAATCAAACGCTATCTATGATGAAGTGGCATAAAATATTAGAAAATCAACTTGAAGTCACTAAATGTTCAGATAAATAAGCACAAGGTAACAATGATTTATAGATACTGAGATTGACGTACTGTACTTTTGTTGTTAGCAACCTTTAATTATTCATGAAAGAAGACATCGCTTCTATAGTGTCAATAGTGCACAAAAATGTCGAGTTGATAAGTCGATACTTATAGAAATTCCATAGAATTGAAAATGTTTCCCTACGTTCAGTTTCCTTGGAACCTTAAGACTCCTAAGGTGCTATCTCGTCTTGTTCCTACGACCAGTGAAATGGCCAATAGAAGAAAAGCGACATTCCCTTATTTGATGTAACATTAGTTGGGAATGACGCCCGGGTTTCAAATTTCCACCAACTGCTGAAAGACACAGGCTTTTCAGGTTTTCAGGTCTAGGTCTCTAACATCATTTAAAATAAAGGACATGGTTTTTTAAGGATTGAGAGGGTTTTGAGTCCCCATCCAAACTTGATGACGGAGCAGACCAACTTTTTCTCATTTTTTTTGTTTTTGGTGCACGGACCCCTGAGGGTTTCATTCTTGCCCTATGGGATGAAACCATTAGCCTTTTTATGGGTGCATAACGCAAAAAGATGGAACCGAGTACCAAAAAGAATGAGAAAGTATCTCCCGAACCCACGAAGTCCACCGTCAAGTGATTGGAGACTTAGGACTCCTTCAATCTTAAAATAGACAAAAAATTACTTCAGCCAACCTTAGGTCTGAACAAGGCAGTTATCAAATTGATTATAATTAGCTTAGGCAGAGAAATGATCAGCAGATTTTTCGACACACTAGAAAAGTTAAATTTGACAAAATATGTCTTGTTAAATATAAATCAAAATTTGTGGATAATTCAATGGGTTTTATAGGAACAGTTGTCCTGCACACTACTTGGAGAGCTAGAAATGGCATCCTTGAAGAAAATCCGGGCCCAAGATGAAAACAATACCTCATCTTTTTTCATTAGA
Source organism: Hermetia illucens (assembly GCF_905115235.1). Taxonomy (NCBI): domain Eukaryota; kingdom Metazoa; phylum Arthropoda; class Insecta; order Diptera; family Stratiomyidae; genus Hermetia; species Hermetia illucens. The sequence continues at coordinate 45,122,299 of NC_051853.1, forward strand.
ATTTTTATTCCGCGCCCTCGAGAAAGTTTCGGTGAAAGTCAATTCCCTCACAACCCCCCCGCTCCCAGGCCCTCTTGCTGACCTGGTTCTAACTCAGAAGAGATTCTCAACTTGCCTTCCAGAGGAGACTAACCCATCACAAAGTTTTCAGAAAATATCACAAGAGTGTCTATTCACTACAAATTCTGGTCATACCTCAAATAGCACTCACAAAGAAATGGCGTGATGTCATAAGAGTTCAAATCTACCCACAGAGAAGACCCGGAAGTCACTCTCTATTTCCCCCTTGAAGGCAACTTGTTTGATTCGAATAGAGGTAAACATCTGAATTCACCCCTGAAGAAGCCGTCTACAAACTTTTCACCGTACCACGCTCCCATTCCCTTCTGTTAATCACAAAGAAATGGCCTGATATCACAAGAGTACATAAGAAAACAGCCAGAAACTTATTCGTCCCAAATAGAGGGAAACCTTTTTTCCTGGCGAGCTTCGGAACCCACACTGCGAAACCACTCAAAAACGGAGCATCTACACCCGAAAAAGCCATTTACAACGTTATTACCGAACTATACTCCCCCCTTTTTTTCCTATTAATCACAAAGAAATAGACTTATATCATAAGGATGTAAATCTATGCCTCACATAGAGCAATTAGCTGCCACGATAGCTCAGAAAACACCAAGGAGGTAATCTGCTGCATAACCATCCAAAAACCGGGAATGCACGTCTAAAAACAAATCACCTAAAAAACTCCTATCGAACTTCACTCCCATTTTCCCGTGTTCACAAAATGTGAGCTGTAACGCCCTTAAATAACAACTCTTTGTTGGGCATAGGAATGAAAAAGGAAAGCCAAATATAAAAACCATCCAAGGTGATGATGCAGTAATTAGGATAGTCAGTTTCTGCGTCACGGTGAGCAAGCAAGCAAGCAAACATCAGGTGACTTCAATGCTACAATAACTGGCTACATAGTCCCTGCAGAAGATCTAATTGTAAGGCAAGTAACTAGTATAGAATAAAGTGATGATGTGGTTAAAGAAAAACCCTTTTTCAAAGAAATTTGCTACTCTCTCGAACATCTCCCATAAAAAGGCCAAATAACCCAGCTCAAGCACGACAATCTCTCCAAAACAGAAACCAATTCAACCACAATGGAGAAGTTGACCACGCGCTCATCCTATAGTTGAAAGATTGAAGCCGCACAGGCCTCAATCCACTACTCCAAACAAAAGAATCAAGTAACCCAGGCGATACCCAGATTTGCCTAATATTCCAGTCGAAAGTCCTGACATTCAGAAGGATCTAAGCCCAATACATATTTGAATAAAATCAGAGAGAAACTAAGAGGGGAATCCAAAATGCAAATCGTAAGATCGCTCAATATTGACGACAGCAAAGGAGGCACTTCCTACACTAGCATTCTACGAAGGATCAAAGCAGGCTCTTCTCTGAAAAAAGCACAGTGGTAATCTGATGTGAAATAGGTAGTAAGCAAATACTGTCCGCATAAGGTGCCTACTAGTCGCTGCCAGATACAAGCATCTAGTTAAAACTGGGGGGTTAAGTTGGGAGGAAATATAGCAATTTTTAGAGATCGTCCTAGAGTAAATCATCAAGATAACGAGAAGACGGGATAGGACGCTGACAACGCATCGTATTTTCAGTGGGTAAAAGTAACATTGGATAGGTACTGCTGCACAAGGAAATATACCTTTGCAGAAGTGGTTGAAGTGAATCATCTTCAGCCCATGACAAAAGGCTATATGATAACTAAGATATGAACTGAAAATCATCTGATCAAAGACTATAATGAGGACCCTCATGCTTTCCATCCAACAAAGTCAGAATCGCGATTATAATCATATAACTAGTAGAACCAAATGTCCAGTCTTCAAGATAATATCCGAGTAACTAGATAGTCTAGGACTTCCTATCACAAACAGCTTACAAAAAGAAAAGTAGTCACAGTCCACCCAACAAACACATCGGGCATGTGGTAATTCTATATAACGAAATCCGGATCATTTATACGCGGAACCAGTCAGGATTTCAGAATCAGGCCACCCCGAGCATGCAGTAAAGCAATATTATTGACGCAGCATGCATTATTGCAAGGATGAATCCGGTAGGTATTCTGGTCGATAAAGCGCATCAATAAAAAATACGAAAAAATCGTAGCAAACGAGAATAGCACAGAAACAGGGAAAGAATGAATTAGGGACATAAAGGCTTAACCCAAAAAAATGTGAACTATACAAAATTATAGTCCTGTATGGGCCGTATGGAGACTATCTGCGAGTTAAAAAAGGGAACTGACGCGAGAAGTTCCCTGATCTATTAGGAGTTTATTCCTCGGCTGAGCATGGAATACTCTTACGTAAAACAATATGATAAGCAACATTCAGCAAAAATCCACTCATTCATGAAGCAAGTTTCAACCAACATTGATTCACACCCAGGATCTTTGAAATTAAAATCTTTTCAGGGTCTAGTTGTTGGTGGCCTTTCGCAAAAATTTAAGCCTGAAGTAGAAAATAGACTGATTGGCAAAGAAGAACTGATTGGATCCATTCCCTTTTGTAGGAACATACTTGCATAAAGTTGTAAAAATCTAACTACAAAGCCCTTTCCTAAAGTTTGTGGGGTCAACAATGGCATTAGAAAATAATACCTGCTAAAATTGTAAAATTAAGACAACCAAATATGAATAGTTATTCTTTCATAATCCATGTTTCACAGGACTTCAATTTTTTGAGAGCGTCTAACATTATATATAAAATCACCCATCTTATCTTATTTTCGATATTCACGAAATATTTTTCATATATTCCTTTACCAAAATAATGTAAACGTCTCGACCATTCTAACTAGAGATGCATGGAAAATCACCTTAGTAGGTGGTGTCGTATCAAATCTCTTTGAGCAAAGTAATATCTCATTACCCTAATCGTAAATGCGATGCTAAATCACCAACATTACATATTACAGTCGTAACATCGGCACACATTAGAAAATATTACTTATTACTTATTAGAAGAGTAATATCATCATCACTTCTATACCGTGGTGATGTAATGCTGCAACGTTAAGCGAGTTGTGATTTTTGGTGATATTCGGATCATGTTCGGTGATGTTAATGTAATATTACACTCTAAAGTGATATCACATTTGTAACAACATACATCACCTACCCATCTCTAATCGTAACATCAGGGTTAGATATTTGGTAATCTGCATCTCCTCCCTCTAAATTCAGCGAAAAATCAGAGCATTCACTGGCCGCGTAAGATATTCTCTGCAATTTCTTGACTATTTTTCGAAGCGTTGTCAAGTAAGTTGGATGTGGCATATATGAAGCTGCCCCACAGGCACCATATTTCGATATTCTGTTATCCTATTTATCATTATAAGTTCCTATGTCGGTTTAGGAGTCCAATTGAGGATCTCATATTAAAGTAAGAGTAGTGAAAAACACAAGTACCCATTTAAGCACTCATGGTACAACGAAAGCTTTCATGTGGGCTTAGAAACCGTTTCTGAAAAACTCCGCGGCACCTATCTATCTATCAATGACTGGTATTAGATACATCAGCAATCTTACAGTTTTCTATAATTACTTCAGAATTATGGAGTGACTTTAAATATGAAACGTGATGTTAATAATAATAATAAAACGAACACATGCCACATTTTATGATACGATGGTATTATATTGTTACGAAAGACCAATCTAAAGTAAAAAATCTTATTTCGAATGCAAGCATCACTATCTAATTAAAATTCTGATATAAGCAATAATTATTTATTAGATTTATTAACAGCGAAGGGCTCATTCGCGTCTTTAAGCGGAAATGAAGTATCATTGATTATCAAGCAAATGCTATTCATAATTCACGATCAATTCACGTGGTTAAATGAAGAAAGGCAAACTCATTTTCTATTATCAAACTATAACGAATACTAAAAAGTTTTTTATTTCAACAAACGATAACGATTCAAAATCAAACAATTAAATTCAAAACTACGGCGTAAAATTGATTAAGCATATAATATTGTAATGGAAAGTTATCAAGTGGCGTCTTAATTCAAACAATCAATTAACTTTCGACTTTTTTAGGGTCAATCAAAATCATTCATACATTCAAAGTTCATCATATCCGTGTTACTCAAAAAGTGCCTTAATCGGACTTTTTTCCTGGCATAAAGTCTGATATTGTTTTTATTTTTTTAAATAATATTCCAATTAATCCTAAGTGACTGGAAGCAAGACATGAGCTAGCCATAAATTACGTGATAAAAATTCAAAGTGTAATCTGAACAAGGGTAAATTCTAATTTTCCACAACGCATTCACGAAAAATTGCCCCCATGTGACTGATGTTTTAAAACACTGTCGCCGCAATAATTACACTTATCAGGGTTTTTGTAGATTTTGTAATTGGATTATGTCTGGCTCGTGTCAAAATCATGTTAGGGCATGGTTTTATCACAAATGTCTCTGAATAATTGCAATGAGTCTGTTGAAAACGCTAAAAATGAGGAAAAAACTGAGACAGATCCTCCAGACAAATTTCAAGTGGATGAGTGTCATGTGACTTCGTTTGCGATCTACATATGTTATTTTAAAATAGAAATAAGATTCATCGGTCACCGGGAGAAAGTGATGATAATGAATTTATGGTACGCATAGGTGATTTTTTTTTGTGAATTTTTAAATAAGTTGTGACTGGGAATATTAGAATGTTGATGTAATGAAGCTTAGAAACATTTTTAATCTAATTTTTGCGATGATCTTTCATATTTTCCAACTAAAAATTCCATCTTTGAGAATTAGAAGCAAACCATTTTTTTAAAAGTGTCTTAGTTTGCTACTAACGTATTTCGGGAACCAGTTGTTTTCATCATCATATGATGGAGCAAACAACATGTTCGTGAAATACATTGTTTGTTTCTATGTAACCATGCCCATCTATTTTCATTTTAAATGAAACTTTGGACCATTGCGTAACAAGAGAACTTCTTTTGGTAGATAGCTTCTAACAGGTTGCTAGGCGACGCCGTTAGTCCCTCGATGTTTTTCATTTCAGTTAGTCCAGTACTTCGTTAGTACAGATAATTCGGTAACAGAAAAAGAGAATTGAAACAATTCGGCTCTTCTCCCGAAAAAATAACCCCAGCGAATCGATAACTTCACTATAAGATACCATTACCCCAATGATATTTTTGACATTTTCCTGGTCTTGTTCATCAATAGAAGCCATCCACCTCCCTTATTTCACTGTATAACTAAATGGCTCCCAATAGAAAATGGTATTTGCAACTACTGTACTTATAAAGTACGATTATTAAGTTAAATAAATAATCAAAACTGAGCCCTGATTTAAACTATAATATTTAATTGATATTTTTCATTTGCCTATTATAATTTTAAATAAATTCCTCCTTACCATGGGCTACATTATTGATGCAATCCAAATATCTGGTACCAGTCTCATCAAACATATATTGACCTTGTCCTCGGACTATTTTCAAAGGATCCGATTTATAAAAAAGTTGACATGATTTCCTGAAAAATTAAAGAAATATTTCTTTGTTAATTATTGACAAATACAATTTTTTTTATGAATATTCTCATATTACTAAGAATAAATATAATATTGACTAAATTTTAAAACAGGTTTCTTTAAAATTGTTATTTTAAAACTACACCCGCAGAGTAGCTTTTCCCTTCTTAATGATCGGAGCCTCTGTTTATAAATTGCTTTAAGGATTTCTATAGGGTTCAGACATGCAAGGCTCATTTAGGCATTGCATAACAAAGCATCCCCCGCATATTTTCGGTACAGAGAAAAGCACTTCTGAAGGAACTGCTCTTTATATTCTCATGTACTAAGCTAGTAAGCCAAAAAAAGAGGGGTATGTAGACCCAAAGAAATAAAAGAGAATTTTTTTCCATTAGTCCGGTCCATCATCAAATCGATGCAGACTCAGGACTCTCCCAATATTTAACCAAAAAACAATGAAAAACAATATAAAGCCGTTTGATGAAAAGCTTCATCAAATATATTTTATTTCAAATCTTCCACAAACGAAATTAAAGCCTCGAATCAGTAGAACGAGCAAACTAAATTAAAATTTGGGGATTACTTTTGAAAAATGGACCACCATCATATTCCAATTAAGATAAAGTAGCTAAGTTTCTCTCAATGAAACATTCTGAAGTGAGCCACCATGAGCCAATTTAATTTTTGAGCGGCTCTAAGGTGGGCCAAAATATCACGACTAAAGAAAAAAATCGAACAGGTACTCTGGATGGAGAAAATGAAAATGGCTTGCTCAAAATTGACACCAATTTGACTAATAAAATAGACGACTCTGAGTACTATCAATTTACAAAAAAGTATGGTTGAACTACCTAGAAAGGACTGAGGTTTTACTGAAACAGGCAGAAAGGGCAACACAAATTCTTCCTTTCTCATACAAAAAAACAAATAATGCAAACTAAGTAGAGAAAATTCTCTGTGCGCTGACCAATGGAGAGAGGAAGTAGATGAATGAGAGTACCAAAGACAACACTTCGAACTTTTTCAATAAAAAAGTATTCTGAGATTTTTTTTTCAGTATTCCTCCTCGTGGTGAACTTTGAAAAGGAGGCCACCCATCATCATTTTCAATTGTGGCGGGATGCACGTTCGGATTTCCCTCAAAACAAGTGATCATGAATTTCGCTCTTTTTCCTTGAATTCTCAATATTAACAGAGATAAGAATTAAGTTTTCCAAAATATACCTTCATTTTGTACACTGTTTTCCACGTTTTTTTTTCGTCAAAACTAATGGTCACGATTTTAGCTCCTTTTCCCTTTAGTTTTACATGGATACCAGAATTTAAAGTTTTCCAAAAGTTTCTTCTATTTTGCGGCCGCTTTACCGTCTTTCAGACGTCCAAACCCCAAACCGTTCTCCGGGCTTTTGCTCCTCAAAGCTATCACTCATTATCTTTGAATAATTGAAATTCGGGAAATTCGGTTTTTTAATGCCCTACAATAGCCAACAACAGTGAAGGTAGCGTTAAAGTAAGTCATCACAATATTTTAGGAGGGGGAGTTACAAGAAAAAGAAGATGAGGCAGACCCTGCCTGAGATGGAATGATAGCGTAGGTCAGGACACCAAACAGCTTTTAAGGATATCGAATTGGTGGACCTCGGCGCAAAACCGGGTTGTCTGGAGTTTCTTACTAAGACAGGCCTAGACCGGATACCGGTTGTTGCGCCGTTGATGACGATCATGAAGTTACAAGGGCTCTCGCTCTTCGATCAATTCAAATGAATTTCAAATTAAGGAATTCAATATATGTACACATATGGTGAATTTGGGTGCCAAATAAAAGGGACCACTTCTTGTAAACTTCGAGTTAAAAAAATCAATAGATGTGACACCTACAAGATGAGCTTGGATCTCAGAATGATACTACGACCGCTACGCTATTTTCTATTCATCCAATAAACTGTGCTCAACTGAAGCCCGCCGAGACATCGTTAAAAATCAGTTTTCGTAACCGATTTCCAACAAAGCTTACTATCTATTACCAACTTCAGTGCTTCAAGTGGCCCCTGAATGAGTTGAAAATCGAGAAAAATTCTAAATATTGAATACTCTCCTGGAGTGTATTCACTGAACCCAAGGAAGGACTACATCTCTGAAAACCAAAAACGTATCTGAAGTTGATTGCGTCCTTCGTCTAAAGTCCTATAAAATTTATCATCCATGCACACCTGCCTTATGCAAAGTCAACTCGGAAAGGCCGAAGCGGCTTTTCTTGACTTTTGCTGCCCCAATTATACCTCAAGAAGAAAATAAAATTTCACTATGAGTTTGACTTTGACGTAGTGTGAAGGAAACTCCAGAGCGAATGGAAGAGATATTAAATCCCTGAACACTCGATAAAGCTGGAGCACCGTGAATGAAAGACATAATAAATACTGCCAACCAATACCTAACTAACAGTTTTCAACATAAATCAGCTTCTTCCAGCCTTCGAAGGGATCCTTTCTATAAACGACGCCCAATGTGGGTCAATTCTCCCTTCGCCTTTTCTCTTTGGAATTCATAAGTTTTCTTGAAGCCATTCCTCATTTTTTCATCTCTAGCAACGAAGAAGGTGTATCTCAAGTACAGAAACGTTCTCCCCAATAAAGTAAGGAAAACTTCCTGAGCAATGGTCGTAACCGCCATGGTCCTCAGAATTGGAACCCCGCCTCTCATCTTATGATCCCAAGACAAATCTTACAAAAGGAATCATTAAACTTAAAGATGAAGAAGAAAGAAGGATTAAGGTTTGATTCCATATCAAACACTGTAGATGTAACACGGCCTTCCCTTAAAACTACTGGAACAGAAATCAAATCCCCAGGTTCAGGCATTTGATTTAAATTTTTCAGAACTAGTTCAGCTCAGGCTTAACTCTAAGATCCCATGTTGAGTACCATTTGAAATCAACCCCATACACGATGAAATACTACTAGAGAGTGATTCAATTTCAAATCGTTGAAGGGCAAGACCAGCTAATATGTCAACCCAATATATATCGATTATATTGAAATCAATTAACACAGACATTCCAAAATTTATGAGTTAGGTTCATTGAAACAATATTTCCTTTCCAAACTCTGGCCATCATCCTATCAACGTGATAAGATGATTGTAAAGTTCCTTGAAACTGAGGTCATGCATGATCCAATTAATTTAATTGACAAGGAAACACACGGTACAAAGAGGTAATATGTTATCTTATCTAATACACTTAAAATACGAGACATCTTGAAGTTAACGAATTGTACTTGATCCCAGATTACTTGACAAGCCAATTGTGCAATAAAATTTGATATGCACATGAAATCGGAAGCATTCAATTGACTCTCGTCTGTGACGCAGATATGTATACTCGTATTTAATTTTTCAGCAAACAGCAATTGGGGTTCAATTGCACGTACAGGGCTGCAGGCTGATAAGATGTACTGAGTTCATGGGGTATGCACATCAAGTCCCAGGCCTTGTGCAATCCAAATTTCATTAGATCAGCTGAATGAAGGGAAAACCTTACATCTGATCACAAATCAAAATTATCTCTGCATCGGTATTTTTCCAACGTGCTCCAGACAACAATGGAAAATCCCTCGTGGTAAATATCACTCAAAATTGCCATCCAAAAGACGTCCTTTCTTATTTTCATTTTCGCAATTTACAATTAACGCAAATGTCTCCAATGACACCTCACTTCCTTGATGAGACGCACTTGGGATATGAGCCAAAAATCATTTGTCTCTAAGCAATATACGGAAAATTACTTGTTAAAGTCCAAGAAAAGTGCTTGCGTAGATAAATAATAATTCAAGGTATTTTTATGGCAATGCAGAAAATGCAATTGCAGAAAATCTGGTGCATGTTACTATCACGTGAGTAGCAATTCTCGCAAGAACATTGCTTCAATGTTTTATGTTGCTAGGCAATAAGCGAGGGTTTTGCTAAATAAACAAATTATGTATAAGTGGAATCAAGTGGCAAACAATCAACCAGTCGTGGTTATTTTCCAGACAACACTTTATGATATTAGCGTGAATATGATACGCTGATTAACCCCATGGATGTAATTCAGTTCATAACAACAGACAAACCACAATCTTGATACAGTTTTCAGATAGATAATTTCATTTTCTTTGTTGAAACTAACAAGTTGTTCTCAAAAAAGTCTAACAATCCTCATTTTCGGTAAATTTGTTTTTGAGGCATTACAAAGAATGTATCGAAAACTAGCCAAAATCCTTGCTACAGTAAATAATTCTCAGTGAAAGTCAGCATCTAAAGGAAAATACATCTTGAACATATCTGAACACAAAAAAGGAGACAGTCTGACTGCACTTGGCAACAACGATCTTCTGCCGTTGTAGCTTTAATTCATATAAACTTCTTTCAACGCAAGCCAACAAGTAATCGGCTTCCTGGCACTCATCACAAATTCGTCACAGATCACACTTTTGGCAAAATTCCCATAAACTATTGACGTACCATCAATTATCGACTTGATGGCCAAGGACAAGACCCCCAAGCCAAGGTCGACTAGATACATATAAAAAGGACGCCCTCACAATAAACTCAAAAAGAGTCCTTTACAAGAAAATATCCTTCAAGTACTTACCCAACATGTCGATTCCTCAGTTTGATTGTCTCCACCTTACTCATCTGCTCCTTGATGTCGATAGTCTCAGCAAACGGCATCTTGTCTATTTTCAGTTTTTAACAACGATTTATAGCTCTTCCGGAATGTTATTGTAAAACTTTACGAAACCTCAAGACTTTTCCGATTGAACAAAAATAAAAACAATCAAAAATTCGCGGGAGCAATGACACGCAGATTTCAAGAAAAATTACTAACAATCTCAAAAATAACTAAGGAAAATCACTCTAAAGATATCACTCAGAGCTAGAAGTAGCTCGGATTGATGCACAACGTCGTCTGACAACGAGCTCCACGACGCTTTCCCTATTTATCTGTGAGCTTGGCACCCACACATAGGCACGTACACGTGAGTATGAATGAAAATCTTTTTTCCCCCCCGAGTTTAGCGATATGTGTCGATGAAAAGCATGCCGCCCCGAACCCTGATAACAGAAAGCTTCTTTCGTAAACAAAAGCGGCGACTGAGTGCGGAAAATTGTAGCAAGCATGTGCTTGGAAAATGCTTACAAGGCTTTTCACCCCTTGCAAGTTTATCATATCTTTCAGAAGAGGATCCTTTCACCCCTTCACCGAGTCTAGTGAAATCATTCCTTGAAAATGTGTCGGCAAATGGATTTCCAGGAAATGGATGTTTACCTGTTCATGCTCATTCCAAAATCTAAGATGACTCAGCTTAGAGCAAAGTACTGGAGTTCAAAAATAGAATGACTATGGAAATTTTTATCTTTATTTCGAAATACGGTATCTATGTTGTTGCTATCGAATCTGATTCACTTGGAAATTTGACCTACCTCAACAAGATGGATATATGATATACGATTTGTTTCGGTTGATTATCAGTTGGCGTATCAAATGCTCTAATTTCTAGCATTTCAGAAATATCTAATTTCGCGATGTCTTCAATAAATGACTCTCTTGGCATTCAAAAAAGAACGGAGAGGGAGGATCATAAATAGTCATATCCGGTGTCGAATAAAAGAAAGTAAACGCCTCAAGTCAAACAGATTTAAAATTAGTTGACGAATATGAGAGAGAGAATTAAAAAAAAGCAAACATCCGCCCCAAGTATCTTATTCCCAGATACTAGCGAATTTAAAAATCTGAAGTAAATATCCATATATATGTATACAGATGTACACCCCGTTCACACCTTCGTGCAGCGCAGGATATTTAAGCATGACCCTTGTTGTTTTTGTCCTATTCCACGTTCAACCAGTTACAGCTCCAATTTAACAACCTATGTAACGGTAGGCCTTACATAACGGGGCTAACATAAAGAATCATAGATATAGCGTCAACCACACCCAGACGCCATCACTCACGGTTGGATGAATTGCGCTTTTACTACTTGCATGACTTCTCGAGACGTTTACACTCCCCCTCCACTGTTCTGCGCTATATCCTGTCATCGACCATTTTAAGATAGTGGATCCACTGCTTGATGCAACCAGCAATAGAGTTGTCGTCCTTCCATAATGCGTAACCTACAACCTGCACTTCCGGTTACTGATCAATACATCCACAGGTAACCGATGAAGTTGGTAGGTAGGTGGGTATAAATGCCCGCTCCGACGAGCCCAATTAGCGCTTTGATGCGCTGTTTTGATGACACAAAATCCTAAGACCGTAGCTGCTGTTATGAGGGCATGAAGGCAAAGTCTAGCCGGCTCAAATCTTCAAAGCCAGCCCGTAGCATTCACGAAGGAAAGCAGCTCTCCCACCCTGCAGCTAGAAATCTCTCTGAGTTCCCCAAAAAATGGTTTACCAGGTGTCCGTAGCCTGACTCTAGTTAGAGCCGGGGCAATCGCAGAGAAAGTGCATGAGGGTTTCCCTTCCTTCTCCGCAGCTTCGGCAATGCGAATTGTGGCGGCATGGTCCCCTATGGACAAGTGCCCCATGCAAACCGCGGATTTCTTGAATGCATTTGCACGCGTCTGGCACAAGAGCTCTGTTATAAGCGGGCCAAATTCTCCTTGACTTGGCACAGCTCGTAAGCCTTCGCCATATAAGGCCCGGGCTGCAAAATAGTGCGAGTAGACTCGGCCCCTGACAGCCGCCAGCAAAATACCGACTGTATTCACCGAAGGGCTGCCAAGAGCAGAGCCTCATCTGGCCAAACCGTTCGCCCGCGCATCCCCCCTATATTCCTATGCCCGAGAACCCAGAGGAGGGTGACCTTGAGCGTACCTCCCATACGATTCAATGCGTCTCTGCACTGCCCCACCAACCTGGAAGATGTCGTCGCCGGGTGCAAGGCCTTGATGGCCGCTTGGCTGTCGGTCTGAATTGCTATTTTACGCTTGGAGCTCGAATCTCGTTCCAGCCATTGACAGATTTTCAATATCGCCCGTACTTCCGTTTGGAATACACTGGCGAAAGCTAGGTGACCATACGATTAGGATATACTGCGTGTATTCTAGAAAACCCCCGCGCCGACCCCACGGACCATCTTTGATCCATCGGTAAAGAATACTGAGTCATAACCTTGCAATACGCCGCCGGTTTTCCAGTTTACCTTGGTTGGAAACCGATGAAGTTATTCTTTCAAAATTGTACCAGGCCAGCGTACACTAATGGCATATAGCAAACACATCTCGAAGAAGACTTATAGCTTTTGAGTAAAATGACATCAACTTCGGGTAAACCTTTCGGCAACGTTGTTTGCAAGATATACAAATTCACAAAAGCCCATTAAAGCAAATAGGAAAGGTGTAATCATCCGTCAGCCTGAGGAACTTAGTTTTGATGGTATTCATCTTCAGTCCGAGCCTACTTGTCTCTCTTTCCAAATCTACCTTTGCCCAAAGACCATGACCCGGTGAGATGGCAAACAGATGTCATCAGCATAATCACGGTGTTGAGGAAAGATGTCATGTTCCATTGAAGACCTAGACAAAGCAGTATGGAGAAAGTCACCGATAATAAGAAGGAATAATATTGACGACAGAATGCAATCACTTTAAACATCACATTCCTCTGAGATTTTACCCTAACGCAATCATGACATTTTGCGTCATTATATTGTCGCTCCGGTAATAGCTATTAGTTTCTCCGAAATGTCCCTGTTGACGCTGTCGAAAGCCTTCTCAAGATCGATGAAGCGGAGGTCTAAACTCCGCACACTGTTGAAATATGATCCGCAGCGTGCTGATGTGGTCAGTGCAAAGAGATTTAGAGCGGAAACCAGCCTATTCTCTATCAACCAAGTATTCGAGATGTTTCTTGATGCATTCCAGGATAATTTTAATGAATATCTTTGCGACGGCATGCAGCATACAAATACTCCTTCATTGCCGCAGTCAAGACGAGTGACCTTCTTTGGAATCTTTACGATCCTCCACCTCTTCCAGTCTCTGGAAAACGTCTGGATTCCCAGGATTTCTGTATAATGAAAGTAACAACTCTATAGAAACTGTGATAAATAGCTCTGTAGCGAGACCGTCAAACCCAACAGGTTTACTCCTTTTGAGCGCATTGATCTCTCTTCTATATCACTTCTGTCCAATGTCAGTCTTTGGCCTTCCAAAGTCTTCACTTTCTAACACCGAGCATTGTTCACTGAATTCTGCCATCTGTTTCTTAGTTTTTAGGTGGTCGTTTGCCTTCCATCATGCCTTTAAGTTATCGCTTGGAATTCTTCTGACGGCCAGACGCCCTACATGCCCGTTGGAGCTCTCAATTCTCATTATGGATCTCGACTTGTGATTCGCAGGATACTAGATACAACTCACTGTTAAATCTGATTCATCATCTACCTTCCGCCCTAACTGGGTCTAAGATTCTCTTGAGGACTCTCTGCTCCACATCTCATTGCTATAACACTGGATAAGCCATCAAAGTTAAATTGCCAATAAAGTTACATTGTGAACCTTGTTTTCCAGTGTACATTATTATTTTTCATAATTGACAGTACTAAGCAAAACGATATGTTAAGAAACAAGATCCACGTATTGATTTCCACTATTTCGTTGTTGTTCTTCGTAGGAGTTACCCCAAAGTACACTTAACTTTCGACATCTTCGAAGTTATAACCATATAGTGTTGCGTTTTCTCTAATTGCCGTCCTTTTTTTCATTTGTGTTATAATTTTTGTCTTTTATTCGTTTATTTTTAAGCCAACTTCCTTGACTACTCAGACAAGCTTCGCTAAGGTTTTCTTCGCGTGGAAGTGGCAACTCGTCACAGACTTCGAATCCACCCACGGTTGTGAGCAACCAAGGCACGGATTGTCCTCCCGTAGAAGCATGTGGAAGGCATGCTTTCCACGTCAATAGAAAGTAAAGCAAGTCTCATGATGAAGGGAACTGAAAACCCGTATATGGCCAGTCCATCCGTGGCATTAATGCTTAAATCGACCAGAAAGCGGAAGAGGAAAGCTCGAAAGAAGGAAACTTCAACCAACAACAGGACGAACCGAGACTAAATCTCGCCTGTCAAAACCCTCTCCTCTACCCTTATCAGTAAGACCGAAAGAAAGGAAAGCCGTACAAAACACCGTGAGCCAGGTAAGCTCCCAACTAGCGGCAAAAAACTGCTCCTTTGAAAATGAGAACATGGTCATAGCTGCACCAGTAGGTGTTGTAATGTTCAGGGAAATGAAGCACAAGGTAGCGGAATCTTCGCCAGAAGGTGAGGACAAACTCATAACCGCAGGAAGCGTAAGACCAACATGTCTGTAGTGCAAAATACTACCTTGTGCTCCGCACTTTCACGCGTTCCACGGGAACTAGGACAGGTCCGCCGGAAGCTGATTGATTCAGTGAAAGATTCCATTGGAATACTTCCTCAGAACTTTAAAAGCAGAGGACATATGCACAAGCAGCAGCCTCGTTTGTCACTGCTAGCATTGGATTTTTCTCAAAGGATGGCAAAATGCCAGAGAGACAGTTACCATCCTCTGGGAATGGCTGAGAAAAAATATATTGGAGGCTGGAAAGAGGCAAAGATTCAATAAAGAAGGCTTTTGCGATGGACTATTCCATTTGTAGCACCCCGATGCCTTAAAGTAGCTCCAGCAGGTAATTCCAGTATTTAGTTGGTGATGGTGGTCCAACCAAACTCTCCAAAGCGAAAATGTGCTGTGCAGAAGAAAACATATCGAATTCTGGATATGCGGCCTTCAAAGGAAGCCGGGAATCAGTATTCGCATGCTAGGTGAACAGAACCTGAACATTGACCTCAAAAACTGGAGGGTAAATTTCACAAATCTACAAACGTGAAGAGTTTCGACTTAGTGTTCAGACGGGGCCAAAAGAGTCTGAAGGGGCTCAGGAACCCTATGATAGTCCACTTTTTCCTTAGAAGATTGTAATTCATTCATGTCAGGAAATTGAGTCATTTTACCATTTGTCATTTTATGTGGAGAGTGAAATCTTCGACTCATCCAAAATATAACATATTGCACTTCGGTGCGTTTCTTTACAATGGATCTATGCATGGAAGATAGTCCATATATTAGCAGAACCCCTGTACGGAGGTTAGCACTATCCAAGGGTCTATAGGACAGATCCTATCAGCTAGTACCCTCTCCTACATCTTTACAAAATCAATAGAAGAAAATGAAGCTAGAGGCTTGAACTGGATTCAGATGAAATCAGATTTTCGTCAACTGGAAACCGCAAACCAAAGAAGGCGCTAAATCGAAAACCGCAGAATGCTTTGCATGAAATACGATGCCCCTTCAGGACGTGGACATGGGCACTGCTGCACCACCAAACGCGGTAATATTCAGAGAAATCGATCGTTAGGGGACCGCGGTGGTATACACTTTTTAGGTTTTTTGTGAAACAAAACCTTATTCAATATCTGTCTGTCCGTCTATCTGTCAATCACGCTCGATTTACTTGAAAATGGCTAAACCGATTGTCACAAAATTTGGTGAACATATGGTCTGTGTGTCCCTTTACATAAAGCGAATGGCGCCATTTTGTGTTGAGTTTGAAGGGTGCTCCCGATACACGCGAAAGGGTGGTATAAATTTTTTTTCGCAGAATATATTCATCTGGCTTATCAAACGAAAGGGCACTGATTTTATTTCTGATATCGGGTAATACGTATGGGATATAGGGCTAAAAAAATGTGCCCCTAAAAAGTGGAACAGCTCTCGTTCTCAGAACCTATCCAATCGAAAAATCTGCAAAAAATCATAGGGGCGCGACTATATGAAATTTAGGCCTCAAAAGACATCCCGTTCCAATATCTGTTAATAATACTATATTCTTATGTTTTATAAATTTACCGAAAATCCCCCCTTATGTTCATTCCAGAAGTACAAAACATCAGCATATAGGAAATAATTCTGAAAAGTTTGAAGGCAATCCCGACTTTTACTAACAAAGTTATAAAAGGTCAAAATTTCACATTTCAGGTAAATTTATTGCACCCTAAGACGTGTCTGACGTTGTCATGGTGACGTTTTAGTTTTCCTTCTTTGGCTTTTCATGTATGGATATGCATGCGCTAATAGAGCTTGCGAGTACTAATCAATATAATAGACATGTGTGTACGCCATTTATATTGGTTTGTTGTGACGTGTGTGTATATTGTGACGAAAATCACTTTGGGAAAAATATGTATGACGTCAATGTGAATCGTAGTAATGACAACTAGCCAGGATATCCAAATTATATAATGGTAGGGCGAATATTTAATGTTCATTTGTAGGAGATTTCTTGAAGGCTTCATCTCAGTTTAAATTTTACTTCAACAACTGCTGAAGAAAGATGTTTGTGGTTACTACCACTGAGTCCACAGCGCTTAATGGGGCTTAGAGGAGAGCAACGTCAGAGCAAACGGTTCGCTTGGTGACTGCTCAAGATTCGTTCCACAGCGTCAGCCCAATAGTTGTTTTATGTGTTCTTCCGCCTCTTCGTTGGAATTTAGTCCTAGTACTCGACTGCAGTAATTCTGAGTGGTTTGCGCACCAATTCCCCAGCTTGTAGCCAACAGTATTCAAGACCGAACATAGCTGAGCCACAATCTCGGCACTTCTGTGAGACTGTTTGCACCTGTAAGAACGCCATTCAGAGTGAAATCCCTTCTTTGGTCTTACATTCTGCCAAGTCTTGCAAGCATTTCATTGCTAGATATGACATGGAAGGGATTCCGTACGTTACTGCACACAATTGGAAAATTATCTATAAAATATTTTGCGACCGGTTGTTTGGTTAAAGAAGTTTTTGCACCATGGATCGGTTGCTGTGAAGCTAGCAATTTCTTGGATCACGAGAGTCCAGGAATGCTGTTCTGTTGATTACCTGCTCATTCAAGTAGCGGCAACCCAGCCAAATATAGTGCTCTAAAGTGTTGGGAAATTGTCTCCTAATTTCATTTGTCCGGTAGCCAAACGCAACTCCGCTCCGATGAGAAAGTCTATTTTTCCGAGCTTATTGAAGCTTGGATTACTTTAGGGTCACCAACAGTGACAAGACAAAAGGATGTTTTTGACACTGATTTAATTCTTTACAAAGAATTAAGGATTAGACTCTAAATTCGTTTTCGAAAAAAGTACTTATCACAGACAGATAATCAGCAAACCGATTTTAATAAGGTTTCATCGTTGATAGATTGCAGTCCAGTTGACCTCCGCTTTAGACTTCAAATTCGTCATGACTACATACCTCCATTTGTCCCCCATGCGTAATCACTGCAGATACAAACAATAATAGACATGCTGTCGAAAACCATCATGCCAGATTTTCGATTCCCAGGAATTTCAAATAGTTGATTGAAGAATATCTGCAAAAACTACTGCGGCTGCAAGAAACATCTCCGTGGCAAGATCATCCCCATCGTATTGATGGCGGAAGTAATTTTTATTTGTCTAGATGAGTTCCTCCGTACCGGGCTGATTCTAGTCAACGCATTGGGCAATGCCATCCTCATATACTCAAAGAGGGCGACCAAACCCGAGTCTACAGCGAGACTCATCTAAAGCCTCAACACATATTATCTGTTGCCATAGGAACCGGGATGGGCCTTTGGAAGCATATGCTCCAGAAGAATTCCCGGGAGGCTCGGTTATTGCAGTCAAACTGACTGTAAGCGTAAGTCATGATCCTGACTGAAACCGGTTGTCAAGATGTGTGGAAACATCTTTTGGAAGTCATCACCACAAATCCAATGCGAGGCAAAGCACAACTCTGCAGGGAAAGTGGGGTACTCCCCACAATACCACTACCTTACTTCGCTCAGGCCCGCAATGTTTAGACACAACGAAACTATTTTATTCTGCGTAATGGAAAACAAAAGGATGATGTACTCAAGCAACATAAATTCATATAGGAGGCAACAATGGACCTCACTCACAGCGACCTATGATGCCTTCACGTCAAAGCTGACAAACGTCATTTACCATATACACGATTTAAGAAAGAAAGCTGTGGAAATTAATCTTCCGGAGTAAGCGACATTCATCCAAAAAGCCACAATGAAGTGGCCGGCATTCTTCTGTTATCGTTGTGAATTTTCCTATGACCCTTTTCTTACGCTGATTACGAATATATCATGAGTGTTTCATTTCACACATACATATATATTAGATTTCTAGAGGGTAATGCACTATTTTTGGCTAATTACGAAGTGTTTACTTTATATTGTACCCAATGCTGAAATGAATATATTCTTTCACGCGTGCCCCTGACTATGCCATTCGTTATTGTTATTGCCCATTTTTGCGTCTAGTTAATCTTTGCTATAAATTTCCTTTGATAACGTCCTCATGCCAATTTATCAATTTTTATAAACAATTGGAAGTTGTGTAACTACGTACATACATTCATATTTATTTTCTGAAATAAATTATGGCCATTGTTAGAAAGCATATGGTTGCTAAGGACTTGGGTTCGAAAAGTTGCCAGTCAGCTGCGATCATTAAGTATTTCCAGACCAGGCTAAATCTCCCAATATTATTAGAGATTCAATAACTGGTTGACTCAGAAGTATTAGGAAAAGATTTCTTAGGGACTGACGAGTAGCACTGTTCCTTAGTACATTGAAAGGCCTCCTTTCGGATTCGTCTCCCATTTTGGCGGAGCTCGTTAAACTTTTTTTATCTTCTGGTTCAAATGTAAGAAACCTTCCACAATGCTGATCATTTCGAGTTATGTCGTTAATCCACCGCATCCAGCGTCCCTATAATGAAGAAACAGTATTCGTTGACAGCGTTAGATAGACGACAGGTAATTCTTTGGTGGGTCATCGCAAAGGACGGAAGTTTTGAATTCCCACTTCTCTTGACTTGGGAGCCGGTTTCTAACTGCAAGATTCCGGTTCAGGTTATGGAGCATCACAATTATGCAATCCAATGCACCAACGGAGACTTTCAATATAGTGGAGAAGGATGCTTTCTACGAGCAATGACATGCAGTTCACAGTAAGCATTCTAAAGGTGAAATTGTGATCGTGATGGGTAATCTGAATGCCAAGATGGACTCTGACAGCAATTTGCTCGGACATGTGATGGAGAAGCACGGTCTTGGAAACCGAAATAGTAATGGAGGGAGGTTCGTGAATTCATGAATTCCATCGCTTCGTCATTCGTGGCACATTGTTCGAGCACAGAAGCCTACCATAAGGTCATTTGGGTTTCAACTGACCGACGCCATATGAGCAATCAAATCGACTACTTCGCTATCAGCAATAAATTTAAGAGTTGTCTCCTGGATGTGCGCAACAATAGAGGCGCTGACATCGGTTTTAAAAGGATCACCATTTGATTTGAGCTCGACAATGGGAGAGCTATCTCGCTGGCGGCAAATATACTGAGTAACCCGTCAAAGAATATCGATGCTAAAGGTCGTCGGCCACCTCCGGAAGGGGCGTCCTAAGATCTGGCATACTGCGAAATCGTGGAGGCGGATCGATGAATGGAAGGAGTTGAATGCTCTACTGACCGCTGCGAATGGTGGTGAGCGTGATGAACACTGATACTGAGCGAAGTCCCGAGAAATTGAACCTGGTGTGCGCCGCGATAAGCGATAATTTGGTCTTGCGCTGGTCCAGCATGCAGAACATGCCGCGAATCGCAATGATTTCAGAACAGTATATCGCATCACGGAAGAACTTGCATATGGTCGTAAATCTTGCCATCAATGCACTCCAACGGGTGTGGAGCTCCTGGACTTGACGATCTCCCCGCAGAGTTATTTATCACTGAAACTGTACCCACTGCATATCTGCTGCTACTACTCGTACGGAAATCTTAACAATCCGAGACCTTTCCCAGAGAATTGAAGAATGAGATAATCGTTAAAGTCCCCTAGTTTTGAGTGTGACAAATGGAGGGGTATCTGCGCGCTCGCTGGTGTCGCAAATATAATAGCTAAAGTAATCTTGGAACGCGTCAAAGAACATCTCGAGAGCTTGATCGACGAAAAGCAGGCTGGCTTCCGCTCCAAATCCTCCTGCATTGACCACATCAACATCCTGCGGATCATTTTGGAACAGCGCACGGAATTTAGATTTTCCCTGCATCTGCTCTTCATCGATTTCGGGGAAGCTATCAATATATGGAGTGCTCTACGCAAGTGGGGCACTCCGGAGAAACTGATAGCTATTATCAGATGATGATGATGTCACGTGTTACACGGAGGTAAAATGTGGAAAAATTTTGAGGTCCAAAGTGAAGTCCGCCACGGTTGCATCCTATCACCGATATTACTTCTTCTTCTTATCTGTGACATTCTTTATTCTGTTTTGTCCGGAGGACGTGGCGGAATTCAATAGACGGTGTCATCTTTCCTCAAACACCTTGGCTACGCCGATGACATCTGTTTGCTCTCTCATCGGGTCATGGACTTTAGCCAAATGGCGCTAGATTTATAAAAAGAGACAAGTAAAGTTAGACTGAGGATAAACACCAACAAAACCAAGGTTCTCAATCTCACTCTCCCTATCTGCATTAATGGGCAGAGTATCGAAGGCGTCGATCAATTTGTATATCTAAGAAGCGTGGTTTCTACCGAAGCACCGAACTGGGTGTTACCCGACGCATTAACAGCACTGGTTCCGCTTTCACTACCTTATCTACAACCTAAAATGCAGTTATCTTAAAACCAAGATCAAGTTGAGACTGTTCTGTGCTAGTGCTTTTTAAGGTTTTGTGTGAAACAAAACCTTATTAGAATCGAGACGGTGTCTGTCTGTCCGTCTGTCCGTCTGTCTGTCTGTCTGTCTGTCTGTCTGTCTGTCTGTCTGTCTGTCACACCCGATTTATTCGGAAACGGCGAGGCCGATTGTCACGAAAATTGGTGAGAGTATGTAATCTGGTGATCCCTTTACATGCAGTAAGTGGCGCCATCTTGTGTTAAGTTTAAGGGGGGCTCCCCGTACATGTGAATGGAGGGTGCAAATTTTTTTTTCACAGAATGTAGCCATGTAGGGTATCAAATGAAAGGTCTCAATTAGTACTTTTCGAATATGGTTCAATATTTGATATTAGATGAAACATAGGGGAGTGAGGGTTCAAAATATGACCCACAAAAAGTGTAACAGGTCTCGTTCTCAGAAGCTATCCTACCGAAAAATCTGAAAAAAATCACAGTGGTGCATCTCTATGAAATCTAGGCCTCAAAATATATCCGGTTCCGATATCTGTACAAATAAATTTAATAATAGTATATTTCCACATTTTAGAAATTTACCCGGCACCCCCCCTTATGTCCATCCCAGAAGTACAAAATTTGGCATGTGTGTAATGAAGAATATAATGCACAGTTCGGTCAAGTTTGAATAAAATCCAACTATTATTAACAAAGTTATAGGGGGTGAAACTTTACAATTTTTTGTGAATTTCGTGCACTCTACAACCTGCATGACGTCATCATCACATATCAATTCGTCAATACCACAACGAAATGAATTCTTATGAATTGGGTCGCAGACAATTATTTTGTTTTAGTTTTTTAGTTATTTGTCAACCAGACATGTGTGTATGTAGGTATATACTATATGCGTGCTAATGAACTTTGCGGGTAGTTCCTAATTCAGTTAGATATAAGACGTAAATCGGAAATATAGGTACGATAAATTTAGATACGTGCATATATGTGTACAGTAGGTAATAGGCAGTTTGTTTGTTTAGGGTGAGCGTGATATCTATGGCTCTAATATGTACGTATGTCTCGTAGTTTGGAAAAATATGAAGGATTATGTTAGATTTGTAACTATTATATATACGGACAGAAAAATGTGCGTCTCTTACATAAGATGAACACAAAACCTTTATACCCGAAGCGCGAGCTTCCGGTATTCCGACTTGTTCTGTATTGCTATATGGGAGTAGCACATGGAAAGTGAACTCCACTATTACTCAAAAGCTCCAAGCCGTCGTCAATACCTGTCTGCGTCATATCATCAGAGTACGCTGATACTATCCCAAATGAAGAACTCGGCCGGCGCACAAGCCTGACACTCGTACGGACTGTGACTGGAAGGCGAAAGTGACAGTGGATAGGTCATACATTAAGAAGGGGCAACAATTGAATTGCGGGCTATGTCATGCAATGGAATCCACCCTCCCAAAATAACCGACGAGTGGATCGCTCCAAGGGCACTTTGCGCAGAACAGTAGAAAAAGAATGCAGGAATCTCAGGAAATCGTGGGGGGAGGGGGGTCCTGAAGGATATCTCAAGTAACTACGAACGATGGCGAGTAGGTATGGTTGACACGCTACACCCTACCAAGGGGTAAATTGAAACCATATATTTGGATTTGAAAAAAATCTTTAATCGGAATTAAGCGGGATATATAATAATTTCTCTATTTTCAACGAAAAATATAGGCGAGCGCACTGCCCAAGTGTCCTGAAGACACGGAATACCGTTAAGTATTCATGGAGTTCATATATTGTTGTGTCGAAGAGTCGATGGCACATAGATGGTTTCCTTCTATGTGATTCCCCATCTAATGCGACAAGTCATAAACAGCTGCGCTGGCAGCCATGTGCGCGTAACCACTTGTCCGTACATCAATGCATTGTATCACATATATGGTACTAACACCACACCTTATTCACGAAATTTCTCGCACAATTACCGAAGACGGTTAATGATGCGCAATAGTTATTTCCACTATACAATTTTTACTAAGGCGCCGGGAGACGAATCTCTTGTGTTTAGCCTTCTTGGTTTAGCATCACTTCGACACTACTGGCTCTCCTATCTATCGGAAAGAATTCGAAGACTTTCTTAAACAGAGTGTTTGCAGACCTACAGAAAGCTGTTGCATTTCGCTACTTCATATGGTTCCTAAAGCAAATACCGAATGGCTACTACAGACGGCTAAATGCCCAGATGATTCGAGACGGATACCCATTTCACTCATCCACGAATTTTCGAACTCTATCATAGAGTGGTCTGCAGATGGTATGCAGGTTGGACAATGCAGTGCAAACCTTTCATAGATCTATCCACTCTACGCTACAAAATAGCCAATTCTATTTCGTTCATTTGGATGATGTTTTGGTTACGTCTTCCTCTGAGTTCGAATATTTAGACCACCTCGAGTGCATTTTTCAACGTCTTTTTGAAACCGGTCTAGTTTCTCAACGTAGAGAAAAGCAAATTCTTACAATCGCAGGGGAGATTCCTCGGCCACCTGATAACCCCATCTTAAACTTCTACCGTTGTTTCTTGCCCAAGTCGCTCACCATCAATAGATCATTAATGTTAACCTGTTTGGACCGAGGACCAAAGATTCCCGCCTGATTATGTGGTCCCCAGAAGCTGCTAAGGCGTTTGCGACCATCTGATAACAGCTTCTCAGCAAGATACACTGTACCGCCCTTCACATAAAGGTGAACCAATTTGAAAGCAACTAAATCCCGCTCAACGGAACTATAGCACTTACCATCGTGGGTTATTAGCCGCGTATCTCGCAAAAAAATACTTCCAAAATTCCCTTGAATGGAGAGGGGAAATACTGTGAACGGTCACAGTAACCCTCTCACCTTTGCTTTAAAACAAAAGACCAACAAAGCATCCCCTCGGCAACTCCAGCACCTGAGCTTCATCAGTCAGTACAGTTCCGACATTCAAAACGTGTCTATAAGGATAACATAATTGCATAAGAGGAAAGAGATAGACGTGTTGCTTCGATCCACCAAGCGCCTCCACACAATCCATCTCGACATAATCGGCCCTTTGCGGCCTCGCACGATTTCAGGTATTTCCTCAAAATCATCGGCTGAAGCGATAGCCCCGAAAGACATTTTCGGCACAATCTTGTGCTAACGCCTTTCGTCTGGAGTGAATTCCACATTTCGAGTCGCCGACAATTATAATCACCGACCAGAGAGCCCTCCTTCTTTTTGAGGTTAGGCAAACTGCCCTGCTTCAAACGACAATCATGTACCACCCCCAATCCAATAGGGTGCTCGGCAGATGGCACAAGACGCTGAAGGCTTCTAGAAAGGATCGAGAAGACCGTTCTTATTGGCAAATCCTAATTGGGCTCCGGACATCCAGTCATGTGGAATTTGCTGCAAGCCCCGCAGAGCTGGTAGCCACCTTACGAGGATTGCTACGAAGTACTTCAGCCAAGAGATAGGAAGTATGCTCAAAAGAGTCTCCCTGACCTGGCTAAAACCTTTATTCCTGAGAGAAAACACATCCAGGAAGAAAAGTGCGGGACGCGTCTATTTTGACTTGCGGCAGCCGACCTGCGGAAATCATGCGCCTGGTTCCTAGCTGATGGCTATAACTCTCGTAACTGATATGGTTATAAGTGCTGACGAGATAAAAGTGCGAGAAAGATGACTTGTGGCGATTGTAAAATTCGGCTTTGCTAAGCAGCACCACCTTTGGTATATGATCTTCTAAGGTTAAAGTTCATGTCTGTGAGCCGAAGGTCACTTGCCCGACTATACAAGTCTATGGCGAATTCTCGATACTTGCCAATAACTCTATCCGCGTCGGCAAAAAAAATTGACAGTTGGCCGAAAGACGGAGTTGTAGTTGGTACAGATTTTATCTGAATGTGATATGTTCGGGTTTAGATTGTTTTCGCGCATTGAGTTTGGCAACTGCTTTACGTTCAAAAGTCTCTCATCAAATAGAAGCAACCAACACCTGGCTAACCCTTTTGATCAGGGTGCTCTTAGGGCCGAAATGAGTTAATATCTGTTCTGGGCAAAACCGTCAGCCAATACTTTTGGCTTTAATAAAAATTATTTGTAAGGGTAGATCTCCTATTATTGAACTCAACAACCAACGAATGGAGATATTTTCTAATAACCTTGTTTTTTGGTTTGGTTGCCTGTTTCCCGCTACCTCCTTTTTTTCTTGGTCTTCTTTCGCCTATATCCATTCAGGAAGGAGTTGGACTCATTTAGGTCGAATTTGCAACTTTTCTCACTCATACGATTGGTCCAGGTGAAGTGGGAAGGTTCAACCTTTGGATCGCCTCCCAAACAACTAGTGATTTCTCATCAGCGTGATGATCATGATAATCATGTATAATTGAAAACGCCTCTGTTGTAATTTGTTCACGGTCAGTCATGTATCGCATAGCAATCGTGGATGCTCTTATTTGTGTGCGTATGATCATCGCGTATTACGCCATTGATCCAATTGAACATTTTTGTTTTGATTACTCGAAGCATCCTTCATAGTCTTCGGCAATCCGGTAGTACTCAGAACCACAGAGGGCGAAGTGCATGAACACCACTGGCGTAGATTTTGCATTTGAGACGTTCATTGAAACGTCGATTGTAAAGGGCACTAGCTCTAAATCTAAGTAAAACTCAAAATAAATTTCATATTGCAGTTCACAATTGACAGCACCGTTTCGAAGTACTTAAATCACTCATTGTTTCATTCGGGGTGGTCGGTAAAAACTCTGTTTTGTACTGATTCAGTTGCAAACCATGCTGCAGAATACGATCAGTCCACCTTTGAACGAGCTGCTTGAGAGCAACTTGGAAATGCTATCTGCTTCATACATCTGTAAGGTTCTGGACGTTGGATATCCAGTGTATTAGTCTCCGTGATAAGAAGAAGGAGAAGTGGCGAGTGAGCGCCTCCTTGATGAACACCGACAGAGACATGGAGCGTTTAAATATGCCCACCACACTTCGAAGTTTACTCTCCCGATAACAGTAGCACAGTTTAATCTAGCCAACAGTACATCCCAGATGAATTTTCATCGCACATGGGGTAGCATATACTGCGTCAGTAGTTTCGGAATTCCTGGGAATCCTCACGAAGTTATCGCCAAAATAGTCGTTTGAAACCTTCATAATATAAGATAACAACAATAGTCTGACATCAATGCGATAAATAGACGAATCCTCTAGTCAACTGAAATGATAATGAATTTAATCGACTGGTCATCAAATCGGCTGACTTCTTTATTGGTGTCAAAAAAACCCTCAGAGATCGAAATCCTGACACCATATTGAGAGTTGATAGCCCACAACACTTCGCACTGCACCCCGAATTTCTTGTAGAACTCAGGTCTCAAGGCGCCTCCTCCGAAGTGTAGTTACAAGCTTCTCCATCTTGCTGGTGAGGGTGCTAATATTTAATATATAGAAGGGGACTTGAGCAGCTTGTACCCGTTCATCAAGAAGCAGTTCGCTTACGTGCTGACGCGCACCATTCCTACGTCAAGTACCCCATTTCTGGACAGGTCCGGAGCCCATCCTGCCGTAAGTTAACATAGTGAAGTAACTCCAACGGCTCTTATTTATATCTTTGGACAATTTAGGTACTTAGGAAAGGTAATGCGACTACTTTATTGTTATTAGCCGCTGAGATCTGACTCCACGAAAGGTTTAAAATTTGTCTGAACTTTTCTACCCAATATATAGGTACTACAAAAGAGCTTGAGGTTGATATTTTTAACTACGTTATATGGCGTATTTAATGCCATACTTCTTCTTGTCTTCTTACTAACCTTACTGCCAGATGATGTTCGGGAACCGCTTGTTCCCTTCATCACCTTATTTGCACTGACGAAGGGAACAAGTGGTTCCCGAACTATCAGTATTTGCAAAATATAAATCAACACTAGCGAATAAGAAAAGCAAGTTTTTATTGTTCAAATTGCTAAATGGTCTGACTAGCTGCTGGTATATACATCAATCTCATTGCATGTGTATTGTGTGCTTCTGAAGCGGATTTGAAGCTTGGATTTTGCATGATAAATCTCATATCGACATCATGACGACATCGACATCATGGGAAGAACCACCCGAGACGTACAAACTGCCTTCATCCAGATCGAGCAGGCAGCGCGAGATCTTGGGCTACACATCAATGAAGGCAAGACAAAATATATGGTGAAACCGCACTGGTCAAACGAGGAGAATAAGGATAGGAGAATACAACTTTGAGATCGTTGATAATTTCCCCTATCTAGGGTCGAAAATCACAACCGATAACAGCTAGAATGGTGAAATCCGCGTACGGTTTTTGTCAGCCAACAGAGCCTATTTCGGCTTACAAAAACTGTTCGGCTCGAAACGTCTGACCAAAGGTTCAAAGCTCCTACTGTACAAGACTATGATCTTGCCAGTCCTCATGTATTCCTCGGAAACTTGGGTTCTTAGCAAGAAAAATTGCAAACTCTTGGCCGCGTTCGAGAGAAGAATCCTCCGAAGAATTTTTGGCCCCCTACATGAGGATGGACGATTCCTTAGCCTATACAATGACGAAATCTATGAGCGATACCATGACCGTCCGGTTGTGGATAAAATCCGGCTCAATAGGTTACGGTGGGCGGGTCACTTAATCCGTATGGATGAGGATGATCCCACCCGGAAAGTCTATAAGGGCAATATCTATGGTAGAAAAAGAAGACGCGGCATACCCTGCCTAAAATGGAGCGATGGCGTAGGTCAGGACGCCAGACAGCTTTTAGAGATATCGAATTGGTGGACCTCGGCGCAAAACCGGGATGTCTGGAGTTCCTTATTAAGGCAGGCCTAGACCGGATACCGGTTGTTGCGCCGTTGATGATGATGATGATGAAATCTCATTTTAAATCAATAATATTATTAATGAGCTCTAATTCGGTTTCGTTATTTGCATTGTGCTTTGGTGAGTTCCTGCCTCGTAGATCATTATATTGTGAATATGATTTGAAAAAAAAAATGTTGACCAGATTCATTTTAGTACTAGGAATCTTCCTTGTTCATTAGTGCGCACGAGAATGGGATCATTAGGATGCACTAAATCATCTCCTGAAAAAGTAGGTGGCTATTTGTAAATTTTATCTTTTCTCCCAGTGTTAAATACACAATCATTGCTCGCTCATGCAAATTATTTAAATTCGCATCGAGTTGCGTAGTTGTGAGGCTAATACGCGTGTGATTACTATAATATTTGCCGTCTTAATGAGATAAAATAAGGTAATTTAGTGTCATTGCGGGGGTTCAGTATTTTCAATTTAGATAACGGAAAATTATCTGATTAGATAGGAATTAAACCAGAATTATTTACAAGGGGATTCAAAAATTTGAACAACGACCTAAGGTTAACGTTTAGAGCAGGACGAAAACTTACAGACTGGATAATTTTTTATCTTTATGAAGACTTTCGGGGAAATAAAACCTTAGTAAAATTGGTTTATTGTCTAGTCTGCAGGAAGGATGACGTAAAAACCTTCAAGAGATATTACCTCCTTATGTTGCCAAATTGTTCGAGTTTTACCCACTAAAACCGCCCAACCTCCAACTCATCCAGCACAAACTTTGCCAAATCCCACATGCTGACAGCCTGCCTCGACTTGAAGTCGTATTTTCGACGTCTGAATAACGCCATACCCCTTCCTAAGATTGATATTAGGCGCTTCTGTTAAACTCTGCAGGTTGCCTTGTTCTATTAAGGCATTGCACATTTCTGCCTTAGATATGATCTTGGCCAAGTCCTTGTGCTGAATGGAAACCTTTTTGAACAGGCACCGCGGTAATCTCCTCGGGTAAAATTCTTATTTGGCTGCTCTCCTGGTCCTCTTTAACTCCAATATAAAATTGTATGTCTGATTCCTCCGGATCCTCCTAATATTTTCTCCTAAATCACGATCAGCTTTCATTTTTTGAATATATCAGCGTAAGCCATGCTATCTATGCTTGAGATGACAATTGTTTCACGGCGGATCGTTATCTTCTCTCTGTTTTTCTTGAATAGTCTTACTGTTCTTTTCGTTTGAACGTCGACTCGCATGATGATCTTTGCACTTTTGGCAAAGTACTTGGTACCTAACAGACCTCAGAGTGTACAACACCTCCTTTTGATTTTTAGGAACCCGTTGTTTGTCTAGGGCTTCTTCCTATTTATCTTGAACCCTTTTTACTGTCTGCAGATACACTGTGATGCAATTGAATGTTACTTGTATTTACTGTGTTTCCGTCTGGGAAATAGTTTTAAGACTTTCCATCAGTTTTTTCTTTTGCTTCAGTGACCCGTTGTCCCACTCCCTGATTGGTCTCATCATATTCTCCGCTCCAAGCAAAATAAAGGGTAACCTTTTCAAATCAGAACTTGGTTCATTACCCGTTTTTTGTGGCATAGTGATGTTTTTCTCCACTTCCTTGCTTTTCCGAATTTTCAAGAAGGTTCCGTGACCTAGGATCCTCAGCATTCTATACTTTGGAGATCTCAAAATGTATGATCTTTCCCTGAATAAATCCAGCTTAACTATAACTTGTTTTACCCATCATTTTCTCTTTGGAATCTATTTGCACCCTTATTGTGAGTGTTCCAGAGAACAACACACCACATTTGAACACCTCTATTTCCAAGGTGCTAGTAACATTAAATACCCCGGGTGTCAAGCTATATACTATGTTTTTCGGTAACCACGAAAATTTTCAGAAGAAACTTGACTTGGACCAGCTCCTGGATCAAGGGCACTGATTCCTACATGATTTGAAGCGACTACTTGTGGGAGAGAACCATTGGGCGAATCACTAGGCACAGCATAACCATATGTCTTGGATGGGTGATCATCTACACTGCCAGCAGGCGGTCGATCAGTCACATAATTGCATAAGAAGTCTGTTTTGTCGATCATATGGATCTATCCCACTTTTTTCAATCCTGAAGTTATTGGAAGGATGCTGTATTGTAAATTGATGCTGTTTTCCCAGGGTTTTTTATTATCCAATAGTCTAGAGCTACATTATAATAAGTCTTAAAAGGCTCAAAAATAGGGACATCCAGTGGTTGCATTTTAGTAGATTAATCGAAATGTAAAGTACAAAATCTTAAGAGATACATGCACCATGGAATGTTATAAGAGCCGATTGAATAAAATAATTACTCTTACCTTTTAAGTGCAAAATACATTTGAATAAACATTTTAGTTTCACGACACAAAACAGCACTTTACCTCGTGCAATCTGTTATGGAACTAGTGGAAAGCCTGCGGTTGCTTTCGGGTCGCCCTCAGCGCTCTCTGTCAAAATCCCGTTGCACTAGACCTTTCGATTTGCTCGGTGGACCGACTGTTTCATTATGCCCCACCTTCCTTATGTAATATCACAGTAGTGATAACACCTTAAAGTGATGTTACCATCACTAGGCGGGATCCAAACATTACCAAACAAAATACAACATCACCGCATTACCAAACATCACAAATGATGGTGATGTTACTTCCTTCATAGGTAATGTTTCGTTGAAAGGATGAATCATTATTCATAGATACCTATTTGGCACTATTGCACATTTTACGCTGTGAATGTAATGAATGCAAGGCAAATCATTCTAGTGTTAAATAATATTTGGTACTCTCGGTTGCCGCGTGTTAATATTTAATACAGTCTTATGCTATTATTATCTTTTTTGAACAGTTATCGGAATGGGATGTTTTTCTGATTTTTTCAGGGTTTTCGGTTGGACAGGTTCTGAGAACGAGATCTATTACACATTCCGCGGCATACATTTTGAGCCCTCGCTCCCCCATGTTTCACCCAGTATTTGAAATAAGATCATTTTCGGAAAGTACTATTCAAGAGAGAATCCGGATAGCTGAGTGGTTAAAGCGCAAGGCTGTCGTACGAAAGGTCGTCGTTCAAATCACACTGGTGGCAGTGGTGTTTGTACCGTGATTTGACGTCGGATACCAGTCGACTCAGCTGTGAATGAGTACCTGAGTCAAATCAGGGTAATAATCTCGGGCGAGCGCAATGCTGACCACATTGCCCCCTGCAATCTACTGTGGTGTACCGTTACGGTCTTGAATGAAGTACTCTAACACACTTCAAGGCCCTGATCCAATATAGATTGTTGCCCCAACGATTATTATTATTATTATATTACTATTCAAGCCCTTTCCAATGAATCGGGTGTGATAGACAGACAGACATTTAATCGACTCTAACTGTGTTAAACAACCTTAAAAAGATAAAGGTAAACGTTGTTTCCAGCATATCGAAAGTATTCGGGAAACTTCTACTCCTGAAACTATTGGGAATCCTAGCAGAAGGAAATATGTGATCATCAATCCGGATTAAGAAAATAGCGAAGCAAGTTCATTGGAGTGTATCAGAAATGAGCAATGCTCTTGAAGGAAAAAGATATAGAAAATCAGTATTCCAATATGTGGCCCAAACCTTCGAAAGCGTATGGCACGTGCCTCATTAATGAAATCGAACATCTGCTCCCTATTTCTCTTCACAAATTGATAACAAAACGCAGATTTAAAGTGAAATACAAAGATATTCTAAGTTA
This sequence comes from Hermetia illucens, assembly GCF_905115235.1. Classification (NCBI taxonomy): domain Eukaryota; kingdom Metazoa; phylum Arthropoda; class Insecta; order Diptera; family Stratiomyidae; genus Hermetia; species Hermetia illucens. Next base: position 45,154,215 of record NC_051853.1, read on the forward strand.
AGAAGTAACAGCAAAATAGGAGGATTGCAGTACCCTGTAGGAAGCAATGTGGTCCGTATTGCGCTGGCCCGTGATTATGGCCCTGATTTGACTCAAGTACTTATTCACAGCTAAGCCGGCTGGGTCAAAGCTCTTACTGTACAAGACAATGGTCTTGCCAGTCCCCATGTATTCCTCGGAGACTTAGGTTCTCTTTGCCCCTACATGAGGATGGACGAGCTTACATAACGATGAAATCTATGAGCGATACCATGACCGTCCGGTTGTGGATAAAATCCGGCCCGCACAGAGGAGACTGCAGAGTTGGAGAAGGATACCTTCTACGAGGCAGTAGAATGAACCCTCGAATAAAATCCGGCTCAATAGGTTGCGGTGGGCGAGTCACTTAATCCGTATGGATGAGGATGATCCAGCCCAAAAGTCTATAAAGACAATATCTATGGTAGGAAAAGAAGACGAGGCAGATCAGGATGGAGCGATGGCGTAGGTCAGAACGCCAGACAGCTTTTTGGGATATCGAATTAGTGGACCTCGGCGCCAAACCGGGATGTCTGGAGTTCCTTATTAAGGCAGGCCTAGACCGGATACCGGTTGTTGCGCCGTTGATGATGATGATGATGATACAAATGCCACTGTCCCCAGTGAGATTCGAACCGCAACCTTCCGTATGGCAACTCAGTGCTGTAGCCACTGAGCTATCCGGACAAATTAATTAGTAGCGTCAAATGTACGCCAGCACCAAGTAATTATGAATAAGGAATGAACCTTTGATGAAAGAGAAGAAAATGATCAAAATAGTACCATATACTATAAGGTGAGATTTTTTAATCCGCAAGGAAAAGGAAATCACGATTCTTGCGAACGAGCATTACCTATTACTTAAAAATATACACATTTTCCACTGCTCTGCTCAGCAACGCAAATGATCCCTATGTTTTAAATAGTTAGCAAAAGCTAGGAAAGAGAACAGGAAATGATAACACTATCAAATTCGCAAGCGATTGTCGGCATCGGAACTTCACAGTCGCCAACACCACTTGTACTGGAAAGAATGGGGTATTGTATCAAACAATACATTACAGTATTACTCGGTGATATTTAATGATGCCTTACAATATGGTGTCACATCGGAACGGGTATTAAAAAACATTACTTATCACAAAAGTAATATCATGATCGTCTCTCTACTGACTGGTGATGCGGTTGTGTTGTGATGTTTGGCAAAGTTTGTATCGCACTCAATGGTGGTAATGTGATATCATACTTTAAGCTGACATCACTGTTGTGATATTACATTACATTATTATTATTACTCTGCAGGGAAGTATACATGGTCCTATACTGTACATTATCTATATGTTGCATAATGATACTACAGCACAATTTTAATTGCAGAGGCAAACCTAAAACTGACGTCTTCGGAACTGGAATGATTTGAAACTAGATTTATAACACACAATTAGAAGAGTCCAAAAATAAAAACCAAATTCTAAAAATATATGTTTAGCCAAAAATGTATGCCGCTCTTGTTTTATATGTAAACTTTTCATCTAAATACTTGTGTAAGCAATTCTGAAAATAACTACTCTTTTCTGGTAAACGGATCAAACATTTATCATTCAACAAATCTGAAACAAGCTCCAATTTTCTCAATTCTTTTCCTTCCTTCGCAATATGAATGAATTACCGTAAAATTCCACAATGCACAATAAATCTGCAAGTAAATAACATAGTAACGAACCTTAATAAAATTCCAGTGTCAAAACTGCCTAAATCGAATAAATTAAGCCAATATTGAACTCTGTCTTGGTGCAAACAATGCGCTCACGACGTACTAAAGCCAAACAGCCAAACACTATAAAAATACCGGAGGAAAAATTACAAGCAAAACATGTATTTAATGTTCTAAAATAGCCAACTTTCTCAAACAAATAAATTAATCAACGAAGCTTTGCTGCAAACAATGGCTCCTTGCTAACTACCCTGCAAAGCAAAGAAAAGCACCGTGATCATTTGCACCAGGCAAAGAAACCTCCATTGAAGATCTTTTCGCCCAATATTTGCGGAACATTAAAATTTATTGAATGTTTGCCGCATTTACAATTTAAACTGGCGCTAGATTAGTAGTTTCGCACTACCTATTTGTGCTGGATGACGGCAATTCCAGCGATAACATTTGCCAAAACACAAAACAAATATTGTCTGCTGCCAGGGAAACATTGGAAAAGTTCCATGCGTCTACTTTCTACGATAATGTAAGTCTTGCACAAAGTAAGACAGTCGCTGATAGTCTGGAACAATCACTTGACGGGGAGCGCTAGTCGGCGCTAACCTCTCCCAGAGTTTGCCTTTGAAGCAGGGGCTCGTTGAACAGAATGTAACTTGTAACTCGACAGTATCTGAATGATTACCGCGGTTATCGGCCTGAAGGTTGACCACTGATCTACCAAATTTTGATATGTACCAGTGACACGCCTTCCACTCATGGCACTGATATAGACTGTGATACGGTCGTCAATGCCAACCATAAATAGATGAACAATAAATAATGATAATTGTTACTGACAACACAATTTTTTTGAATCTGAAATAAAAACGTTATATACACATATGTTAAAACACTGTAAATGGAGCATAGCGCGAATACCACAAGCAGTCGCTTTGGTTGTTAAATTCAGCTTCTAACTTTACCCTATAATCCACACAGTTTTCCAATGGGCTGTACCTGGTACACAAAAGAGTAACCCCCATAGCACGGATAGCATTGACATCGATGATCCATCCACATACGCATATAATGTAAAACCTATCTAATTTGTAGCATGAGACAAATTAATTTATTAGTTTCTAGAATCTGACCCAAATCTCCTTTACCTTTCCAACAAAAAGGTGTAGATCGAAAGTGCTTCTTTATGGCGAGGCATATTCACTACGGAGCCACAACATCACTCCAGAAGAGAATGCATATTTTGTAACGTAGTAAATTGATCACTGATCCCGCCTTTGGGAGCTTTCAAGTCAAGGAATCCCTTTCACCAACGGGAGGAAGTGAGTTGTTTATTCAGGGAACCCCTTACCATCCGGTCCCTCCGCCGGTCAAGTTCAATCTTGTTCGCAAAAAGAAGAGCCTGAACATAATATGATACGCAACAGGTTTTTAGCTGCCAGCGCTCTTCAGCATCTCTCTGACAATGTTGTCTGGAGAGAGCTCCCCTGTGTCTGCATAGAGCTGCTGAAGAAAGCCGTTGCACCTTTCGCAGGAGAAAAAGGTCTGTGCATTGCTCCATTGCAGAACACGCAATCAGGGGATCGTGCCTTCCCAATCCTGTGCAAGTAAGACAGAAAACCTCCATGCCCGCTTAGAAGTTGGGTAAGGAAGTAATCAATCTCACCGTGCGTTCGGTTCAGCCACGGGTCTAAATTGTCAATGAGCCACGCAGTCCATCTGCCCCTTGGCTCATTTTGCCAGAAGAGTTGCTACTCAGAGCCCTTGAACAAGGCGCTTACGATGCACCATCTTGTTAAGGGCATCAGCCCATACACCCGCGCCATAGAGCGGAACCAGGTGCGTTGCTCCCATAAGGAGACGTCTCCTAGTAGATATAGGGCCACCAACATTCGCCATTAGCCGACTCAAGGCCGCGATTCCAGCAGCAACTCTGTCCGCTGCTGCTTCGATTTGCTTGAAGAAGATCATCTTCGAGTCGAGCGTTAAACCAAGGTATTTAACCGCTCGTTTTGACTCGCGAACGATATGGGACGTAGGGTCGGGATTCTCTTTCTGGTCAAGATGACTACTTCGGTTTTTTTCCCGCGCAAGGTTGAAACCGTGAGCAGTCATCCATCCGCTTACCCGTCATATCGATATACCAAGTCTGCTTTGCGTCTGTTCAACAGTGCAACAAGTGCCGCAACGTCGTCTGCATAACCGACCAGGCACGACTCTTCGGGCATATCGAGTCTCAGCAGACTATCGTAGGAAACGTTCCAGAGGAGCCCAAGGATGACATGATTTCCATCCTCCTTTGGCCTTCTAGCGTCTCATAGAGCAGGGAGCGGTCTTTCTCAATATCCGCAATAGATAGCTTGGCACGTGGAATGAGTTTTCTAATGTGCCTAGCATATCTGCCCATCTTACGGAATTGAAGGCATTTCTGACACTATCCGTCGAGATCGACGGCGGTGTGCCCCGGCTCGATGAACCGCATCTACGACCTCCATAATAGCATCTACTGTGGATCTCCATGTTCTGAACCCGAACTGCCTTGGGGATAAGTCCCCGGCAGCGCAGATCGCTTCAATTAGTCTGAATGAACTTCCCAAGCACTTTCCCGATCCTGTTAAGTATACACAGCGGTCGGTATGCAGACGGGAGATCCGGGTCTCCTTTACCCTTGCTTATCAACGCGAGTCTGGCCACTTTCCAGCGACAATGAAAAATGCCCTCCTTCAAACAAGCGTTGAACGCCTCAAGCAGCAAATCTGGTCGTTGGCCGAACACCAGTTTGTAAACTTCCGCCGGGATGCCATCAGGACCTGACGCCTTCTAGTTTTTCATAGTAAGAACCACTTCTTCGAACTCTCTCATTGTGAAATGGGGACAATCCTCGACGCTTTCCGCGCTATTGACATCAAACCGCACAGAATATCGATATGCAGGGCTTCCTCAGAGCCCCGAGTAACAAGCTGATAGCCAAGTCCCTCATTAACTTCGTTGACCAGGTTCTGCCACCTGCGAGCTTTGCTTTTATTTATCACGCTGCGGAATCTCCTTTTTGCTGATCTATAATAATAATCATTGGCGCAACAATCCATATTGGATCAGGGCCTTAAAGTGTGTTAAAGCCCTTCATTCAAGACCATGACAGTACACTACAGGATTATAATACCCTATAGAAGGCAACGCGGTCAACGTTGCGCTCGTCCGAGATTATTACCCTGATTTGACTCAGGTACTTATTTACCGCTGAGCCGACTGATATCCGACGTCAAGTCACGATACAAATACCACTGCCACCAGCGGGATTTGAACTGCGACCTTCCGTATGACAACCCAGTGCTCTAACCATTGAGCTATCCGGTGATCTATACTGTGTCTTTATGGGGCATGCCTCCTCGTTTGCGTGCAAACGTTGTTCCAAACGGCAATTCGGCAATTTCTGCCATCCACCAGTACATAGAAGGCTTGTCGCGGTTGGGTCCCATCCAGGGCATGGAAGCCTCACACGCTGTCGTCATCAGGTTCATCACGGTGTCACCTGCGACGCTACCAACCCCCCAAGCGTCCTCCAGTGCGGCTCTGCGTGCTCCATGCCCTTCGACGAACTTCTCGAACCTCGCGACATTCCACAGGCAGGGGGAACGTCACGTTGGTGCTCACCGACAAGTAGCGTCAACCACTTCGAACGCGATGTACTGGTGACCACTTGCCAAGAAGTCTTCTAGGACTCGCCACACGTCCACCGATAGCAGAGATTCCGACGCAAAAGTGATGTCAGGATGCTTCCTTCGCAACCTGGGAGCCGAAACGTTGGCGTTGATCCGGTGTTTAAAATTACTAGCCCGGTTCTCGCCACCATTTCCAGAATGCGTTTCCCTCTGGAGTCTGACTGAGGCATGCCCCATTTAAGGCCCTGACATTAAAATCACCGCCTACCATTATTCGCCCCTTCGTGCTCGAAACGGCGTCCTCCAGAGCATCAAGTCAGCGCCGAAAGTCCGACATCGTCTCATTCGGCGTCAGGTAAACGCTAAGAAACGTTATCCCTAAACACCTGATGCAGACAAACCCGTTTCCTCGGCATTCGGATCACGAAGTCGAACGTCGTCCCGAACCCAACTGGCAGCGGTGCCCGATAAGTCGAGATGCAATGAAACCGGGTCGCTGTTTTGGTATTGCTCGCTAATTAGCACTAGATTAGCATTTACTTCCGCAGCGAACTGTGCTAGCAACTGGTGAGCGGTTAAACTGCAGTGCATGTTAATTTGTAAAGTGCGGATCATGCAATTCGCATCCGCATTGGTTACCTCTGGACATTCACGCTTTATCGCCTCCTCCACTTCAACCTTTTCTGTGAGGCAGTCAAAATCCCGGATTTCCAGAGAGCACATGGGCTCTAGGCTGGAAACAAGAGCCTTCTCCCCCAATAACCCCTTGACCGCTTCGCAAAACCTACTCTTGCTAGTCGTCCTTGGGCCCAGTTCGACAAGAACTCCGCCACTCTTCGTTTTCCGTATGAAAGACACATCTGCTCCGTTGTCTTCGGGTTTCATCCTGTACGGGATTTCACTAAGGACTTTCGCAAATGTCTTGCCTTCCGTCGGTTTAATGAACAGAGCGGTCAAGTCCTTCTTCGTTTCCCCGTTTTTTCTGCTCCTGGCTTTTAGTTTGCAGCCTCCTTGTCTTTGGACAGACGGATCTCTGACGGCGTAGTCAGTTGTTTCCTTTTTAAGGTTTTGTGTAAAATAAAACCTTATTAAAATCGGTTTACTGTCTGTCTGTCTGTCCGTCACACATTTTTCTCGGAGACTGTAGCAGCGATTGACACCAAATTTGGTGGAAAGGTGGGAACTGTGAACGCTCTCACATAAAGTGGGTTACATCCTGTTACGTCGAATTTAAAGGGAGGTCCCTGTACATGCAAAAGGGGGAAATGTTTTTCACCGAATATAGTCATGTGTGGTATCAGATGAAAGGTCTCGGTTAGTACTTTCCGAAGATGGTCTTAGTTTTGACGTTCGTTGGAAATCCGGGGAGTGCGGGAGGTTGAAAGTGGCCATTCTCAGAAACTGCCCAACCGAAAAATCCGAAAAAATCAAAAGACTACCACCATATGATGGCTAGCCACAGCCACGTCATCAGCATAAGCTTGAGCGTGTATTGGCAAATTTTGTAGTTCGCATAGTAGTTAGTCGATCAGCATACTCCACAGAAGTGGCGAAAACACACCTCCTTGGGAGCAGCACTTCGTTGCGATCGACACCCACCTCAGCGCACAGCAATCTCTGCGTTAGCATAGCATGGATCCACTTAATTAAAACATCATCAACACCATGCTCTCTGGCGGCATCACAAAATTTTTGAAAAGGCGCACCGTCAAAAGCCCCTTCAATGTCCACGAACACCCCCATCGCGTACTCACCATTCACAGTTGCATCCGCTATCTTTGTGACCAAAGAATGAAGAGCGCACTCGTCGTGTTTCCATGTCAATCAATATTCGGAAGTAGCACGCGTGGAAAGAGGCCAACAACTTCATTAGTGCCCAAAACCCACCACGGCCGACAAATCGGTCCCCCTGGGACGACGTGGCGTAGAATAATGGAGGAAGAATGCAATTATTAGGAACCGATAACCATGGCAAGTAGGTATTGTTGATTCTGCCCCACATAGGGATTTATGGCAATCATATATAATAAGTTACTTTATACACGAAATTCTACGTACTTAACCAACTCAGACTATCCCTAATTGACTTTTGTCAACTACCATATCACATGAGAATGTGGTTAATAATGACCATGTATTTCCGCCCTTATTGAAATGCAACCCCGCAGAAATGTCCATTGAAGGACGGGGATTTTTGACACTTGTAAATTTTTTAAATATTCTAATTCTAAGTAATCCCATATTAAATCACTTATGTACTTACCCCCTCTAAATAGCCATTCTGAAATCACATAAGACAAAATAACTATAATAATATAAACAAGCGGTCCTTATGTGAACTAAATTTAAATGGCTTTCTTTATTCTTATAATATTTCACTCAAATTATGCCCATGTCTTCAACGTATGAAGAACTGTCATTGTCTTAAATATATTCAAAATAACACTAAATTATCGTTTACATAAATAGTTTTTCATAATATAATTTTGAGAATATTTTACAATAACTTAAGTGAAATTTATTTAATATCAATTTACTTTGTACATCAAAATACCGCATTGGGACAGAAAAGATGTTGAGCGAGCTCACTCTAAAATACTGTGTAATGTATGGCATAAACTCAAATATCAAATATTTTTATTTTATTTTTAATTCTTTTATTTCGTCTATCGTGACTCATGTTCATCTTAAAATATATCCATCGGCATTAGAAATTTCCATAATAGTTCTCTCATATTCTGCTTTAAATACAATAATCTATATTTTTGCTTTTACATTAAAAAGAGCCGACGGTTTGAAATAGTATTTTTTTTTTCTGTAATTTTTTTTTTATTTCTTGTAGTTTTATAAAAGAGCAACGTAAGAATTCTTGAAAATGAACTTGCTTGCAATTAATCTCTGAGTGTCTGGCTGTGTGAGTGCTAGTCTCACACATTCTTTTAAAATAGTGGATATCCTTTAAATGCGACAATCTTAATTATACTTATCTTCTTGCTAATACTTTTGGGATTTACATACAAGTTTTTTTTTATTTGACGCATTTCTCCTGAAACGAGTTACATCCTTTTTCGCCATCTTAATAGTTATGTGTAAATATGTATATTTTTAACTACTAATTTTTACTCTACAACACTGGAACGATTAAGAGAAAATAGAGAAAATGTATATTATCGTAGAAATCTAATTTATGAATAGTTTTTTTCTCCTTATTTGGTTAAAGTTAAAACTTTCCTTTCAAGATTTTTCTACTTCTTGAAATTTAAAATAAGTTAAAATACATTCCATTATTTTGTATATTTATATAAGTGGTTTATTTATAGGTTAAAGTGAAAGTAATATGTTTCAGACACACACAATCAAACTTACAGTAATATTTTTGTATTTATATAGTTTTATTTTTTTATTTTTGTTTTCTACTCTGTGCGGTCATGAAAAACTCAAATACATGAAAGGACAAATACTACGCGGTTGCTTTATAATATTTATGCCTGAAAGGATGAATCTATGCGCCCTTTCCAGCACTTGATGCAAATTTCCTACAAAATGGGTGTTGGTGACTTAGATTTCATAGATAACAGTAAAAACATTTATATTGCAATCGTCCTGCTGTTTATTCATTGTTACAATTAATCACTTTTATATTTATCTTAGTCTAAAAACATCAGAGGTTGATGAGTTCTATTTTCGATACATTTCTATTGCTCTTCAAAGTGACCTGGTTACTGTGTGTATATGATTATGTGGTTTCTGTAAAATAGTTTATTGTATCCACTTGAAATTGCTGGTAAAGTTTTCAAATGTTTGTGATTTTTTTTATTTTTTAATCTAAACCCCGCGTACAAGGGGTACGCAAGCATATATTTGTTGCTCATATATTGAGCCATAAACGAATTACCTCTAATTTTGCCAATAATTACAAATTTTCAATCTGATCCTATCAGAAGTTTCATACACCCGAAAGTTAGGTATAAAGTGCTGCACTCAATTATGAGCCCTGAAAGAAATAGCCAAAAGATTAGTATGGGCAGGAACAGGAGTTACCTTAATTAGTAAGTAGGTAGGAAGCACTCTGTTACCAGAGATTCACCTCATATGGCGGAATTTAAACGTGTTAAATTGAAGTTTTCGAAAAGATAAACCTGAAATTTAATACATCCCCCAAATGCAAACAAAGATTTCCAACTCTCCGTAATAAAAAACATGTAATCTATAGCAACTTTGGCTTATTAAAAATCATTGATAACCGATGATTGATTTTAAAGCCAATATTAGAATTCCTCTGGTACTCATCATGAAAATACTCATTCTAAAGCCAGCAGTAGTGTGGCGCAGCGGGAAATAAATTTCGGATGTTGTTAATTCGATTGACAGTTGCCACCACCGGTGTTCTCCGTGGCGGAGTAGGCCTGAATTTGGACGCAAAAATAATGGAAGTTAGGAAATTAGATTTGACATTTTCAATGAAAAGGTTCTAATATTGATGCAATGTTAAAAATAAAAGTGTATATCTATGTCTTTGCACTTTCTTCTAACATTCTCGCGGTACTTCAGTATTCGAAAGTACATTCGTTAATTACCACGTAAAGTGAATCTAGAGCAATCAGGTCGTATCAGACCAAAGTAGCACTAGTATATCGCATTTCAGATTTAGGATCAATGCTGGTTTTGAAAGCCAAGATCCGAGTTTTATTTTCACATCTTAGACGTCATCGTAATTCAAACAATCATAACTTTTCCTTAATCAAAATAACAATGGTCATTCGGACGATAGCTGTGCGTCTTTAAAAATTTTCATTTCACATCACTATATGACATTTATTCCAATACTTCCAATCCTATCAGTTATCATCACGTTTGTCATTCAATCCTGTTCATTTTCATGCTACCTCAATATTTGGAAATTGTGTAAATATTTTATCAAAATTCGAAGATGCGTCCTCAATGACGACAGCAACCTATTAAAATACCTAAGATAATCGAATAACCTTTCAAAAGTGGACAGAAGTTGGCCATAACACCTAACATTCGACCAGTCATCAGCTATACAACTGTTCTTAGATTCACAAATCCACTTTCCAATAAACAGCACCAGTGAACTCCATTTCGAAAAATGAGGAGGAAGAAAACTATACACAGAAAGTCGAATTTCCTTTCCAGGGTTCGAAATTTTATGCTGTAGGCGCTATGGAGATTCCGACACACCAGATATATAAAGGTCACCAGTCAGCTTGAATCAGTCAATCAAGGAGGCCGCCCTGATCTTAGTTGAAAAACAAAGAAGAAATCAGTCTTGGAGTTCCATTACCCGTCACCACCAGAATCGGCTTTATCAGGCACCTATCGCGATATTCAGTCGCCCGTAACAGTGACTTCACCAGAGATGTTATTGCGTTTAGTGATAATTTGTGATAATCTTTATCGGTGGTCAAAGAGTAGTATAGGTGCCAGGGCGAAAGGTGGATTGGTATCCACGATGGAGCATAAAACCTGGGAAACGCCTTCTAAACCAACACCAACAGCTCTACTACCAAACCCTATCTCCACCTCCATGTATCCCTATCTTCCCGCTGGGAGGTCTTTCTTAACGAAAAGCTGCAAACAGAGAAAGATGAAGGCGAGTCTCCCGCACCTAAAAACGGGACAAATTGCACTAAGTGGTCCTCCAGGTTGGAGATTGTGTAGGGCTAACAATCCTACACGGAAAACCGAAGTTACGATGTCACAACAGGAGCCTCGGACTGGACGGATAACACAACGATGAACCCGGCATCGACAAAGGAATAACCATCTGCGCATTTTCTCATGAAACGTGCACTCCCTGTACAGAGAAGGCGCTGCCAAGCAGCTAGCCGATACCTTGTCCCAATACAGGGCTGATGTAAAAGCATTACAGGAGATGCATTAGACCCGGTCCCTGGTATCATGAAGAAGAGTCGCTACACCATATATTATAGCGGCCATCCAGTAAACCATGTGCTCGGAATAGGTTTCTTAGTCAGCCAAAAAAGAAACCTGCTGTTATCGGCTTTGAAAACATAAGCGAACGACTATGCACTCTGCGCTTGCAAGGCAAAGTTAGAAATATAATATATACATATAATATAATTAACGTCCACGCCCCTGCAGAGGAGACTGGAGAGTCGGAGAAGGATACCTTCTACGAGGCAGTAGAACAAACCCTCGAAGCCTGTCCCAGATATGATATCAAAATCATGCTTGGGGATTTTAACAGCCAAGTAGGGAAGGAGCCCGTAATCAGGCGATACGTTGGCTCCCATAACTTGCACGAAAACAAATGATAACGGACTGCGGATTATTCAATTAGCAGGGTCACACGAAATGGTTGTTGGAAGTACCTGGTTTGCGCGGAAAGCGGTCCACAAACATACGTGGGCCTCTCCAGACGGGACCACTTCCAAGTAAATTGACCACGTGTTGATCGAACGCCGCCAACTCTCAGCCTTGATGAATGTCAGTACATATAAGGGGGACCAATATAGACTCGGATCACTATCTCGTTGGCATGGTGCTTCGAGCTCAAATAATAACACCACCCAGAATCCCCTCTAACAATCAGGTGAGAGTTAACACTGAAGCCATCTACAACACAACCCTCCGCGATACCTATAAGAGGGAAATGGATGCCGCAGTAACCGCAGTCAACAGAGATCCTGAACATGAAGCATCAACAAATGATCTTCACAATCACCTGAAGAACGTTATCATAAATACGGCCACAAACATACTTGGCCCCAGCCGCAAAAAGAGTCGGAACGGCTGGTTTGACGATGAATGTAAGCTAGCTACAGAACGGAAGAATGCCGCATACCGAGTAATGTTGCATTCTCAAAGAACGCGGGCACGCGCAGAGACTAATCACGAACTCCGGCGAGCGGAGAAGCGACTTCACAGACGGAAGAAGGAAGCCTGGGAGAACCAACAAGTCTGTGGACTCGAAAAGTACAGGGAGCAACCACACCAGGCGCGGAAGTTGTACCAACAAGCCAGCAGGATGAAGCCTTACACACCTCGATGCTCATCCTGCGAGACAAAGAGGGAAATATGATTTCCGAGAGAATGAGCATATTGGAGCGATTGGGTTGAGTACTTTGATGAGCTACTGAAAAACCAGAACATCGGCGAGTTGGAGATCCCGCCAACTGAAGGCGACGGACAAATACTGTCACCACCAAGCATAGAAGAAACAGCCCGTGCAATTCATCGGCTTAAAAATCATAAGTCGCCAGGAGCCGATGGAATTACACCCGAATTGGTTAAATATGTTGACTATATTGGGACTATATCATGGGAAGAACGACCCGAGACGTAGAAATTGCCTTCATCCAGATCGAGCAGGCGGCGATTGGCGCGAGATCTTAGACTGCACATCAATGAAGACAAGACAAAGTATAAGGTGGCAACGTCAGCACCAAAAACCGACCAACCAACAACATCAAACCGTACTGGTCAAACGGGAAGAATAAAGATAGGAGACTACAACTTTGGCAACCAACAGCCTATTTCAGCTTACAGCTTTCAGCTACTGTTACGCTCGAAACGTCTCACCGTAGGGTCAAAGCTCTTACTGTACAAGACTATGATCTTGCTAGTCCTCATGTATTCCTTGGAAACCTGGGTTCTTAGCAAGAAAACTTACGAAGTCTTGGTCGCGTTCGAGAGAAGAATCCTCCGAAGAAGTTTTGGCCCCCTACATGAGGATGGACGATTCCGTAGCCTACATATCGACGAAATCGATGAGCGATACCATGACCGTCAAGTTGTGGATAAAATCCGGCTCAATAGGTTACAGTGGGCGGGTCACTTGATCCGTATGGATGAGGATGATCCAGTCCGGAAAGTCTATAAGGGCAATATCTATGGTAGAAAAAGAAGACGAGACAGACCCTGCCTGAGATGAAGCGATGGCGTAGGTCATGACGCCAGGCAGCTTTTAGGGATATCGAATTAGTTGACCTAGGCACAAAACCGGAATGTCTAGAGTTGCTTATTAAGGCAGGTCTAGACCGAATACTGGTCTTCGCGCCGTTGATGATGATGATGAAAAAGGAGACCTCGGAGAAATTTTCCAATCTGTAAAGACGGAATTAGTATGGAGAAGAATGAATTATTGTTGTTGAATATAATTAAATTCAAAAAGTTAATAGGCTAGACATATAAAAGGGATGGATGACAGAAAAAAAGATAAACGCCCACAACGTGGGCAATCACGGAAGCTTTGAAAGGGGCCAATAAACGGTGATAGCAAATCAGTTCCGTAAATTTGAAAGCTGGATGACATTGTCTATGGACCGAGAAGAATGGAAGCAAAGTATAAAGTAGTTGAACAAGAAGATAATCAATATCAAACAATATTTTGACCGTGGTACGCCAAAGCTAAAAAAGTATGCAACAAAAGAACCTGTCATCTTTCAAACCTCGTTCACTCGATATGTAAATATAGAAAGGTCTACCCCACAACAGTCCTACAACAGTCTTGGAATCTTAGTCAGCATTTTCCCATTGAGAACAGTTTGTTGGCTATAAGTGGGAGGCCAGCCTCTGAAGTTCGCCTCGATGCCTCGATTTCGATCACTTTGCAGCGGCATGCACTAGCGAGTACGATAGTTCGAGAAGGTGCAGGAAGTGTGGTGAAGACGGCCACCTTATCAAAGACTGCACTGGAGATCCACGATGCATGTTGTGCAAAGAGAGAACGGGAGTAGATGACCGGCACGTTGCAGGTGGTGACAAGTGCCCGGCATATAGGAAAGAGCTGAATCGTAAGACTAAATGAGGTTGATACAAATCAACCTCAACCATTGTGAGGCAGCTCAAGACTTGCTCTCGCAAACCATTCGAGAGTCGAATGTGGACATGGCGATAATATGTGAACCATACTGAAATTACGTTAGTGCTGCGTGGCTGAAAGACTCATTTCTGAAACGCAGCGATATGGACATGTGGACGGCAAGCCATTCAAGAAACAATGGCATTTCCGGGAGCCGGCTTTGTACAGGCGAAAGTCAATGGCATCCATATCTATAGCTGCTATGCTCCTCCTAGTGCAACATTAGCGCCATATGAGGAGATACTAAACGGTTTTGTGTTGGACGCTAGAGGCCACAGCCCCAAAATCATTGCCGGCGATTTCAACGCGTGGGCTTTAGACTGGGGAAGTCGAGTGACGTACACCAGGGGCCAAATCTTACTTGAAACCTTCGCAGAGCTGGACATCGTACTCGCCAACGTTAGATGCGTGCCTACCTTCCGAGTCAAAGGACTAGGCTCAATGGTCGATCTAATCTACCTCAGTGCCGCGTTGGCGAGAGGGATGGTCTCACGGATGAGTGGGCACTATACCCACAGTGACCATCAGGCCATCTTTCTCGACATCAGGAACGGGGGAGTCAGCATCAAAAGCGAGGAGGAACTACGGCAGATCTGTGGACGAATTAGACGGAATTCCGAACAAAGCCATGAAGTTGGCTGCTAACATCAGGCCCGCATGGTTCATAAGTACATTTGAATCATGCATGGTTGAAGGAGTGTTTCCCGCTCAGTGGAAGAGGCAGAGGTCGGTCCTGCTACCGAAACCCCAAAAACCACCTGGCGCACCCTCTTCATATCTCCCTGTCTGTTAGACACTATGGGAGAGGTGTTGGAGAGGGTGATATACAACAGGCTGCTTCCGTTCGTCGAGCTAGCGGGTGGTCTTTTGGAGTGGCAGTATTGATTTCGTAGAGTGCGATCCACGGTTGATGCCATTACAACGGTCGTGGACCCATGGGGGGAGGAAACCCAGGCAGGTCAGGGGTGAAGGCAGGACTCAGGAAGTCCGCCATTAGCTATGCTAGTGCGGTCAAGGATCTGTGAAGCATTGGCCGCTAGAAGATGCTGCGCGGTGGTAACGCTGGATGTCAGAAATGTCTTTAACTCAGCCGGAAGATAAGACGGAGGCGGTTCTTATTACGAATTGCAGGAAAAACAACACTGTCAAAGTCTGCATTGGTAGTAACGAGGTCATTTCAAAATCGATCATTAGATACCTGAGGGTAATGATCGATGCCAAGTTGAGCTTCACCTGGACTATACTCACAAAAAGGCAACAAAAGCTAGTTCATCTCTAGCAAGGATGACGCCAAATATTGGAGGGCCAAGATCTAGTCGCCGGCTGCTTATCACGGGGATGGTGAAATCCATCCTGCTATACGCGTCTCCTGTCGGTGCATGCGCACTGGATAACACAGCGAAACAGAGAAGGGAAGAAGTTCGGCATACCAGCCAATCGCGCTGAGAGTGTGCGAATGAGGGACACTGTCTCTACCGGAGTAGGAGGGTGAATCCCGCCGAAGTGACTCCGGACCCCCAAAAAGCCACTAGGGAGGAGCTGTACAGGTGATAGCAGCAACGGTGGGATAATTCCGAAAAGGGCCACTGGACCCATACACTGATCCCGTATATTGAGAGATGGGTCGAGCGCAAGCATTGAGAATTAAATTACCACCTAACGCAGTTCCTTACCGAACACGGTGGATACAGGAAGTACTTGCATCGCTTCGGATTGGAAGAGTCTCCAGACTATCCCGAATGCGCCGCTACACCCGAGGACCCGGAGCATGTTATGTTCCATTATTCGAAATTCGCGAATGAAAGGAGGTTAAATGATGCCCTCGACGCAATTTTCGGACCCCATAATTTCGTAGAGGAGATGCTGAGGCAGCAAACTCTAGTGCGATAAGCAGAACAGTAACTGCGATACAGGCGAAGCTGAAGGAACTGGAGCGAGCTCGGAAAGCGTGACGGACGCGTGACTTAGTTGCGCTGGTGTAAACCAGAGCCCTCCTCGCGAAGTAATACTTCACGGTGGTCCGGCGAGGATATGGGCAGAGAAGTGAAGGGGGTTTTAGTGGGTGAGAATCCCACACATTACTGCATCCTGGCGCAGCAGAGTCTTTTTAAAATTTCCACCTCCGCTCATTGAAGTATAGCCCATAAACTAGGATTATCTTGTTAAAGGTTTTGTTCGTGAATTTTTAAGTTTTATTGCGATTAGGATAAGTCATCTTTATCCTAGGTTGCGGACCGTAGAAATGTGTTGTGAATAAGTCGATAAAATTTCAAAGATATTCGTTGTCGAGGAGTCTTCAAGAAAACGCTGCAACGACTTGGCTATTTAAGGTTGTAATTTCCGAATGACTTCAAAAGGTCGCTAATCGTGACAACATCTAGTTCCAACAAGATGAAAAACAACGTTCATTGAGGAGATTTCAATAGGTGTTGTTCCTCTTTTCCATAGGAGTGTCATTTCAAGACTCAGAAACGCTTCATTCAACCAAATGCAATTGCTTAATTACTCAAGGAAAACAAAATATGTGCATCCGAAATGAAATATATTTACAATACTTTAAAAAACAATGAAAAATATAATTTCACTAAAAGGAAAAGAAAAAACACAGTAAAACACGAGCAAAATAAACAAAAATTTATCTGAAACTTATAAAAGAGAACTTAAAATGCTACATACAGAAGAAAGTAATAATAATTTTCGACATAATGCATTTAATTGTTTTCTTCCTTAATTAAAAATTATATATAAAACACGTGTAAATTTATCTAAAATAAAAATATTCTGTTCTGTTTACAAATGTAGAAATCCTAACAGGTAAATTTATTGTAAATAAACTATTTTAAATATTTCCTTTAATTTCGTTTTAAATAATGAAATTTTAAATGAACACATCATACAAACAATACTAGCTGCCTGAAACGACTGGATCTATATTTTTTTTATTTATTTATAAGTTTATTATGAGATATATATGTATAAATATAAAGAAGCAGCTATTGTTTTGTTCTTATTAAAAATTTCAAATCTATTTTACCTAAATGAAATTTATTTTCTACAAAATTCCTTAAAATTAAATTTATTTAAACAAAATAGGAAGAATTCACTTCCTTTATTTTTATATAAAAAAAAGTTTCAAATGTTATTATTTTCGAGTCGGTGAGGTTTACTGGAGCTCGAAATATTTATTTATTCTTTCTATGGGAGTTCGAACCCCTGTTTTTCTATTGATTTTTTCATGAGATCAAACTGCCTTTAATTTATTAGTAAATAATGGATTTGTCACTTTATGGACACTTCAAATTCATCTAAATTATTTTCGTCCTGCTTTTTTCTGAAAACGACGCATTGTAATTCGGAATCAAACAAGAATAAAAGCAGGCAAATGAAGTGGTGGTAGAATTAGTGCTCGTTTGTTCTGGAAATGCCCTAAATAAAAAAATTGTGAAGGACCATAACACACTTTCTATTCATTTAATAGTGAGAAATATCTCTGAGAATTGTCTAGATTTGGTATTCAATATATCATTTTCATAGAAAACAATAATTCTATTCCATTTCGGATGTGGAAGAGTTCAGCGGACGACGACACCTGTCCCCAAACACTTCGACTGCTGTGATGACATCTTCTTGCTCTTACACCAAATCTTTGTGGAGTATACGACATTCTAAAGCCTATTTTGTATTATTTTTTTCTTTATTTAATTTCCACTGAGACTGTGTTTCAGCTTCAATATTGTCACTACTCAATGCTTTGCAAGCGATAAACCCACCATTGGTGGACAGCACAAAGCCAACCACACATATCTATGTGGAACGGGCATTCAAACCTGGAGGGCCGAAACTGAAATCGTTACGCTAAACCACCTCGGTCATCCCATCCCATCACCCTCTCATCGAATCAAAGACCCCTGGATCTGGGGTAGGAGGCAAAAGAAGTCAG
Organism: Hermetia illucens; assembly: GCF_905115235.1. Lineage (NCBI taxonomy): Eukaryota > Metazoa > Arthropoda > Insecta > Diptera > Stratiomyidae > Hermetia > Hermetia illucens. The sequence goes on from NC_051853.1 coordinate 45,172,391, forward strand.
ACTAAAGATACATTCCAAGAAAGCCAAATAATCTAACAGTTCATTGCATTCTTCCTTTTTTTGCAGTAATTAAATCTGAAAGAGCAGCTATTGCAATGTCAGCGCCTAGTTTAGGTTTTTCCGCGCCAATGTTTTTGCATGATACTTTATGGGAGGGAGGGAGGGAATAGAAATTAATCGCCACTATCACTGAAAAGCTCCTAGCTTTCGTCAACTCGGGCCGGCATCATATTCAACGAAAAACTACATCGGCATGAGGGGTAGATACCCGTCAACAGTTTGATTAGAAAGCGGAAGTGATAGTGGATAAATCACACATTGAGGAATAGTGGCAGTTCTGTTGCTGATCATACTATGTAATGGAATCTATCCCAGAATGGCCAACAATTGAGTCGCATAGAACTACATGCCACGAGCAGCAAAATAGAAGAGTGCAAGCAAAAATTCTGAGGAAAGCTGAAACACATCACATCACCAGAAATCGCTAGAAACCGCCAAAAATGGAGCGTAGATGCGCTTTGGTTGCCTTCTGCACTGCTTAATCTATGATGTTGTGAACTGAATTCCCTCCAAAAAAACTAAAGAATCATGTCAGTGTTCTGTCAAATAGCGGAACAATTTTGAAATCATTTTCAATGAATATTGCAGTTAACTCAATTATTACAGTGGGACAGTGATATGCCCCAGATTAGAGTAAATTCACGTAAAAAATAGAAATTAGGCTTAATAGACCTTTATTAAAAGTAACAAGATTTCTACTAAACTTTTCAGTCTCGTGCGATAGGTGAACTGCAGTAAGGGTATGCACTGTTTCCTAAGCGCATAAAACATGTAATATTTACGCAATTTTGCACGAAATCTAAAAAGCCCATGTTTCTGACTATCAAAACCCAGTAAGTGCCCTTACTCTACTTTCCACTAAGCAAATTTTTATTTCGTGGAAAAAAAAGGCATCAACTGCAATTAAGATGATTGTCATTCCTCATAGTCATTCCTCATGCAACACGGTCTCAGATTGAATTTAAACAAAACTGAATTTTTGACGACCGATCCCCATGAAACAGGCACAATCACTGTCAGCGGCAGTGATCTGCCCAGATCTGAGCGATTTAAATACCTCGGGTCAACGCTATCAGCCAATGGAGAGCTGCGTTATGAAATTGCTTCACGCATTAACGCAACCTGGATGAAGTGGCGTTCCACAACTGGTGTCCTTTGTGATCGACGTATCAACGAACGTCTCAAATCTAAAATTTACCGCAATGTTGTCCGTCCAGTCGCTCTCTATGGTTCTGAGTGTTGGCCGACCATAAAAGACAATGAACGGCGTCTCGCGGTAATGGAGACGAAGATGCTACGTTGGACTAGTGGCGTCACACGTTTAGATCACATCCGAAATGAGGATATCCGCGATCGTTATGGGGTTGCACCGATCGTGGAAAAGTTGCGAGAGAGGCGTCTTCGATGGTATGGTCACGCAATTCGTGCAAACGAGAATTCACTTGCAAAGATTGGTCTGAACGTCGAAGTCGATGGTAAACGACCAAAAGGCAGACCTAAGCAACGGTGGCTTGATACGCTCGATGGGGATTTGAAAGCCTCGAGATTGCACCCAGATCAGGCATTCGATAGAGCCAAATGGCGAAGCCGATCACGACGAGCCGACCCCGCTTGTGAACGGGACAAAGGCTGAAGAAAAAGAAGAAGTCATTCCTCATAGTCAGCTCATAAAGGCACAAGTAATGCAAAAATCTATTAAGTCCACTCCAGTAACAACCAAACTCCAACATTAACGTTATTGGAACAGATGTTGCCTTTTTTTCTGTGTTGAATCAAACTGCAGCATCGTTTGTTTTTGATTAAGAGAAAAAATAAATCTGATGATTTCGAACTTTGACTAGTCACCAATGTGAGTAGCCGAAGGAAAAGAATACTGGAAACGTATTCTAATAGCAAAGGGCTCGCCTTACCTACCCCCTTACTAGATTTGAAAAGTAAAATATTCATATCAAAGCTCTAAATCTCTTCACGCTTTTTCTCACCAAGATTATCAACATCATGCTTAACACCCAAATTGTTCGCCCAGCACATTTCAATTAACAGCTCTTCTACTTCAGATGAAGCAAACATTTCTCTCATCAGATGCGTATCACATGATGACAGCAACAGGCTCAATAAAAAGTGGAAACATGAGCTTATTGACGATATACCAAACCTAGAGTCAGCAATAATAGAGACCCGTAAAGCGGTGCCTCCTCTTCAAGTGAATACTGCTTCGCCGCAAGAGGAAACGCTTGACAATCCGAATGATGTGCTACCGATTCCAGGGGTGAAACGAAGAAATAAAGGATCATGGGCAAAATGCCTGTATGTTCATCACTAGGCTTCTAAGAACAGCTCTCTATATTTAGACAATTAAGGCACGATCTACAGAACGGAAGCTTTAAAAACCTCTGCAAGGTAGCTGACATAAACCCCTGGGGCACAGGCCACAAAGTGGTGATGTGTAAAATAAAGATGAAGAAGACACCTCAGATTATCTGACCAATAATGTTGAGATTGTGATTGAAGCAATCGCAGTAACCAATTCAGAGATGATGATTACCGAAGAAGAATTAATCAAAGTGCATGAGAAAATAAGCGACAAGAAAACGCCGGGACCCGATGGCATTCTGAAGATACCAGTGAAAGTTGCCATCCTCACGAGACCAGACATGTTTATTTAAATCATGCAAACGTGCCTTGACGAAGGGATGTTCCCTAAACGAAGCAGTAACGTTTGGTTTTATCACCAAAAACAAAAACAAACGATCCAGAGATCCGTCCTAATATCGTCTAATATGCCCCAATAGGAAAAATTCTAAAGGGAATAATTGCCAACAGATTGCTGGAGGCAGTTGGAAACAAAAGAGGCGTATCTGAAAATCAGTAGGTTCAGAAAAAGCCCTTTCACTTTCGATGCAATAAAAGTGGCGGTAAGCATTGCAACTGCTAGCATAGAAGGCAAGGTTGGCGTTGGAGATCGGAAGAGAACTATGTGGTGGCCACGCTGATGTGAAGAATGCCTTCGACTTGGCAAACTAGTCGCCAATCAAAAGGTCACTCATCAGGATGAATACTCCGCGCTAACTGAAAAACATAGTGACTAGCTACTTTATCGATTGAAAACTAAAATACGACACCAATGAAAGCACAAATTATTACCTTGCGCTCACAGACGCCCTCAGAGATCGCTGCTAGGGTCACTTTTGTGGAAAACCGTGTAGATTACCCTAGAGAAACCTCGCTAACGCTATTGCCGTGATTGTAATGGGAAATCACATCCACAAGATCGTGTGAAACCAACCAACGCAAGCCAAGATGAGAAGAAGAAGATATTCAACGTAAATCGCTAATGAAATTGAGAATGTTTACCCTATCGCGATTCCATTGAACTCGAAATAAAGCCAAGAGAGGAATGGACATGCACTAAAATTCGGGAAAAATATAGACATCGCTATTCGACAAAGATATTTTTATTTGACCTTAGCCATGAGGCCGAGTAACAATATCTCCACCAAGGGTGGCCCCAAGGCTGTCCAAGAAAGAAGGAAAGAGCTACTATAATGTGAATGATCATATAGGCGTGTCAGAGAGTATGTGGATTGAATCTAGCTTCGTGCTGATAAAATTAGATCAAGGTAACAAATGACTCGGAACAGAGTTTCCGGCAATTTACCTTTCGCTATCGATCATTCAGTGAACGATAACGAAGATCCTCAAATTGCTCGCTTCCTCCAACTTGAGCGAACTTTTCAGTAATGTCATGCTCTGGAGAGCACTCTTCTTCCTCTAGCAGCACTTTAATTTTGTATTCTGGCCAGACTTGCATTAATAAATGCGAATTCGACTTCAGATTGATGTTTGAAGCTTGACAACTTAAATAAGGATGCTTTCTTTAAGTATAGTTGCACAATCTGGAAGAAACTTCCTAATAGTCACATTGTGTTTGTCAACGATAATAAGTGGGACCTGACAAAGTAGTAAAAACAGTTCTTCAATATTCAGAGCCACATTGTTTAAGCACAGGGCCAATCATAAAGTCAGTTGAGTTTCGACTGACAGGCAACAAACGTCTAATCAGATCAACCATATCACGGTCAACAGCAAATGTAGTTCTGGATATGCGCAACAAAAGGGTCGCTGACATAAGCCTCGAAAGTGATCACCACTTAATGGCCGCTTGTTTCCTGGGTCGCCATCAAAAGTGCTTTTATCTCTGACATAAATCAAGTTGTTGGTCACGGAAACGTGAATCGGCAGACATAAAGAGTTGAAAGCTTTGATATTCCCTGAGGGTGCGATAGTCGCACGATAGAGATTCGATACAAGGAAAAGCCCGGAAATAAATTACGTGAAAGCATTGGACAAGAAAGACAATCAACCGGAAAAAACCGATAAAGATCTCCTGAACACCTCAAAATCTAACCGGCAAAAAGCATAAGAATTTCTAGAAAATGAAAGTAATGAGCTTCCTTACGAAGCAGGTCTTAACTAATGGAACAATCGTTATTACCTTCCACAAAAAAGATTTTTATCTGCAATTGCATATATAGGAGTCATTCAATAATTAAAGAGACAAATTGGTCTGGAGAAACAATGGTTGGCAAAACAAGTTTGTTAAATTTAAGAATTTAAAAGGCCATCATTGCGATGAGTCTTGGATCAACATTGTCAAAATTTTAGTTAAACATTGGGTAATCAACTCCAAAATCCCACATTTTTTTCAACAACGCTCTATGATTCGTTTCTTCTTGCTGAAGAAAAAAAGAAATGAAAAATGCTCTAGAATGGCTAAAATCAATGGTAAAAGTTTTATGAACAGTGAAAATTTTTACAAATGAGTAGAATAGTGCAAATGTGATCGAGGCTCAGTGACTGACAAACACCGTTCTAGCCAGCTCCTTCACTCGGAATTGGATTTGACGGCACTATTTGTGTTAATAGCCGTGTCACAGTGGAAATTATTGCAGAAAAAGTTCAAGTTATTTAATCCAAAGGACAAAGCATAGAGTTTAAACGCACCAACTGACTTGTCAGAGAAAAGTTCAAAACCAAAGCAGGAAAAATCATGCTGTAGGACCCTGAAGGTACGATTTTTGTGATTATCTCGAAGAAGCTCATACAATAAACAACCAATACTATCCAGATATGCGTTTAGACAAAGTGAAGTCAGTTATGAGAAAGAAACATCGTAGATCTCAAAGCAGAAGTGTGCTGCTCAACTAACCGATGATACCCTTACCCAAAAGAGCTGGCAGCTACTGCCTCATCCCCCTTACCGCCACAATTTTGTACCACGTCATTTCCATTCGAAGAAATTAAAAAGTAACGAGGATGTCAAAAAATTTATGCAAAAATTGGCTCAAACGCCAAGATAAAGAGTTCTTTGCATCCGGTATAAAAAAGATAGTGATTCGTAGGGATTAAGAGTGAAAAGTGGGAAAAGCTTTAATAATAATAATCGTTGGCACAACAATCCATATTGGATCAGGGCCTTGAAGTGTGTTAGAGCACTTCATTCAAGACCGTAACGGTACACTAGGAGGCAATGTGGTCAGCATTGCGCTCGCCCGAGATTATTACCCTGATTTGACTCAGGTACTCATTCACAGCTGAGTCGACTGGTATCCGACGTCAAATCACGATGCAAACTCCACTGCCACCAGTGAGATTTGAACCGCGACCTTCCGTATGACAGCCTAGTGCTCTAACCACTGAGCTATCCGGACACCTTTACTTTACTTTATTAAAATAAACGGTTTTCTCTCGAGACAAGTGTGTCTCCTTTATTATTGAATGGCCCTCGTATCTGGAAATATTAAAATACCATTTCAATAAATGTGGAGGAGGAAGATAGAAAGAACTGCAACTTCCGCGTCTACAACCCAGCACTTGTGCAGATATACTGCCGCAACTAGCTAACCTCCCCACTTTAAATTATAGTTAGAACTGCTTTCAAGACTTGTATAGCGTGCGATTTGTACCACTCTTTTCAGAAATGAGATAAAATCAATAAAACAAAATGATAAAAGTGTTGTTATGTAAACCTATTTCACTCTAAAGTGATTTGACTAAAATGGATTGAGTAGATTTCCTCATGTCATAAAATTTAAGATGCAATTCGTAATATAGTTCCTTTACTGATAATGATGATGATGATGATACCGTGAGTATTCATACGCCACACAAAAAAAAAGGTGAAAAAAATTCCTTCCGTCAACAATATCCCCTCCGCTTTTTTACCCAATTCTTATCACCAACGCACATATGAAACTTAACGTGCACCTCAGATACCTGCAGACGCTCAAATTCCGCCCAATCGATAATTAATACTATTCAGTCCTTCGCGACAGAAAAATCAATTCTAATTAATATACAATAGACTCCCCTACTGATTTCCATGCAGCTACGAAACGTAGCTGACAGATACTACTAACTTCCCTTATACAATAGCAATCACACAATAGGTTTCAAACTCCTTCCTTTCTGAAAGGCATACCTGGACAACTGATTGATAAAGTGAGGACCAGTTTCTGCTCTAAAACCTGCTGCACCGGTCACTCAAATCTCTGGGGACATTATTAGAACAATAACGCAGAAATTAGTTTTCGACAGCGTTAATAAGACGTGGATCTGAACAATTCTGCGCAGGGAAATACTTCTCTCTCTGTGAACTTATGAATATTATCGAATCAATATATGGCGACGGAAAATGTCACATGTTGCATAGTTGAAATCCAAAACAGTGTGACAAAACTACATTCTGTCACAGATGCTATTTCTTCTTGTAATGCGTGATTTTCTTCATGATGGTTCTGAGGAATTCAACGGGCAATGACATTACTCCCCAAATCCCTTCCTCAAATACGCAGATCTGGTCACTTTCCCAATGGCTCTGCATCTAGAAATAGGAGATGAGAACTACAATTCTCAGTCCAGACAGTTGATGGACAGCATATTGAAGACGCTCCCCAATTTATATATCTAGTTATATATCTAGTTGTGGTTGCTCCTGCCATCTCTTTAACACTTTAACATTACCTAATCCCCCTGCGATACGATAAAATAACGTGACCTCAACTTCATATGAACCGTACGTGAAAAAATACCGCTATGACTATTCGCAAGTTGCATGATTTCATCCTTACTTCACCACTACAACGTTATTTGAAACTGCAAGGCTTCAAATAAATTTTTCTCCCAACTACCGTCAAGGTGCAATATCGGGCAAAAATTTACGTCAGCATACGGGCCAGATACCTGTGGTCATGTTGATTAGAAGACGGAAGTGACAATGGATAAGTCACACATTAAAAAGGGAACAGGCCATACTATGTAGTGGAACTTACTATTCCGAGAAAGCTGACTAGTCTAATTAACCGCAACAATGAAACGTGAGCGGAAGGTTGGCACTAACTCTAAGAAAATTTCTGGTAACATTCCTCCCCTAATAGGGAGGTCCTAAAGTCAATAAGAAAAATCGATAACATCTGGCGGCTGACTTGTATAATCGTATTACTCAAAATCACTGTTAATTATTGCCAATTATGAAATTATTGCCAATTACGAAAACATAATTATACTTTAAAGAAGGAGAAAGTGAGTGTGAGGGTCGACCAGCGTCTAAGTGCAGCTTCACAGAAATGACTGTCGATAGCAAGCTTTTGCTTACCGTTACGCCATACACATCGGTACTAGGACTCTTGTTAGTTTACTAACACTAGATATCTCTTAGACCTTGTAAATCACAATGGATTGTTCCGGCAATTTCAACGCAAACTTTAACAAGAAGAAAAGAGAATGGAAAACTACCCGACAACAACTAGTTCTTCTATCATAAATGATGTGAAAATACCAATGTCCTTGACAGTTAGTTGTGACTAAATCATGTTGGTACGTATTTGATTGATTGTGTAATGATCCACGGATTGCGATGTCGTGGTGATGGTGGTTTAACAGATTTCCTTTATGTGAGGACGACCATTCATTTTCTTTTATTTTTTCTTTATTTTGAAACTGCTTTTCGTTCCATTTTTATCATATATCCCCTAATTAAACTTTTTTTAATCTCCCGCTATTCCTCCATTATCATCATAATAATTGCTCAAGATAATTGAACATTTTCGTCTTGCGCCTCTTTTCGGCACTACTGAGGTAGCGAATTTCAGATGAGGCGAAAAAAACAAAGGAAATTCGGTCGAACGCCATTGAGTTTGCGAACTAGGAATCGTAGGAGCCTAACGAAAAAAAACCTTAAATTTTAAAGTAGAGAATTTTTCTTGGAGAAAGGTCGCGAAACTAATGAAATGCATGTGAGCTACAATTAGAATTCGATTGGATACAAGAGAAGAGACGAGCTCGTTGTTGTAGAAAGAGATTCCACTCCACACCGTTGAGTTTGGGGAATCAGAATCGTAACTCTAACTAGAAATATTTTTGATTTTTAAACAGCCCAGAAAATTTTTGGGCAAATGAGTTGCCTCTACCCTGGACGAAACCGTCAGTCGTCTTTGTGAATAACTTGGGTGTTTAACCCAAAAAAGGAGTCCGTAGACCAAAAAAGTGGAAGTAGGTTGCTTCCCAACAAGTCCGGTCTTTCATCAAGTGGATGCGGACTCAGGAGTCCTTCAATCCTCAACCAAAAAAAATCACTTCGATCTAGTTTAGGTCTGAGCACAAGGCTTGAATATAATTTACACTCATATTTGAGAGCGGAGAGCGGAAGTGAGGCAGCATCTGATGAGTTGCCGCTGTCACCGTCAGCCGTCTTTTTGCAAAGCATTTTTTTCAGGAAATCTCCCAATGCTCCAAAATTCAACTGGAGACGAACTGTAACTTTTTGGAATTGGTCTGTCATGAGCGTTCAATTTGCTTGAAGCATGCAGCAAATATAGTAATCCCATGAACAAAATGATGTGGATTAATATCCCTTTATAACTAAAGAAAATGAATTCTCCCTTGAAAAGATAATCTATCTAACGTATCTATCTAACTTTAACGAAGAGGAAAGGATCGAAAACGTCAGATTTTACAATAAGCGAATATTTAAAAAAAACATGGAACAATTACCAAAGTCGATAATAAGAAAATCGTTCGGATATTCGAGCAGAAATCTCAACACTTGCAAGAGCGAAAAGGTTACAGATATAGTACCACCTTTTGTGAGGAAAAGCCAAATTGGCCACAGAGGATTATGATCGCAACTTTCACTGAAAAATCGGCTTGGAGTACATACGGACGAGCGTAATTAATACGCAAAAAGCTACATATACAACACCGTTAAAGATCCAGTTAAGGTTAGTTCCTAAGTTCAAGCTTTACAGATCCACGTGCGTTCGTGCTGATATTCTTTTGTTTCCAATCTAATTTCCGAAATACAAACATTTCATCAATTAATGTTTCTGTTTTAACGCAAGTTACAATTACAGTCAATGCTTAGAACACGTGACTTTTTTTTAATTAGCGCAAAAAGGAGCTGAAATTTCCCAAGAACCACTTCACATCTCCGAGCCTGGTTAACATAGAGGCATGCAATCGCATTTTGACGGGAAATTTTAGTTGAACTACACTCAATTTTCGTCAACTTACAGGTTTTGGATAGATGGGCCATTGTAGCTGCCTCTATCAACCCGGATGGACATAGTGATCAAGCATTTGATTCACTGCAAACGCTAGATCCGGAAGCGAACTTCTACAACGAGAAAACCTGCTGACATGATAGTGAAAGTTTTGCATTTCAGGCACAATGAAAGTCATCCATGTAAGTCCCCTGAGTACAAGCGCCCTACCCATTGTTCTAAGCAGAACATGTTTTCCTACCGTCTCACAACAAAACTAATATCCAGCAAGTTGTCTAAAAGTGCTTTTTGCAGAACAAACTCTGATTGAATCTGAATAAAAATGATAACTTTTTGACAACCGACCCTAACTCAACACATCATTGTCAATGACAGCAATCTATCGAGAACTGGGCAATTTAAATAACTCAGCCAACGATGAACTGCGCCATAAAACTGCTTCACGCATCCGCACAAGTTGGATGAAGAGGCGCTGCCCAACTAGCGTTCTTTGAAATTGATTTATCAAAATCTACCGTAGCACCGTTCGCCATGTTGCTAGCTAACTATCAAAGGCAATGAACGGCGCTTCACGTTAACTGAAACGAAGATGTTGCATTGGAGCATCCACGTAACACACTATGATCACGTTCGAACTGAACACATCTGTGATCGATATGGAGTTACATCCATCGTGGAAAAACTACGAGAAGGGCGTCTTCGATGGTATGGTCATGTAATTCGAGCTGACGAGAACTCACTAAGATTGGTTTAAATATCGAAGGCGACAGAAAACAGCCAAAAGGTCGGCCAAATAGCGATGTCTTAATGAAATACGAATCTTAGCGGGCGGGAGATATGTGAATCGGTAGCCTGGTTCTTGGGAATTTAATTGCTAAGTAGCGTTTCTCGGGAGCGCGCGTTGTACCTGCGCGAATTTTACAAAAACGGTATTTCTACAACAAAAAAAAAACAAAGTTCGAGGAGACCGCTTCGACACGATAAACCAAGACCCAAATTACCGCAAACGGAGGAAAATGTGGAAAAGATTAATCAGTCTACCTGTGACTATCCCCGCTCTGCAGTCGAAAGCCTGCAAGTGTTTTGAACGTAAATAAATAATATTGATACACAACATTTTACGATGACTCCCATCACAAAGCCTACCTGTCAAGTTGTCATCAGAAACTTCAGAGTTAGATTGATTGGGTGTCGCAAATGCGATGCTAATTATTTGGATGACATTATTTTTAAGAAGAAGAAATTCCCAAAGAGTTAATTTCTATAATAAATAAACAATTTTTCAATGAATGACTTATTTTTTATCGATTTTTTAAATATAAAATTTCTTTGAGACACCTTGTAGAAAAGTGGCCAAAAACAAGACATCCAATAAACTGTTCTGTGGAAAACAGAATTTCCGCATAATATCTTATTCGGAATTATTATTATATTTTTTTAACATTTCATTTTCGGTGAGACTATGCAACTGATAAACCTCGAGCAGCGAGGTAGGCACAAGAACGAACGCAAACCGCCCTGACCAACTGGGATTTGAACTAGAGGCAATGAAAGCGAGAAGCTGATGCATAGCAATAAGTATTTTAGTCCGATTCAATCTATCTAACCACCATTGCATTTAGCAAGGTGTGTCTCTCAACACCATGGCAAACGCCCCAGGAAATCTTCCTTTACACATTCTGCCCTAATAAATTACAATAGGTGATCTTGGGCTATTTGCGATTTCCAACTTTCACAAGATAAGTAAATTCAGCACTTGTATAAAAGTAGGCATAAAACTGTGGAGTATATTCATCGCAAATAGAACAACGAAGTGAAACTCACTCGGCCAAATTTGGTATTAGTTGGTGGGCTATTTGAACCTTGAACCTTGAACAGAAAAAATACGTCCACAAAACATGACGATCACCTCAATAGCATATACGGTTCCGATTTGCCTTTAATTTATTGCAAATATTTCAATTTACATTCGTAGAATCACAATAGATGGTCGAAATTTGTGGATGATAAAAAATTGATTTAGGAAATCGGAAAAGGACATATGGGCAGCACTTTAACTAAAAAAAAAATCTAAAAGGTGTCAGTAGATTATAAAAAAAAAGTCCTTCACATTCAAAAAGGTGGAAAAATGAATATGTTTACAAGCAAATCATTTCGTTTTCATTCTTCTTCAACTTGGATCAGATATCGAGCACTGAAAACTATTCGAAACCACATCAAATACAAACAACTTCTTCCTGCCTCGACGGGAGTACATGAAACCGAAATTGTCTAAAAATTTTAGGTAGTTATTTACAGTATTTGATGGAGAAAAGAACGACGTGCCATGTTTCTCTATAATTGTTTTCCAAAACAAACTAATGGACATTACGTCGTCTACCTAATCATTCAAACTAGTCAAATATTTTCAATTATGGACACAAATATTTCTCACAATTGCCCATTTGGGTGATTACTTGAATTCGTGGATTGATGCGACTGAGATTGATGATGTGGATGCTGCTGTATACTACCTACAACTACATTTGGATTAACAACATTTACCTCAAGATGTGATGAAGATGGTGATGATGCCAGAGCTTGTTGGTGGAGTCGTTGTTGTTGATGCTGATGCTGTTGAAGTTGTTGATTCGAAACTGACGGAGGAGGTGGAGGAGGTAGACAATTTACAGTGAAATTTCCGAAATCAACAACAATTGGTGCCGCTATGACATTTAAATTTTGATTTTGAACAGACCCGGGAGGGGCAGCTGCAATAGCAAGCATGGCAGGAAAAACTGGCTGAGGTTGCTGCAACTGTTGATGTTGTAATTGTTGCGGTGTTGGCGCTGCCATTACCCCTCCGGTGGATGCAGATGTAGGTAGATGAACTTGGGGTTGCTGTGCTACTGTTTGTTCTTGTTGCTGTTGCAGTTCTGATGGCGATGGTTGTTGGTGAATCTGCTGCAGTTGATGATGACGATGATGATGGTGGTGAGTGTAGTTTTGCACAACCGATACCATATTTGTTTTACTACTTCCAGCTAGTGATGTAGAAGGTGTTGTCGATGTAGCTGATGCCGTTGTGGTTTGAGACTGGTGGTGATTTACAGTTGATTGATTATTTGCTTGTAACGAAGGATTGAGTGCTGCTGTATTTGTTTCGGAATTGACCGAATCAAGTCGTTGTCATTTAGAATTGTTTTGCAGGGCGGCATTTATTTGAGCCCAAAGATCTTTTTTGCATGATTTTGATCTGCAAGGAAATAATATTTGAAGAACAGAAACGCCCCATCAAAACTTCATGAATTTGCTCGTTTTTCATTTAGAGTGCTATAAGTTCTGAAGAAAAAATAACGTCCATCTAACAAAGATTCACGCACCTTTTAATCGATTGAATCCAATCTTTAAACTGCGCATTCCCTTCTGGTGTTATCTGGAATGCAGCTCGAGCCGCCAAAATTATACTTGCAAATTCCTCATAGTCTGACTGCGTCAAATGATATAATTTCTGATGGATGCATTGAATGTACCTAAAGAAGAACATACCATTAGCAAAATAAAACTTCCACAATTTGAAAACTTACATTTGTTGGCATTTCTGAACAAGTGGCGCCAATGCCGACCGGAGGTGCTGCATAACAAGTTGTGGATTGCTCCGACCTAAATAATGTGCCGACTCAATTGCTACATCATGCAAAACAAACGGGCTCACGATGGAGTTGACAGCACATACACAAAATTGATGTAAATACTGTGTCCCGAGTTTTTTGGATATTCGTAGAAGCCATTTAACATCCTCACCGTAGGGTGGATTTCGAGCATACTTGGCTTGCGGCCGGTCATCATGCACCCGGCGTGCCAATGTTTCCATAGCGAGCATGCCCACGTTATATGCAGCAAGCAAATAACGTAACTGTATGGAGCTGAAATGGAGAATGTATTTATTGAATGAGTTGGTGTATAACTATATTTAATTTCAAGATTTTTATTTTGATCATTGACCAGATGTTAAAGAAATGATAATGCAAGAAATTATCCAGCTTCCTTACTTCTACCTATAATTCAGATGATTCTACTTCTTCTTTTTCTTCAGCCTTTGTCCCGTTCACAATCGAGGTCGGCTCGTCGTGATCGGTTTCGCCATTTGGCTCTATCAAATGCCTGATCTCGATGCAATCTCGAGGGTTTTAAATCCCCATATAGCTTAACAAGCCACCGTTGTTTCGGCCTTCCTTTTGGTCGTCTACTATCGGCTTCGATGTTCAGTCCAATCTTGGCAAGTGAGTTCTTGTTAGCGGATTGCGTGACCATACCACCAAAGACGCCTCTCACGCAAGTTTTTCACGATCGGTGCAACCCCATAACGATGGCGGATATCCTCGTTTCGGATGTAATCAAAACGTGTCACGCCACTAATCCAACGCGACATCTTCCTCTCCATTACCGCAAGACGCCGTTCACTGTCTCTTATAGTCGGCCAACACTCAGAACCATAGAGAACGACAAGACGCACGACATTGAGGTGAATTTTAGATTTGAAACGTTCGTTGATACGTCGATCATAAAGAACACCAGTTGTGGTACGCCACTTCATCTAGGTTGCGTTAATGCGTGAAGTAATTTCATAACGCAGTTCTCCATTGGCAGATTGCGTTAACCCGAGATATTTAAATCGCTCAGTTCTGGGCAGGTCACTGCCGCTGACAGTGATTCTCCCTGTTTCAAGGGGATCGGTCGTCAAAAATTGAGTTTTGTTTAGATTCAGCGTGTTGCATGAGGCAATCATTCCATTTTTGGACAAGTATCTCGAGATCATTTTTGCTATTAGATGCTAGGAAAACATCATCTGCATAAATCAGTGTGTGGGCGCTGGACGTTGGATGTCCCATGTGACGGTGCCCATAACAAGAACAAAGAGGATTGGTGAGAGGGCGCTTCCTTGATGAACACCAACACCACCGCCATACTCTGAACCTTACTTTCCGGGTCGTGGCAGAACAATTGAAACCAGCGCACGAGTTCTTCTAGCACTAAGTGTTTTCCTAAAGCATACCAGATGAGTTCGTGTGGCACACGGTCAAACGCTTTCTCTAGATCCAGAAATGCAATGTAAAAAATGCGATGCTTCTCACGATGTTTCTCCATAAGTAACCGCGCAGCGTGTATTGCGTCAGTAGTTCCGCAGTTTTTAACAAATCCGACTTGATTCACGGTTATTTCAACGATTTCGCGAATACGGTTGTCAAGAATGCGAATCTTCCACGTATGGGAAAGTTACCGGATCGGACGGTAATTTGAATATTCTGCTGGACTACCTTTCTTTTTCCATATAGGAACTGTGGTACTTTCTTGCCAGTCAGATGGTGTTCTTCCTTCCTGAATAACCCTATTAAAGAATTCACTGAGCCACAGTGTTGGGTCCCAACTCTTCACTTTCCAGAGCTCAGATGCGATGTCGTCAGGTCCTGTGGGTTTCCCCGATTTCATTCGTTTTATTACCTCCTCGACTTCAGTTGCGCTGACAGTTAAGTCCTTGAGGGTTTAACGTGAGCACCTGTCTGGACGACTTAATCCCACGGTCTTCTTAACACATGGATTAATTTTGCGACCACAATCAGAGCCCCGCTGAGACAAACAACAACGGTACCAGTCTATACCACCCGTGTTGAAGCTCCCACCAGGGGGCCAACCGCAAACAACCGAGCTGTACTCACATACAACGGCAGTTCACCCGAAGTATGAGAGTCCAGGGGCTTTCCCGGTTCCCATGGTACCAGTATACCCCTGTTAAGGTTTCGTGACCAATTTGCCACTTCAGATGAGTCCCCGTGCAGACTCGAGCCTGATCGCCCTAATTAGGCCTTTGGAGCATTCGCCTACCAAACCAAACCAAAGTAAGTACAGCGTCTCCCGGTGCCAGCATTATGGAGTTTCTCCTCGGCCACTTGGTTTTGGTTTGGCCGATAGGGTTGCCGCCCCATCTTCCTCGCCGCCACCTGCGAGCACCAGTTGCACTGACAGGTGGAACTGCTCCAAATATCGGCAATGATTGGGGAAATCGAGGATGAGCAAATTCTTCAGTTAAAATTTGCTCGAAGTATTCTCGCTATCTATCCGTTGCGGCTCGACGGTTGGTAAGAAAAGTACCGTGTTTGTCATTAACGCAACAGAAGGGTTCGATATCCTGTGTGCGTTCATTATAGCTTTTGGCAAGTCGATACAGATCCCTCCCGCCATCCCGAGTGTCCAGTTTATCGTAAAGATTTTTTTAATGGTCCGCATGGGTGACAGCGACTACTTCCTTTGCTTCCCGGTTGACATTCTTATAAATTTGCCAGTGTTTTATCGTCGAGAAATTTGTGGTAGAGTCTTTTCTTTTCCCTCGTGATTTAGAGAAGAGGATATCATAGTGGCGGCCATGTTTTTTTGTGCTAACTGTAGCCCAATTCTCGTATGATCACATAAAAAGACGACTGATAACAGGCAATAGCATTCAAATTGCCATTCAACCAAGCCGAAAATACTAATCAAATGGCAAAATCACTCGAAACAGCGATTTGTGTTCACCCAGACCAAAATAACGATACAGAAAAGTGAGGAACTGCGAACCGACCCTTCTACTGTTCACGACAAAAGCTAAAAGAGAAGAAAAAGTAAAATGACACGTCTTAGATAACAAACAGAACAGGAGTTTAACATTTTTCAATCCCAAACCATATCGAATTCGATTGACCCCTCAGGATAATTACCTGTCCCCCAGATGTAGGGTAATGCGGATGTATGTTGCTATCATTAGGCCAATGCTCACTTATGCAAAAGAGTTTTCCCTGTAAACTAGCCACACTGCAAAGACCTGTGTGTCTGGGTATCACCGATGCCACGAGAGCGACATCCGGCGCAGCTCTGAATGCATGATTCAATTTGCAGCCCTTGGATTTGTTTATTCAGAGCACTACAATGAGAGCAGCTCATAGACTAATTCGATTAGATCTATGAGAAAACAATAGACGTGGGGGGCACAGAGCATTTGAAGAGTCATTGGGAGAACTGAATCTAGTTTTCGCAATGCCTTCCGATTCTCAGATCCCCATACATCTGTTTGATAGAAGATATGATGTTATCTTGAAACGGAGGGGAAACTGGGACGAACCAGAAAAATGCGTATCAGGATATACTGACGTCTTCTACACCGAAGGCTCAAGGGCAGAAAATGGTTGTGTAGCAGGAGTCTATAAAATAAAAACAAGAAGTGGGCTTTTCCTTTGGGACACAACGGTCTTCCACGCTGAAGTGTATGCAATGCTATCGGCGGCAACCTGATTGACGAGCGGTTAAAGGACAGGCGCATCGCAATCTGTAGCGATAGTCAAGCTGCATTGAGGGTATTGAGTAGTATAATACTTTGATCACTTCAAAAATCGTTCAGGAATGTAGAAACCGATTGAATTCTGTTTCTAGATTCAATACGGTGAATGTACTCTGGGTACCTGGCCATTGTGGTCTAGAGGGAAATGAAACCTCGGATGCCTTAGCAAAAGAGGCTTCAACGGAACTAGCAATTGGGGTGGGTGGAACAAGCTTCCCATAATGACAGGTGGCGAAGCCTTAATGCTGCTAAGCAGGCCAAACTTTTCCTATCAGAACGAAACATACTACAAAGTTTATCCTGTTGAAAAGCAGGAAGACTTGCAGAAGCTTTGTGGACATTCTAAGTGGCCATAATTCACTAGCTGGGCACATGTTCAGAATAGGAATTATCCAAGATGATACGTGTCCATCCTATAATGAGGAAGCGGAAATTGAAGTGAAAATTCCGCCTACGGACGCATCAGACATCCGATTTTTGGTGCTGATGGACTCCAACTGCAGCGGGTAGCTTCACAATCCTGCGATACATAAACGAATCCAGGATATTCCGTTAGACGGGGGAATCGAGTACAATGGGCAACTAAGGTCTGAGTGCTCAGAGGCTTTGCCTCAAACACACACGCATGATTGACGCATTAGACCCATCCATGGCGTTTATTGAAGCATATTATGTGTAAACGTCTATGACAAAACCACAGTAGCCTTAAAAGCGTCTTCGGCACAATATATAGCTGATGCGTGATCATCTGTCACTTAAAAGAGAAAAGTACCACATCATCCGAGAATTATATGGCAAATGGTCAAGCATATTATTTCACTTGTTAATAATAGGACATTATATGAGCCTAACTACTTTCCATGACCATATTTTTATATTGTCATTGACATAGGCGAGAACCGCTATAATAACTCGAATATTGTATGAAGCTAATGTAACAAATAGGACATAATCCATCAACACACCTGAAACAGAAAAACTTCGTTTGTAGGCACAATTCTAAATGTCCTCGACACTTTGCATAAACATTTTTCTAATATGGCATATAACACAACAGTTATAACTTCTCAAATTACAAAGATAACTTCGAAACAAGAAAAGGCGTAAACCAACCTGTATTGATGTGGATGCCTCTGTCGAACTGTTTGTTGTTGCACAAACGGATAAATAACCGCATGATGACTTGGCTGACTTCGCATATTCGGCGCAGTAGGCTGTTGCTGCTGTGACGTTGGCGGGGGTTGCTGCATTGACATCGGTTGCGGATAATACGGCATATTCGACTGCGGTGGTGGCGCATTCACTTGTACAGGCATTTGAACACCGGCATACTGTTGTGGCGGTGGAGCATTCGATGCACACGGTAAAGGTTGATATGCTTGTGGCGGAACTTGTGGATGTGGCATCGACTGAAACGACCCAGGCTGCACATAAGGAGGAGGAGCAGCTGTCGGTGGTGGTTGAGCTTGTGGAGGTGGATATTGATACGGCTGTGGCGTCGAAATATACATTTGCATTTGATTGGGCGGATAAGATAAATTGTGATGGTGATAAACTCCCTGGCAAAAGCTATAAGGTGGGTAGGGAGCTAGTCCAATTGGGGCGATAGTTGCGACGCCTGGTTGATACTGGGGTGCTGCCGTAACCACAACTTGTTGACTCGCCTGTGGTGGTTGAACGCCCGCTTGATCTTGTGGTTCAATCAAAGCGTTTAAACTTACGCTGTGATCCATATGCATGTCATTTACATCATGTTCATGCTCGCTGTTCGGCGTATTTCGCATGTATAATTCATACCAATACTTAGCGACCTGGAACAGAACTTCCGGGTACACCCCGCCACCTTTCGCAGCATTCTCTACAGTTATGCAAGCCCGTTCCAGCATTTGATCGCTTTGCTCTTTACATTGTAGAATCGCTCTTTGAATTTCGTTTGGATTCAACGCAGCTGCGTGCGGCAGAACAGAAAGGGCCAGTTCTGCTGCTGGGTACACCATGTTATTATCCCATCCTCGTGATGCGCGATCTGCCATGCCCGCTGCCTCTGGTGGCGTAAGATGTCCTTCCCATGTATCAATCAAAAATGATATGGCAGGTGCACCAATTTCCATTGCTTGTCCTATAATCCACGACACATGAGAGGAATACGTTCGCGACAACCAATTTGGGCTAACGCAATTGTGTAAACCAAGAGCATATAGGCCAAGTTGAAACGCGCACATATGAAGCCCTCGATGTGGACCATGGTGGTTTTGATTGGTAGTTGCCTGAGTGAAAAGCGATGTTGAACTGGTTCCACCGGCTTTTGTTAATAGATTTTTCGCCAGTTCGAACATGAAGTGAGCACTTGCTTCTGAGGGTTGATTAGGGATAATGGGGTACGCTCTTTTTCCCTTATAACGAGTGTCTTTGGATCTTGTCGTGGTACCGGTCATGGTCGACGAGGTTCCCATCGACTGATTTGACGAGCCTGGTAAATTGTTTTGTGCCGACATATTGAGATTTCCCATTCCAACTTCGAGTTCAGCACTTGTACTACTGTGCGGTCTGCTATTCGCACCGAAATCGGGTTGATAGATGTCAACGTTCGAATGGTGGTGATGATGATGGACGTGTATGAGCTGCTCTTTTTCTTCGTGTCTGGCTTGCGAACCCGCTGTTCTCACTGGTGGACTGTTCGAATAATATGCAGGCAACAAAGGACTTTTCAACAAGACATGTATATCTCGGTCTAAAAGCTTCTCCATTATCTTTGCGATCTTTCTAGGCTCGTCTTTGTAGTAATACAGCAGAGTTAAGGCCAAATCGCCACGTTGTCGACGAGTTCCTTCACATAGTAGCGGATGTTCAGCTTCCGATACGTTGGCTTTGAGTCCTAAAGCAGCCACAGCAGCCTCAAAACCAAGATTTTCATCAGTCGGAATGCGGTAGCACGTACTCAAAACTTTGTTTCTGGTTTCCTTACCCGACACAGAGGGCATTACAAGAGCATCAAAAATAAAACTGGCGAGCATTATAGGAAGCAATGCGTCGCCCCTGGACTTCAGAAGACCATCTCTTAAAAGTTCGGCTTTCTCCCTGATAACTTTCAATTCTGGTTGGTTCAAGGGTATCCTTTTCAACAAAGCCAATAAATCGGCTTCTTGGTTCGCTAGTTTAACTTCCAATGGTTTCGTACTTGCCGGTGGCCGGGGCATCTCTAAAGCAAACAAACAAATTCTAAACCCTAAATGGTAATGCTCCGAATTCTCCGCAAGGACTGTACATAGAAAAGCACATTTCGCTAATGTGGCCGAGGCCAGAACACTTAATTGATGCGAGATCGAGTTTATGTTCTTTTTCTTGCCTTTTTGTTTGGGCGGCGGAGGTAACTCAATCATTAGATTAGGTGGATTTGCTAGCATCTCCTCAGCCAAACGAACTGCCAAAATGCAGGCCTCTCGTCCATGTCCATGAGCATGCAGCCCCTCTGCTCGAGCTAAGAGAATGTCCCAAACATCTTCCGTTGGCCGGATATTCGAGAAGATTTGTTTATTATTAACCTGAGATTTAGTTGCTATTGTGTCACTGTGACCAGCGATGGCCGCTGATGAAGCGACTGCCGGATTTTTGAAAACATCTACGATGTTGCTGGCAGTGTTATTGGTACTGTTATTCTGTATATTTAAATTGTTATTGGTTGTAGAGAACAATGGCGATAGATTGGAACTAGAGCAACCCGCAATAGCTTCTGCCGGCTGAATGGGTTTCGCATTGATATTATATACATTGTACTCATCACCGGAACTCGAGAACGATTCGTCTTTCGATGATCTGCGTTTGACATTTTCAGTTGTGGAGGAATTGCTTTGTACATTTCTCGTTGCAACACATTCTTCAACTAAAGCATTTTTCGTATCACTTGCAACAAAAGATGACTTCAATCTGGATTCCGGTATCGTCAGCGTTGATCCCGGTAACCCGGACTGGTCGCGGTCCTGAGTAGACGACGATGATGACGAAGGTGAAGTAGAAAAAGTTGGTGGCGCTCCTGAACTTACAGAGCTTTGATGATCTATTACATTATAATTTATTTTACTATTACCAGCCGAGACTACACAAGACGATGATGTCGATGAGAAATTTGTGAAAATCGTACGATCTGATTCCTTGGCACTTTTTTGACCTTCCATTTGGCCTATGCTATTACTTGACAACAACAATGCACTATCATCATGGGAGGATACACCACGTACTCCAGCATTTTCGAGCAAATTATGTACCTCTTGATTGGCTTGTGTCGATCGCATTGAAAAACTCTGTATTCCCACCGATTGCTTGTTATTTGCTAACGAATTACAGTTATTACACCTAGTTGTTCCTATTACGCTAGTACTATTATTCGATACATTTTCTTCGTCGTTTAATTTACAATTGCAGCTTCCATTCGAGTCGCTTATACTTTCGCTGCCGCTGCTGTTCGAGAAGCTCTCAATGCAAGCGTCAACATCTGCGCTTGCACTCGTCAGTTGTTCACCGCCACCGCTACTCTGTGAATCAGAGGATTCACTCGAAGGTGACTTTAAGGTAATACCAACGTGAGTTTGATGGTGTTGATGTTTGAGTTGGTGCTGCGAAGGCAGTTGCGGTGGTATTGAGCGGCCTCCTTCAGCGCCAATATTATTTCCACTACTATCGCCGCCAAAATCATCGTTCTCACAAAATCCTTCGCTGCTAGCACTTGATCGATTACCGTCGTCGTGATTATCGGCGGCACGATTAATCACGGCTGCCAGGGAATGTGATTGCAGCCTGACATTGACACTGTCGCTACTACTGTTGCTGCTATTGTGACTACTAGAAACATAGCACCGATCTCTAAAAGGACGGTCGTAGCGTTTCAATTGGTGATGGTGGTCGGTGCTTATGTAGTTATAATGTTTGTTATTCGCCATAACAGCTTGAGTCGCATTTAGCTGACCACTATTTCCCTCAGATTTAGAGGAATCCGTGTGCTTAAAACATGTGAACGGGCAATGATACATGGGATTTGTATCCTGCGTGTGTGTTACCCCGGGAATTGGGTAATCTTCCCAGTCCAAATAGCATGCTTCGATGGCTGGCTTAAATCCTACAAACAACTCTGCATCTGACCTCAAATTATTATTATATTTGCTATTGTACGATACA